>NC_090937.1:1277768884-1278075202 GCF_040938575.1 Ambystoma mexicanum
GAGGCTGATTGCATTACCCCGCAGACAGTTAATCCCCTATTTTCGCCTACAGAAGGATACTTCTGCGAGCCAGACAAGCCAGATTTGGGGGCCCGGTCCAATCCGTCTTCCGAACCCTGCGCATCACCTTAGAAGAGGTCACAGCAGCGCGAACCAGGTCAGCGCCTCCGTGGGAGTCAGGTGAGCGTTACAGAACGCAAAGCCTTTCTACAAATTCCCACCCAGGCGCTATGGAAAGTTCTGAGACTGATCAGTTGGCCCAATTCCTGGGGGAATTACGGGCCGAAGTACATGCCGCTCGTCAAGAGACTAATGCCCCCAGGAGGGAATTAATAATATCAAAGGAAAGAACTGATGACCTGGCCAGACAGCTTTTGCAAGGTCAAGCTGGGCAAACTCCTCTACCCGGTTCCGGAGGGAACCCCGCTCCTGTGGTTTCCAGTAACCCTGTGCAGATTAATCTACCTGGAAACATGCCGCTGGCCCCACCCGAACTCTTTGCTGGGGACACCAAACGATTCGCTGTATTCATGAATCAGTGTCGTTTGCACTTCCTATGCAGACCTGGGGCCTTCCCTAATGATCAGACCAAGGTAGCCTTTGTATTGTCATATCTCAGCGGCTGCCCTGCCGATTGGTCAGTTCCACTGGTTACTCAAGATGACCCGATTCTCCGTGATTTTCAAAGGTTTCAAGCAAGCATGGAAAGGTTATTTGCTCGACACTCTCAGGGGCAGGCTCTGGATGACGAACTTCTATCCCTGCGACAGGGCAATCAGGACCTCCTATCCTATATTGCAACCTTTAATAGACTAATTGTGGAAACGGGATGGCCAGAGGATAAAAGAGTCACGTTGTTTTATCGAGGCCTACGCAGAGAAATTAAAGATGTCTTGGCCCAAGTTGTAAATCCGCCCCAAGAATGCACAGAGTATATAGACTTAGTGGTCCAATTGGATCACAGACTTCAAAACAGAAAAGCAGATCGGTCCAGGTTTGAGACCCGGGTGTTGGTCAAGACCCATGCTAATCCCAAGGGAGTTGATGTCTCTGAGCCTATGCAAATTGGAGGGGTTAAAGGACCCTTAACTCAAAAGGAACGTGAAAGGAGGCGGCAGTTAAAATTATGTCTTTATTGTGGGAATTCTGAACACTTTCTACGAGATTGCCTGGCAAAACCGCCCCGAAAGGCGGTAGGAGCCGCTGATAAAAAACATGAAGACTCTGTTTCGGGAAACGACTCCACCCGACAAGTGTAGGGGTCCGCTTGCCGAGCTTGAAAACTAACTCTCAGACCTCACATTTCATTGTGCCAATGGTTCTCGTAGATCCAGAACAGCCTAAGCGGTTGCATGCAATAAAGGCATACATCGATAGTGGGGCTATTGGAAACTATGTGGATCGTGAATTGGTCTCTAGGATTAACCTCCCTCTCCGTCCTAAAACCAGCAAAGATGCCATCACCACAGTCGATGGAACTGAAATTGCCTCTGGACCGGTAACACATTCCACTACTGAGGTGACTCTTATTGGTCCCGACGGCCATCGGGAGGGTGTTGTGTTTGATGTAATCAAGGCTCCACAGTTTCAGGTTATTCTTGGAATCCCTTGGTTAGAGACACATAATCCTCAAATTGATTGGCGAGCTAAGAGAATAACCTTCCCGGATTGTACACAAACCTGCTACCCAGAAAACCTGAAGATTAATCTAGCATCTGTAACCTCTGCCTCCATGCAACTACCTCCGGAATACCAAGACTTTCAGGACGTCTTTCAAAAGGAACAGGCCAACACATTACCTCCTCACAGATCGTACGATTGCCAAATCGATCTGGTGCCCGGTGCACAACCCCCTAGTAGCAGGATTTATGCCCTTACCGAACCTGAGAATCTGCATTTGAGACAATATTTGGATCAATACCTAGCTAATGGTTTTATTCGCCCGTCAAAGTCCCCGGCATCCTCGGCTTTGTTCTTCGTGCCCAAAAAAGAAGGCGACCTTAGAACTTGTATGGATTACCGCGCATTGAACCAGATAACGGTTAAAAACCGTTATCCTCTGCCTCTGATCCCTGAACTCCTTGACCAGGTGAAGGACGCTTGCATATACACCAAGTTAGATCTCCGGGGGGCTTATCATCTGGTACGAGTTAAAGAAGGCGACGAATGGAAAACTGCCTTCCGTACTAAATACGGATTATTCGAGTATCAGGTGATGCCTTTCGGATTGTGTAACGCGCCGGCTGCCTTCCAATACTTCATGAATGATGTCCTTCGGGAACTCATCGATGTTTGTGTTGTCGTATATATCGATGACATTCTGGTGTACTCCTCTTCGGAATCTGATCACAGAAAACACGTCAGGGCAGTACTTGAAAAACTGCGCCAACACAAACTATTTGCTAAATTGGAGAAATGTGTTTTCCATACCACAGAAGTCGAGTTTCTAGGTTTCATCTTGACACCCAAAGGAGTCCGAATGGACTCAAGAAAAGTGGATGCCATCCTCAAATGGCCATCATCTAGCTCTGTAAAAGGGGTTCAAAGCATGCTCGGCTTTGCCAATTTCTATCGCAGGTTTATCCCGGAATTTTCACGCGTGGTACAACCGATTACTGCACTCTTGAGGAAAAATAAACGTTTTGAATGGTCTGAAGAAGCCGAGCAGGCCTTTCAGGATTTAAAAGCTAAGTTTACCTCTGCACCTATATTGAAACACCCGCGTCCAGATCTCCCTTATGTCGTCGAGACTGACGCATCCAGCCTAGCCATGGGAGCTGTCCTGTCCCAAAGAGATCCCGAAACCAACCAACTGCATCCCGTAGCATTTTGGTCCAGAAAATTCTCAGCACCCGAGGTTAATTATGCAATCACGGACAAAGAACTGTTAGCCATTAAGTCCGCTTTTAAAGCCTGGCGGCATTATCTGCTTGGCGCTCGACATACCATCACAGTGATCACTGATCACCGGAATTTACAGTATTTGAAAACCGCCAAGGCTCAGTCATCACGGCAGCTCCGATGGGCTTTGTTTTTCACTGAATTTGATTTTGTGATTACCTATCGACCTGGCTGCAAGAATGGCAAAGCAGACGCCTTATCCTGAATTGGAATGGGAAAATCTGATACAAACTCAGAACCAGTACCAATAATTCCCGAACAGAGGATTCTAGGCATGACTTCGTTACAGACGCTTGAAGACATTCAAGCCAGAGTGAAACAACTCCTGCACCCTACAACCTTACAGGATTGGATACAAAAGGGATCAGACTTTACCACAGATAATGGTTTACCTTATTTTCAAGGACGCTTATTCCTGCCACATAAGGAATTACACGAACTAGTTATTTCCGGTTATCATAATGCATTAATAGAGGGACACACCGGTATTGCCAAAACAGAAGAAAAGGTGAAACGACAATTTTGGTGGCCCTCTTGGCGAAAAGATGTTAAATCTTTTGTGATGTCCTGTGGTGTTTGCGCCCAAAATAAAAGTCAAAAGAAAAGACCAGCTGGTCTCCTTCAACCTCTAGACATACCGCCAGCACCCTGGCACACCCTATCAATGGATTTTATTACGGACCTGCCTCCTTGTTCGGGGTACAATACTATTCTGGTAATTGTGGATTTGTTTTCCAAAATGGCCCACTTTATTCCTTTGAAAGGTTTACCTTCAGCTTCTGTCCTAGCCAAAGAATTCCTCGAAAATATTGTTCGGCTACATGGATTCCCATCTATACTAATCTCTGACCGGGGAAGCCAATTCATTTCCCACTTCTGGCGCAAATGTTGTTAAATGGCGCAGATCGACGTAAGATTATCGACCAGTCTCCACCCTCAGACCGATGGTCAGACCGAGAGGACAAATCAGACCCTTGAGTAATACTTACGGTGTATGTTACAGCAATCTGAAAGCAACTGGAAAGACATTCTTTGGATAGCCGAATACGCATATAATAATTCGGTACACTCTGGAACTGGCCACAGTCCTTTTTATACTTTGTTTGGGCATCACACTCGAACCTCAAACCTTGACTCTCCTCAGAACCTCGGAATGCCTGCAGTAGAACATCTGCATTCTACAATTACCCAAGCCTTCAAAGAGGCAACTACGCATTTACAACAAGCCAAGAGAAAATACAAGGAGAATGCTGATCTACATCGGAGTGAAGCACCTCCGTATCAGATTGGGGATCAAGTGTGGTTAGCTACCAGACATTTACCACTCAAAGGGCCTTGAACTTTTAACCCAAAATATCTGGGACCTTATTCTATTACGGCAATAATTAACCCAATGGCTGTTAAACCTGATTTACCAGCTAGTATGCAAATTCACCCTGTTTTTCATGTGTCACTTCTGAAACCAGTGGTACCCGGAACCCGACTACTCAAACCTCCAGAACCTATTCTAATAGATGGGGAGCCCGAATTCGAAGTGAAGAACATTTTAGACTCAAAAATGTTTAGGTCAAAACTGTTCTACTTAATTGATTGGAAGGGGTACGGACCTCAGGAGAGGTCGTGGGAACCCAGCGACCATGTGCATGCACCTCGATTAGTCAGGAAATTCCACCGACTCTTCCCAGACAAACCAAAACCCCTGGAGGGAACAACCTTGGGAGGGGCCTTGGGGGGGAGTGCTGTCATGATGCCCGCTCCCGGGGAGCCGGTTCAAGCCCTGCGTCCCCGAAAGCGGACATCCAGTCCCCAAGGAAGGACCCAGCAACCCCATATAGGGGCCCTTTGGACAGTGTGCTGGCGCCTATGGCGCCAGGCTCATAAAAGACATCAGTCCTGGCGCCATAGGCGCCAGGCTCATTATGGATGTGCTTGGGTGCACTTACCTGATGCAGACCATGCTGCAGGATCCCGGCCTCCTTGAGGCCTGAAAGGAACTACTTTACCTGTGGGACTAATTTATCATCGGGGAAGGTCACATACGTGGTCGGGGAAGGATACATACCTGATTGGAGGAAGGATACATACCTGGAACTTCTTCCAAGGCTATTTAAACCCCACCGAACAGCCACACGTGCTTCGCTTTTTTCTGCATCTAGCAGCTGGACGCTCACCGTGTCTGCTCCTGCATCCTGACTTCTGCCATGCCTGCCAGCATACTGGATCTCCTGCAAAGGAAGAGAAGAAGAGAACAGAAGAAGGAAAAGTCCTTACCTGCTAAATCCGCATCCCGGAGACATCTCACCGACAATCCTGAAAAGGAAGACTTTTATTTAAAAGCTCATCGCGTCGATCGCTGCAGCGCCGCATTCCACTCACCTTTACTGGGCACCTCCATGTTCAGCAGCGATCATCCGGATTCGCAGTCACGCCCCAGCGCCTAGGGAGAAAAAGACCAGAACAAAAGGTGAGAGAGAGAAGTGAATAAGGAAAGCTAAATCTCCATGTTAAGACTTACCTGTTGATTCATTCCCTCTTCATTTCGGGTCCGCGCCGCATCCTGGCATTTCCGGACCCCGGCCCCTAAGGGGAAAAAGAGACATCAGCGTTAATGAGCGAATGAAAAGACATTACCAAAAAACGCTCATTAAAGACTTACCTGATTTCTACAAGGATTTCACCTCTCATCTCGGGTCGGTGCCTGTTCCCCGGCATTCCGTACCCCGGCCCTTATGGGGAAAAAGACAATAGCATTAGTACATTAATGCATGCACACAAGGGGAACCTCTTATCAAAAAACTTACCTGGAAGCCAAGCAAGTTTGGTTCTCACCAATCCGAAAATCCAGTGAAGTAACTGGATACCAACGCGCCCCTGCATCAGAAGCAGGATGGAGAGCTCGTCCTTCCAGACCCTAAGGTGAGACGCTACGAGGAATCACAGAAGGGTTTCGAGGAGGGTGAGAGGGGAAAGTGGGAGGCTGATTGCATTACCCCGCAGACAGTTAATCCCCTATTTTCGCCTACAGAAGGATACTTCTGCGAGCCAGACAAGCCAGATTTGGGGCCCGGTCCAGTCCGTCTTCCGAACCCTGCGCATCACCTTAGAAGAGGTCACAGCAGCGCGAACCAGGCCAGCGCCTCCGTGGGAGTCAGGTGAGCGTTACAGCGGGGGTACTTGCTTCTCCTTGAAGTCTTTATCTCCCCCTCTCTGGCAGAGGACATTTGGCAGACTGTACTCCAAACGAAGTTCCAGGTGAGCTTTCATCTTCTTATGTCTACAGATCAATGTAACCAGCGTCTCATTCCCTGCCATACTCAATTTGTCAACTGTATAGGTCTACTTCAAGTGTTCAATCTTGGTGATTTCCTGCTGATGCCAGCCCCAAAGTGATTTGTCTGCTTAAGCGGGTAGAGCATATAGAAAGTGTGAGTGTCTATTGAAATCACAAGATCTCCTGTCTTCCTTATCTCAAAGATTCTCCAGTAATTACTACCCTGGTGTGACTTCAGTGACATGGCAGGGCTACCCTTTGAATCACAGGTTAACAGTTCACCCATTGGGGGTATATCCTGTCCTCACATGAAGGTGACAAGCCATCCTAGAGAGAACAGAGGTGGGCTTATGGGGCTGGACTTAAATTGTTTGTTTTGGATGAAACTCAGTCCCAGAAAGCTGATACACAAAAGGCTCTGACAGTTGAATGGGTCACTTGAAACTTGTTTGGCAATTCAATGGCATCAAAAGGCTTTGGTGCGAAGATAGGACTTAGGCTTCGGTGTGGACCGCACACCCTTTAGCCCAAGTAGGGTAAATCTATTTAACAATTTATTTCTTCTCCAGAATTAAATAAAACAATTTTAGCTGAAGTACTTCATTGTACATGGCACCCGGCACAGTGGTACTGCATAGTGGATTGCACCCCAAAAAATAAATAATTGGAACTAGAGTTTTATCACAATGTAAGCAGTGCCTACTCACCACCACAATCAAAAGGCTTTGGACCAGTATGATTGTACAGTTACATAGACCATCATATCATATGGTTTATATGTATTTATTAATAATCCGCTAGGCCTTGGGGGTACAGAATTCACAATGGATCATGGATATGGATACGTGGCAGGATGGTGGCCTATTACATCAAGCTTTGAGCGAGTTGTATATGACTCTGAAAATTAAATAGGAGCAGATTAAAATGGTCAGAATCACAGCCTACATGTATCTCCATATAGGAGGGATGCAGACAAAACATTAAGAAAACAGAACCCTTGCGCAAAATCAGTATGGGCTCTTAAACCAAATCCAGACTGAATTAAAATTAGTGGAAGAAAAATTGCAAACGAGCTAAGTAGGATTGGGAAATTATATTAAACAGCTAAAAGAGGACTTGGCTCTACAACAGCAAAATAATTCAGACCAAGAGGCCCAATGAAATGCATTAAGAGTCAACTGAAATTAAAACAACAAGTGAGATACAATAACATCAGCGCAGAGCAAATGGTCACTTTACGGGATCATATAAAAAATAAATTGGAAGATGAAAGTAATACATTTATTATGAAAGAACACCACTTTCAATCATAATTTGATGAAGAGTGCCAGAAATTAGTCGCCATAACACAACAAAGGGATGACCTGGCTGAACAGCTCTGTATCAGGCGAAAGAGACCTTATACCAGGAAATGTACAATTTAAAATCCAATCTGGAGAGAAGGGAGTCAGACCTTCAGGGACCGACTGGCATAAAATAAGAATGTGAAAAATGTATGGGACAGAGGAGACAAATGGAATTCTAGTTAGAGCAGGTCATGGAGGCTCTAAATGTGCAGAAAAAGGAGGTGCAACAGAAATTGTTCCCAGACCATACAGGTAGCGCAAAGAGATAATGAATCCCTCTGTGAGGAGAACAATGAACTCCACAAGCAGGTGGCAGCTCAAGAGCGGTTCATAGTGGCCAGTCAAGCCCTGATAGCAGAGCAAAAGGCTCAGGCCTTTGCCTACTATCAAGGGATAGGGGCTGAGAAGGAGAAACTAGGGAGGTTAGAAAAAGAGTGTGCTAGTTTAAACCCAAACCAGAGGGACACTGAACATTTAGAGAGGGACGGGGTAACCACTGATCACAGTGTACTAAGGGCCTCAAACCCACTTACCAATTTGTATGCACAAGGCACTGCTGAATTCATGTCCGCCGGTTCACAAGAACTGGGTGTCATGGGGCAGCGAGACTTAAATAGGCCTAGCATGTTTGAACAGGTAGGCCACCGCCCATCAAAGACTGATGGTGTGTCGTCCCTGTATAAATACAAAAATATTATGGCTTATGTCTCTGACCAGAGAGCCTCCTATGAGATGAAAGTCAGGGAATTAAATCTGCAGAAACATCATCTCCAAAGGTACCATTTGGTTCAATTTGCAGAAAACCAGCATGATATGAGGCCCCAAAAGAGCATTCTGAAGACCTCCACCAAATCAGGGCAGTGCGGGGGATTCTCTGCCAACCCTGGAAGCAGGGAGGAGTCAGAAGACTACTCTCCTGTGCGCCACAGGAGAGAAGAAACTCTGCCCCACCATTCTGCGAGTCCCTCAGAAGCACACAGAATCAGAGAGTGTTAGGCAGAAACCTGTGCAGTTCCCTCTGGGACCACTGCAAAAAGTTTAAGTCTACAGGAGTTAGCAGTAAACCCAATTGGTAGCAGTCTGCACCACCCAGATTTACCTGCTAGCTGTGGCTGAGCAGTCAGACTTCTCTCAAGATGAGTTAGGCCGTATGTGGAGTATACAAGATAGGGCAATTTACGCAGTAGAACAAGCAGACATGGAACAGAGCTTGGGTGTAAAGATATATAATTATTTATTTAAAAACACATCTATGAAAAACACACTGGCACTAATACGGCAAACAACTTCAATCACAGTTACTATAAGTATATCAATCCCCTAACAATATTTCGACAAGTCTAGGTTCAACGGCACCACTTATTTGCAGACAGAGGTGAATGCTTTAGCCTAGATGGCACTCTAATATTCGTTAGAACGGGAGAGAAAAGGCAGGGTACGAAACCAACTCGGTACCAACACTTTTACGAAGCAAATGCAAGGCAAGTAAGGCAGGGTCTACTGTGGATCACAAAGTTCAGAGGCCAGGCCCACTCGGAGAGAGGCAAGGCGGTATGTCCCAAAAAGTATCGCAGTGGAAATGCACTTCGAGTCTTGGTAGCAAATTGTCACAGAAAGATTGGACCAGTTTAGAACAAAAAGTTAAGAAGGTCTGGAGGCGACCCAATGGAAAGGTAAGGATTTAAGACACCTCAACGCTAACCGTCACAAGGGAAGCCAGGCGGACACGGTACCTTGAATTTGAAAAGACAGCTCCGGCGGGGGCAGTTGTTCCTGGTGGTGGATGCAAGTCAGGGCTTTGCCGGAAGATTAGAGGATCTCGTCGTCGAGGAAAAGTTGAAGATCGTTGCACCACCAGGGAAGAGACCAGCCGCGGAGTGCTCCGTCACAAGGCACCACCTTTTGGTCGCGGTACACTTGTTAGTGGCTATCCGGTTGCCGGGGTGCTCAGCACGGGCAATTCGACCACTACGTCCTGGAAGTGAAGAAAAAGCAAGGGACTGGTTGTTCCCACCAGTCAGGGGAAGAAGACTCTCCAGCAGGGAGATCTCCTCTGTCGTTGGGAAGTGGTGAGTCGGTTCAGCAGGGCTACACCGGAGGTGTCGTCGTTGCAGGTCGGCACAGCTTTACCCTCGTCAGATTCTTAGGTCCTGTGGTGACTTCTCAAGATCCAGTCCCAAAAGCCTTGCTTTTATGAAGAAAACCCCCATTCATTCAGCCTAGCTGTCAATCAAAACACGCTAAGTGGTGAGCGGGGCGGCTCACCACTCGGGCCAATCACACCAGAGTGCGACTTGAGTTGGCAAGGCAACTCAGTCCAGGGTGCCTAAACCCCCTCCCATACCCCCTGTGGTACCCAGACAGAATGGCACCACTCTGGAGGGCTTCTGTGTAGAAGCCCGCCAAAAGTGAAACAAAGGGCTCAACCTTTGGTTCGGAGTTACAGAGGTGAACACAGACGCCATTTTAAAAACCGAGTTCTGGCAGAAAATACCACCCAGTGAATATATTTACGATAAATAAACCGGCGGTATGTTAGAGACTAACGTGAAAAAGTATTAGCCTCCAACAATGGGAAGAATCCCATAGGAATAAATTCGGGGTCGAATATACAAAGTAGTTTCCACTGCCACCAGCCAAAACTTGACGAGGGGGAACGGGACAGTGCCCCCTCGAACAACAGACCCAGGGGTAATCGAATTACCCCTACCAGTACGTCCACAAAAGGATGGTTTGTACTAGTTCTGTTAGTAAATTTAGGTCTAGTAAAGCCAATGGTGACTTTACATGCCCCGGGAGACAGTAGTCAGTCCCAGGGTATGAAGTCTATGGTGGGGATCCTCTAGGACAACCCAGTGTTACGGCATGGAGGGTGCAGTGTAACACACATAGCAAAACATATGAGGCCCTATGGAGTAAAAGACCCCATAGCCCATAGAACACATTGACATTCAAAGGAATCAACCACATTCATGTCCAAGAGCGGGAAAAAAAGAGTCTCACTCTTGGCAGGATGAAAAAAACAAACTCCAGGAATCCAGAAAAGCTGCTGGGGGACTCACTAGGTTATGAAATTCAGCCTAAACAGAGAATTCTCCCTAACACTCGCCCCCCACCCCAGACTAAGGGACAGGAGGATTTAATCCACTCCTGGATGAATCTCATACCTCTAGTCGATGACATACATCCTAGAGAGACCATCAGCATTTTGGTGGTGACACCCTGACCTCTGCTCAATGGTGAAATCAAACCCTTGCAGGCAGATTGACCATCTCAGTAGTTTTGGATTTTCCCCTTTCATTTGCATTAACCATCTCAAGGGTTGGTGGTCAGTCTGAATGACAAAAGTAGAACCATACAAGTATGGCCTAAACTTCTTCAGAGCCCACACGATAGCAAAGCATTCTCTTTCGATTGTTTCCCACCTTGTATCAGGATCCTTCAGCTTGCGGCTGATGAAGCAAACGGGGCGCTCCCTACCTTTCCCATCCAGTTGACTGAGTACTGCACCTATTCCTACATTTGAAGCATCTGTCTGCACAATGAAAATTTGGTGGTAATCAGGAGCTCTGAGTACTGGGGCTTGGCAAAGAGCCTTTTTCAGGTTTTCAAAGGCCTGATTGCACTCCTCGTTCCATCTAACCTTTTTAGGAAATTTTGGAGAGGAGATGACATTCAGAGGAGAAGCTATGGTCCCATAGTTCTCGATGAAATTCCTGTAATACCCGGTGAGACCTAAGAAGGCCCTCACCTGGGTTTGAGTAGTAGGTGTTGTCCAATTTTGCACAGCTTCAATCTTACTGAGCAAAGGCCTTATTTCTCCACCTCCTACCTCATGTCCAAGATAGACTACCTTACTCTGTCCAATTTGGCATTTACTCGCCTTTATGGTCAGATTGGCTCGTCCAAGAGCCTGCAAAACATCTCTTAGGTGGTTTACATGTTCTTCCCAGGAATTGCTGAAAACTGCTATGTCATCAAAGTATGCCATGCAGAACCCATCCCATTCAGAACCTGGTTTACCATCCGTTGAAATGTAGCAGGTGCATTTGTCAATCCAAAAGGCATTACCTTCAACTGGTATAAGCTAACTGGGGTAGAAAATGCAGTTTTCTCCTTGGCATGGTCTGTCAGGGCTATTTACCAATAGCCTGACGTCAAGTCAAATGTGCTGAGGAACTTGGCGGAACCAAGTCTATCCACCAACTCATCTGTTCTTGGCAAAGGGTGGGCATCAGTCTTGGTGACTGCATTAAGAGCTCTATAATCCACGCAGAATCTAAGTTCTTTAGATCCTGCCTTTGGTACTAACACAACTGGGCTAGACCATGGACTAGTAGAGGGCTCTATTACCCCGAGATCAAGCATCTTGCTGACCTCACCTTTGATGTGGGTTTGTACATTTTCTGACATTCGGTATCCTCTGCTTTTGACTGGCAGACAGTCACCAGTGAGTATGTCATGCTGGCCCCAAGGGGTCAAGCCTAGTGAAAGTGAGAACAGAGATGCAAACTGGTTCAACATAGATTTGCACTCCTCTTGTTGCTCAGGTGTCAGATTTGAAGAGAGATTTACTCCTTCAATTTTCTCGTCTAAAGGTAAGCCTCTGAGGAGATCCGGAAGAGCTTCACTCTCTTCTTCTTCCTCTGATGATGCTAGAAGCAACGCTCCTACATCAGGTCTCGAGACATACGCTTTGAGTCTGTTGGTGTGGAAGACTTCGGAGCCTCCTTGGGATTGCCTAAGTCCACCAGATAGTTGACCTCTCCGAGTTTACCCACCACTCTGAAGGGTCCCATCCATTTGTCTGGCAAGGCCCTCTGCCTTGTTGGGATCATAACGAGAACTAGCTGGTCTTGAGTGAACTCAACCATGTTAGCCTTTTGATCATGCCAGTGCTTGACCAAAGCTTGTCCAGCTTCAAGTTATCGCTCGCTTCTGTCATCATGTGTGACATTCTCCTCCGGAGACCTATCACGTAGTCAGTCACTCTGACTGGCTTGGGGGAAGGAGCACTCTCCAACCCCTCCTTAATCAGGGCCAATGGACCTCTGACGGGATGACCATATAGAAGCTCAAAGGGAGAATAACCTACTCCCTCCTGAGGGACTTCTCTATAAGCAAAGAGAAGGCATGGCAGTAGAAGGTCCCACTTCCATTTAAGGGGTTCTTCTAAAGCACCTATCATGCTCTTCATGATTCGGTTGAACCTTTCTACCAATCCATTGGTTTGTGGGTGGTAAGCTGTTGAGAACTTGTAAGTAACTCCACAGGTTTTCCACATGGCTTTCATGTAGTGGCACATAAAGTTTGACACCCTGTCAGAGAGTACTTCCTTAGGAAACCCAACACTGGTAAAAATACCATGGAGGGCCTTAGCCACAGCCGGAGCTGTAACAGTCCTCATAGGAATTGCCTCAGGATACCTAGTAGCATGGTCTACTACAACAAGTATAAACCTGTTGCCTGAGGAGGTTGGAGGATCAAGGGGACCAACAATGTCAATCCCTACTCTCTCTAATGGGACTCCCACAACTGGGAGAGGCACTAAAGGTGCCACATTCTTGGAGCCAACCTTACCAGAGGTCTGGCAGGTGTGGCAGCTCCTGCAATGTTTTTCTACTTCGGCCCCCATCTTTTGCCAATAAAAGTAGAGGGAGAGCCTTTCCTGAGTCTTCTTGAAACTCAAGCGACCAGCCAAAGGAATCTCGTGGGCTAACTGCAAGAACTGTTGTCTGTTCTCTTGGGATACTACAAGTCATTTGTAGTCTCCAGGTGCAGACTCGGTCGGTTCACTGTAGAAGAGGCCATCTTCCCAGTGCAACCTGTATTTCCCAGGCTCTTGCCCTTCAGCCTTAGCTTCTGCCTGGTGGCGAAGACCTTCCAGAGTTGGACATTCTCTCTGTCCCTTACTGAAGTCTGCCCTGTTGGGTCCACCTTCTGCCAGTAAAGACTGCAGCTCAGGATGGTCAACAGGATCCAGATCTCCAATGAGTTCCTGGCCTTCCATTAGCTCTTCCTCAGAGTCTAATTCTACCACACAGGGTTGTACCACCCTCTCAGTCTCAACTGGAGGGGGAGTTACGGGTGTAACTTTGGACAACCGCGGGGAAGTCCTTGTGGGCTGCACTGGAATGCTGGCTGTTGGTTTCGGTATTGAAGTCTTAGGTTTCCCTTTCGCTTCTGATTTCTTGGAGACAGCATCTGACAATTCCAGTGGAGCAGGAGTGATATCTTTTTTCATCATCTCCTGGGGAGTACCTCTCATGGTTCTCTCCCTTGCAGGTCTGGTTAGCTCCTGTAACCGTTTACTAGGAGGTCTGGGGGAAGGAGACACAACTCAGAGAGTTTTTAAATCGTTACCCAACAGAACGCGTCCTGGTACCTCACTCTGTAGGCTGACAGGTATCTTCACAGTCATGTCGTTGCACTGGATGAGAACTGGAAATTGGGGAAGCATCTGCACAGGCCCTCCAGCTAACTTGGTGAGGCGTTTGGGTGCCTTAGCAACATCCTCAGCCTGAAAAAAGATTTATCCACCACAGTTATGCTGGCCCCAGTGTCCCTAATGGCAGGAGTCTCCTGACCATTCACTTGGACACTGTCCTTATAATACTGTTTAGTATTATCTGGGATAGAATTATATACATCTAAATTCTGTTGTTCCCACTAACCCAGAGACACTAAAGAAACACTGGCCGAGACTCCAATGGGTTCATCAGCAAGCAGTAGAAATGTTCCACTTACCATTTGGACTTCATCCTCTGGAGCGAAGGCTAAGGAGACAAGCTGGACCCCTGACGGTTTATCCTTGCATCTGGGATCTCCTTTCACATGGTCAGTAGAGCCACAAACAAAGCATTTACCGAATGCTTCCTGGAATGGTGGCTTGTTCTGTCCTCCCTCTGGTTTGGCACCAGACGGTACACTATTCTGCTGCGGTTTTCCTTGTGGCTTACCCTTATGGTTTTGATTGGGGCTCTCTTTGGAATTTGAGTTATTAGAATTCTCTTTTGAGTCTTTTTTAGGCTGTCTTCCCTCATCCTTTTTCTGAGTTGCCCCAGAATCCTTATGAGTAGCCCTGTTGGCAACCCACAAGTCAGCAGCCTTAGCTAGCGTCCTGGAATCCAATTCCTTCGAATCAGCCAGTGCTGTCTGAGCTCAGGAGAACAGGCATCATAAATAGACTCCAACATAAAAAGATTCTTCATACCCTCATAAGTGTTCACTTTGTAACCCTTAATCCTTCCCTCTAAGTTTTTCAACCCTTCACTCACCCAGGTAGCCCAAGGGGTACCATCATGCTTTTTGAGGGTTCTAAACCTCTTAAGATACTGGGAAGGGGTCTTCCCAAATCTAGCTATCAAAGCTAGTTTCACACTTTCATAATCCTTCTTATCCACCTCCCCCAACTCCATTACCACATCAGTTGCAACAGGGGGGAGCCTAGAGAATAACCAGGGAAGTAACTCGTTCCCCGTGATGTCCTGGAGCCCATGATTATACTCAAACATTTTCAACCAATCCAATACGTCCAATCTAGGTTCATACATACCCACTAATTCCTTAGGCATACAGGGTCTTTTGGGACTGGAACTTCTAGAGGAACCAGAGGAGAGAGAAGCATTTTCCACAAACAACTTTTTAATTTCTAACTCATGATTAAGTTCTATTTCTCTGAGTCTTATCTCAGCTTACTTCTGCTCAGCCTGGGCATTCATTCTTCTGAACTCTAGCTCTTGGTTTCTTTCGGATTGAGCTACAAACCATTTGTACTCTTTTTTCAAGTTCAAAATAAGCAGGGTTACATGTGGGACCTGGTATGGGCCCAGTAGGTACAGTAGGTAAGGCAGACAGAGGCTCAGAGTGGCTAACTTCATTAGGTTCACTTTCCTCTTCTAACTCATTATCAAGGCTTTGATTCAGATCAATACCATTACTGTTTTCTCCATTTGCTGGAGAAGTTGGTTCCTCTGAACCACTACCCAGACTTTGGTTTTCCAGCAATCTCGCTATCAGTTCTACTTTCTTGCCGTTTACAAAAAGATTCTCTTGTCTACAGAGAGCTCCCAAACTCTCAGTATTTTCACCTGACAAGGACTCTTGACTGTAAACTTCCATAGTAGACATGTTTTTTTTTTTAAAGTTGCTTTTTAGTGCTAAGCTTTGTGGTTAGTTATCCTAAAGTGTTGAAAAGCACTCTAAACTGTATACTCGTTACAAATCCCACCGCTGTACACCAGTGTTAGGCAGAAACCTGTGCAGTTCCCTCTGGGACCACTGCAAAAAGTTTAAGTCTACAGGAGTTAGCAGTAAACCCAATTGGTAGCAGTCTGCACCACCCAGATTTACCTGGCAGCTGTGGCTGAACAGTCAGACTTCTCTCAAGATGAGTTAGGCCGTATGTGGAGTATACAAGATAGGGCAATTTACACAGTAGAACAAGCAGACACGGAACAGAGCTTGGGTGAAAAGATATATAATTAGTTATTTAAAAACACATCTATGAAAAACACACTGGCACTAATACGGCAAACAACTTCAATCACAATTACTATAAGTATATCAATCCCCTAACAATATTTCGACAAGTCTAGGTTCAACAGCACCATTTATTTGCAGACAGAGGTGAATGCTTTAGCCTAGATGGCACTCGAATATTCGTTAGAACGGGAGAGAAAAGGCAGGGTATGAAACCAACTCGGTACCATCACTTTTACGAAGCAAATGCAAGGCAAGTGAGGCAGGGTCTACTGTGGATCACAAAGTTCAGAGGCCAGGCCCACTCGGAGAGAGGCAAGGCGGTATGTCCCAAAAAGTATCACAGTGGAAATGCACTTCGAGTCTTGGTAGCAAATTGTCACAGAAAGGTTGGACCAGTTTAGAACAAAAAGTTAAGAAGGTCTGGAGGCGACCCAATGGAAAGGTAAGGATTTAAGACACCTCAACGCTAACCGTCACAAGGGAAGCCAGGCGGACACGGTACCTTGAATTTGAAAAGACAGCTCCGGCGGGGGCAGTTGTTCCTGGTGGTGGATGCAAGTCAGGGATTTGCCGGAAGATTAGAGGATCTCGTCGTCGAGGAAAAGTTGAAGATCGTTGCACCACCAGGGAAGAGACCAGCCGCGGAGTGCTCCGTCACAAGGCACCACCTTTTGGTCGCGGTACACTTGTTAGTGGCTATCCGGTTGCCGGGGTGCTCAGCACGGGCAATTCGACCACTACGTCCTGGAAGTGAAGAAAAAGCAAGGGACTGGTTGTTCCCACCAGTCAGGGGAAGAAGACTCTCCAGCAGGGAGATCTCCTCTGTCGTTGGGAAGTGGTGAGTCGGTTCAGCAGGGCTACACCGGAGGTGTCGTCGTTGCAGGTCGGCACAGCTTTACCCTCGTCAGATTCTTAGGTCCTGTGGTGACTTCTCAAGATCCAGTCCCAAAAGCCCTGCTTTTATGAAGAAAACCCCCATTCATTCAGCCTAGCTGTCAATCAAAACACGCTAAGTGGTGAGCGGGGCGGCTCACCACTCGGGCCAATCACACTAGAGTGCGACTTGAGTTGGCAAGGCAACTCAGTCCAGGGTGCCTAAACCCCCTCCCATACCCCCTGTGGTACCCAGACAGAATGGCACCACTCTGGAGGGCTTCTGTGTAGAAGCCCGCCAAAAGTGAAACAAAGGGCTCAACCTTTGGTTCGGAGTTACAGAGGTGAACACAGACGCCATTTTAAAAACCGAGTTCTGGCAGAAAATACCACCCAGTGAATATATTTACGATAAATAAACCGGCGGTATGTTAGAGACTAACGTGAAAAAGTATTAGCCTCCAACAATGGGAAGAATCCCATAGGAATAAATTCGGGGTCGAATATACAAAGTAGTTTCCACTGCCACCAGCCAAAACTTGACGAGGGGGAACGGGACAGTGCCCCCTCGAACAACAGACCCAGGGGTAATCGAATTACCCCTACCAGTACGTCCACAAAAGGATGGTTTGTACTAGTTCTGTTAGTAAATTTAGGTCTAGTAAAGCCAATGGTGACTTTACATGCCCCGGGAGACAGTAGTCAGTCCCAGGGTATGAAGTCTATGGTGGGGATCCTCTAGGACAACCCAGTGTTACGGCATGGAGGGTGCAGTGTAACACACATAGCAAAACATATGAGGCCCTATGGAGTAAAAGACCCCATAGCCCATAGAACACATTGACATTCAAAGGAATCAACCACATTCATGTCCAAGAGCGGGAAAAAAAGAGTCTCACTCTTGGCAGGATGAAAAAAACAAACTCCAGGAATCCAGAAAAGCTGCTGGGGGACTCACTAGGTTAGGAAATTCAGCCTAAACAGAGAATTCTCCCTAACACTCGCCCCCACCCCAGACTAAGGGACAGGAGGATTTAATCCACTCCTGGATGAATCTCATACCTCTAGTCGATGACATACATCCTAGAGAGACCATCAGCATTTTGGTGGTGACACCCTGACCTCTGCTCAATGGTGAAATCAAACCCTTGCAGGCAGATTGACCATCTCAGTAGTTTTGGATTTTCCCCTTTCATTTGCATTAACCATCTCAAGGGTTGGTGGTCAGTCTGAATGACAAAAGTAGAACCATACAAGTATGGCCTAAACTTCTTCAGAGCCCACACGATAGCAAAGCATTCTCTTTCGATTGTTTCCCACCTTGTATCAGGATCCTTCAGCTTGCGGCTGATGAAGCAAACGGGGCGCTCCCTACCTTTCCCATCCAGTTGACTGAGTACTGCACCTATTCCTACATTTGAAGCATCTGTCTGCACAATGAAAATTTGGTGGTAATCAGGAGCTCTGAGTACTGGGGCTTGGCAAAGAGCCTTTTTCAGGTTTTCAAAGGCCTGATTGCACTCCTCGTTCCATCTAACCTTTTTAGGAAATTTTGGAGAGGAGATGACATTCAGAGGAGAAGCTATGGTCCCATAGTTCTCGATGAAATTCCTGTAATACCCGGTGAGACCTAAGAAGGCCCTCACCTGGGTTTGAGTAGTAGGTGTTGTCCAATTTTGCACAGCTTCAATCTTACTGAGCAAAGGCCTTATTTCTCCACCTCCTACCTCATGTCCAAGATAGACTACCTTACTCTGTCCAATTTGGCATTTACTCGCCTTTATGGTCAGATTGGCTCGTCCAAGAGCCTGCAAAACATCTCTTAGGTGGTTTACATGTTCTTCCCAGGAATTGCTGAAAACTGCTATGTCATCAAAGTATGCCATGCAGAACCCATCCCATTCAGAACCTGGTTTACCATCCGTTGAAATGTAGCAGGTGCATTTGTCAATCCAAAAGGCATTACCTTCAACTGGTATAAGCTAACTGGGGTAGAAAATGCAGTTTTCTCCTTGGCATGGTCTGTCAGGGCTATTTACCAATAGCCTGACGTCAAGTCAAATGTGCTGAGGAACTTGGCGGAACCAAGTCTATCCACCAACTCATCTGTTCTTGGCAAAGGGTGGGCATCAGTCTTGGTGACTGCATTAAGAGCTCTATAATCCACGCAGAATCTAAGTTCTTTAGATCCTGCCTTTGGTACTAACACAACTGGGCTAGACCATGGACTAGTAGAGGGCTCTATTACCCCGAGATCAAGCATCTTGCTGACCTCACCTTTGATGTGGGTTTGTACATTTTCTGACATTCGGTATCCTCTGCTTTTGACTGGCAGACAGTCACCAGTGAGTATGTCATGCTGGCCCCAAGGGGTCAAGCCTAGTGAAAGTGAGAACAGAGATGCAAACTGGTTCAACATAGATTTGCACTCCTCTTGTTGCTCAGGTGTCAGATTTGAAGAGAGATTTACTCCTTCAATTTTCTCGTCTAAAGGTAAGCCTCTGAGGAGATCCGGAAGAGCTTCACTCTCTTCTTCTTCCTCTGATGATGCTAGAAGCAACGCTCCTACATCAGGTCTCGAGACATACGCTTTGAGTCTGTTGGTGTGGAAGACTTCGGAGCCTCCTTGGGATTGCCTAAGTCCACCAGATAGTTGACCTCTCCGAGTTTACCCACCACTCTGAAGGGTCCCATCCATTTGTCTGGCAAGGCCCTCTGCCTTGTTGGGATCATAACGAGAACTAGCTGGTCTTGAGTGAACTCAACCATGTTAGCCTTTTGATCATGCCAGTGCTTGACCAAAGCTTGTCCAGCTTCAAGTTATCGCTCGCTTCTGTCATCATGTGTGACATTCTCCTCCGGAGACCTATCACGTAGTCAGTCACTCTGACTGGCTTGGGGGAAGGAGCACTCTCCAACCCCTCCTTAATCAGGGCCAATGGACCTCTGACGGGATGACCATATAGAAGCTCAAAGGGAGAATAACCTACTCCCTCCTGAGGGACTTCTCTATAAGCAAAGAGAAGGCATGGCAGTAGAAGGTCCCACTTCCATTTAAGGGGTTCTTCTAAAGCACCTATCATGCTCTTCATGATTCGGTTGAACTTTTCTACCAATCCATTGGTTTTTGGGTGGTAAGCTGTTGAGAACTTGTAAGTAACTCCACAGGTTTTCCACATGGCTTTCATGTAGTGGCACATAAAGTTTGACACCCTGTCAGAGATTACTTCCTTAGGAAACCCAACACTGGTAAAAATACCATGGAGGGCCTTAGCCACAGCCGGAGCTGTAACAGTCCTCATAGGAATTGCCTCAGGATACCTAGTAGCATGGTCTACTACAACAAGTATAAACCTGTTGCCTGAGGAGGTTGGAGGATCAAGGGGACCAACAATGTCAATCCCTACTCTCTCTAATGGGACTCCCACAACTGGGAGAGGCACTAAAGGTGCCACATTCTTGGAGCCAACCTTACCAGAGGTCTGGCAGGTGTGGCAGCTCCTGCAATGTTTTTCTACTTCGGCCCCCATCTTTTGCCAATAAAAGTAGAGGGAGAGCCTTTCCTGAGTCTTCTTGAAACTCAAGCGACCAGCCAAAGGAATCTCGTGGGCTAACTGCAAGAACTGTTGTCTGTTCTCTTGGGATACTACAAGTCATTTGTAGTCTCCAGGTGCAGACTCGGTCGGTTCACTGTAGAAGAGGCCATCTTCCCAGTGCAACCTGTATTTCCCAGGCTCTTGCCCTTCAGCCTTAGCTTCTGCCTGGTGGCGAAGACCTTCCAGAGTTGGACATTCTCTCTGTCCCTTACTGAAGTCTGCCCTGTTGGGTCCACCTTCTGCCAGTAAAGACTGCAGCTCAGGATGGTCAACAGGATCCAGATCTCCAATGAGTTCCTGGCCTTCCATTAGCTCTTCCTCAGAGTCTAATTCTACCACACAGGGTTGTACCACCCTCTCAGTCTCAACTGGAGGGGGAGTTACGGGTGTAACTTTGGACAACCGCGGGGAAGTCCTTGTGGGCTGCACTGGAATGCTGGCTGTTGGTTTCGGTATTGAAGTCTTAGGTTTCCCTTTCGCTTCTGATTTCTTGGAGACAGCATCTGACAATTCCAGTGGAGCAGGAGTGATATCTTTCTTCATCATCTCCTGGGGAGTACCTCTCATGGTTCTCTCCCTTGCAGGTCTGGTTAGCTCCTGTAACCGTTTACTAGGAGGTCTGGGGGAAGGAGACACAACTCAGAGAGTTTTTAAATCGTTACCCAACAGAACGCGTCCTGGTACCTCACTCTGTAGGCTGACAGGTATCTTCACAGTCATGTCGTTGCACTGGATGAGAACTGGAAATTGGGGAAGCATCTGCACAGGCCCTCCAGCTAACTTGGTGAGGCGTTTGGGTGCCTTAGCAACATCCTCAGCCTGAAAAAAGATTTATCCACCACAGTTATGCTGGCCCCAGTGTCCCTAATGGCAGGAGTCTCCTGACCATTCACTTGGACACTGTCCTTATAATACTGTTTAGTATTATCTGGGATAGAATTATATACATCTAAATTCTGTTGTTCCCACTAACCCAGAGACACTAAAGAAACACTGGCCGAGACTCCAATGGGTTCATCAGCAAGCAGTAGAAATGTTCCACTTACCATTTGGACTTCATCCTCTGGAGCGAAGGCTAAGGAGACAAGCTGGACCCCTGACGGTTTATCCTTGCATCTGGGATCTCCTTTCACATGGTCAGTAGAGCCACAAACAAAGCATTTACCGAATGCTTCCTGGAATGGTGGCTTGTTCTGTCCTCCCTCTGGTTTGGCACCAGACGGTACACTATTCTGCTGCGGTTTTCCTTGTGGCTTACCCTTATGGTTTTGATTGGGGCTCTCTTTGGAATTTGAGTTATTAGAATTCTCTTTTGAGTCTTTTTTAGGCTGTCTTCCCTCATCCTTTTTCTGAGTTGCCCCAGAATCCTTATGAGTAGCCCTGTTGGCAACCCACAAGTCAGCAGCCTTAGCTAGCGTCCTGGAATCCAATTCCTTCGAATCAGCCAGTGCTGTCTGAGCTCAGGAGAACAGGCATCATAAATAGACTCCAACATAAAAAGATTCTTCATACCCTCATAAGTGTTCACTTTGTAACCCTTAATCCTTCCCTCTAAGTTTTCGAACCCTTCACTCACCCAGGTAGCCCAAGGGGTACCATCATGCTTTTTGAGGGTTCTAAACCTCTTAAGATACTGGGAAGGGGTCTTCCCAAATCTAGCTATCAAAGCTAGTTTCACACTTTCATAATCCTTCTTATCCACCTCCCCCAACTCCATTACCACATCAGTTGCAACAGGGGGGAGCCTAGAGAATAACCAGGGAAGTAACTCGTTCCCCGTGATGTCCTGGAGCCCATGATTATACTCAAACATTTTCAACCAATCCAATACGTCCAATCTAGGTTCATACATACCCACTAATTCCTTAGGCATACAGGGTCTTTTGGGACTGGAACTTCTAGAGGAACCAGAGGAGAGAGAAGCATTTTCCACAAACAACTTTTTAATTTCTAACTCATGATTAAGTTCTATTTCTCTGAGTCTTATCTCAGCTTACTTCTGCTCAGCCTGGGCATTCATTCTTCTGAACTCTAGCTCTTGGTTTCTTTCGGATTGAGCTACAAACCATTTGTACTCTTTTTTCAAGTTCAAAATAAGCAGGGTTACATGTGGGACCTGGTATGGGCCCAGTAGGTACAGTAGGTAAGGCAGACAGAGGCTCAGAGTGGCTAACTTCATTAGGTTCACTTTCCTCTTCTAACTCATTATCAAGGCTTTGATTCAGATCAATACCATTACTGTTTTCTCCATTTGCTGGAGAAGTTGGTTCCTCTGAACCACTACCCAGACTTTGGTTTTCCAGCAATCTCGCTATCAGTTCTACTTTCTTGCCGTTTACAAAAAGATTCTCTTGTCTACAGAGAGCTCCCAAACTCTCAGTATTTTCACCTGACAAGGACTCTTGACTGTAAACTTCCATAGTAGACATGTTTTTTTTTTTAAAGTTGCTTTTTAGTGCTAAGCTTTGTGGTAAGTAATCCTAAAGTGTTGAAAAGCACTCTAAACTGTATACTCGTTACAAATCCCACCGCTGTACACCAGTGTTAGGCAGAAACCTGTGCAGTTCCCTCTGGGACCACTGCAAAAAGTTTAAGTCTACAGGAGTTAGCAGTAAACCCAATTGGTAGCAGTCTGCACCACCTAGATTTACCTGGCAGCTGTGGCTGAACAGTCAGACTTCTCTCAAGATGAGTTAGGCCGTATGTGGAGTATACAAGATAGGGCAATTTACACAGTAGAACAAGCAGACACGGAACAGAGCTTGGGTGAAAAGATATATAATTAGTTATTTAAAAACACATCTATGAAAAACACACTGGCACTAATACGGCAAACAACTTCAATCACAATTACTATAAGTATATCAATCCCCTAACAATATTTCGACAAGTCTAGGTTCAACAGCACCATTTATTTGCAGACAGAGGTGAATGCTTTAGCCTAGATGGCACTCGAATATTCGTTAGAACGGGAGAGAAAAGGCAGGGTATGAAACCAACTCGGTACCATCACTTTTACGAAGCAAATGCAAGGCAAGTGAGGCAGGGTCTACTGTGGATCACAAAGTTCAGAGGCCAGGCCCACTCGGAGAGAGGCAAGGCGGTATGTCCCAAAA
The DNA here is from genome assembly GCF_040938575.1 of Ambystoma mexicanum. NCBI lineage: Eukaryota > Metazoa > Chordata > Amphibia > Caudata > Ambystomatidae > Ambystoma > Ambystoma mexicanum. The sequence goes on from NC_090937.1 coordinate 1,277,792,472, forward strand.
AGTATCACAGTGGAAATGCACTTCGAGTCTTGGTAGCAAATTGTCACAGAAAGGTTGGACCAGTTTAGAACAAAAAGTTAAGAAGGTCTGGAGGCGACCCAATGGAAAGGTAAGGATTTAAGACACCTCACGCTAACCGTCACAAGGGAAGCCAGGCGGACAAGGTACCTTGAATGTGAAGAGACAGCTCCGGCGGGGGCAGTTTTTCCTGGTGGTGGATGCAAGTCTTGGCTTTGCCGGAAGATGAGAGGATCTCGTCGTCGAGGAAAAGTTGAAGATCATTGCACCACCAGGGAAGAGACCAGCCGCGAGTGCTCCGTCACAAGGCACCACCTTTTAGTCGCTGTACAGTTGTTAGTGGCTATCCGGTTGCCGGGGTGCTCAGCACGGGCAATTCGACCACTACGTCCTGGAAGCGAAGAAAAAGCAAGGGACTGGTTGTTCCCACCAGTCAGGGGAAGAAGACTCTCCAGCAGGGAGATCTCCTCTGTCGTTGGGAAGCGGTGAGTCGGTTCAGCAGGTCTCCACCGGAGGTGTCATCGTTGCAGGTCGGCTCAGCTTTAGCCTCGTCAGATTCTTAGGTCCTGTGGCGACTTCTCAATATCCAGTCCCAAAAGCCCTGCTTTTATGAAGAAAACCCCCATTCATTCAGCCTAGCTGTCAATCAAAACACACTAAGTGGTGAGCGGGGCGGCTCACCACTCGGGCCAATCACACCAGAGTGCGACTTGAGTTGGCAAGGCAACTCAGTCCAGGGTGCCTAAACCCCCTCCCACACCCCCTGTGGTACCCAGACAGAATGGCACCACTCTGGAGGGCTTCTGTGTAGAAGCCCGCCAAAAGTGGAACAAAGGGCTCAACCTTTGGTTCGGAGTTACAGAGGTGAACACAGACGCCATTTTAAAAACCGAGTTCTGGCAGAAAATACCACCCAGTGAATATATTTACGATAAATAAACCGGCGGTATGTTAGAGACTAACGTGAAAAAGTATTAGCTTCCAACAATGGGAAGAATCCCATAGGAATATATTTGGGGTCGAATATACAAAGTAGTTTCCACTGCCACCAGATAAAACTCGACGAGGGGGGACGGGACAGTGCCCCCTAGAACAACAGACCCAGGGGTAATCAAATTACCCCTACCAGTACGTCCACAATAGGATGGTTTGTACTAGTTCTGTTAGTAAATGTAGGTCTAGTAAAGCCAATGGTGACTTTACATGCCCCGGGAGACAGTAGTCAGTCCCAGGGTATGGAGTCTATGGTGGGGATCCTCTAGGACACCCCAGTGTTACAGCACGGAAGGTGCAGTGTAACACACATAGCAAAACATATGAGGCCCTATGGAGTAAAAGGCCCCATAGCCCATAGAACACATTGACATTCAAAGGAATCAACCACATTCATGTCCAAGAGTGGGAAAAAAAGAGTCTCACTCTTGGCAGGATGAAAAAAACAAACTCCAGGAATCCAGCAAAGCTGCTGGGGGACTCACTAGGTTAGGAAATTCAGCCTTAACAGAGGATTCTCCCTAACAGGGAGTGCCTAGAAGATCATGTGGGGACCTCAATCAGTAGCGGCTAGGAGTCTGAGGGTGAGTGGACTCCGGTGATGTGGCAAAAGAACGCAAATAAACAGAGGAGATTTCTGGTGAACGACCCCATCAAGCAGATGAAGGCTATTAGAAATTTCATAACACTGCAACACAAAAACACAAAATATTCTGTCTGGGAGCATCTGGAACTCTATGGACAAATGATGGACACTTTTCACATCAAAGATAGCCACAACTGCATAGATTATGCTAAATGGACATTCTCTCCAGAGTACTCCAGTTTCGTTGCTGGAGTGGAAGATCAAAACCATTCAATGTGGTCCACCTACAAGGCAGCCATCTTGAAGCAGTTTTCCGCCCACAGAAACCCCCAGGAGGCTTGCAAGGCTGCCTACAGTTTGCAATGCGTAGAAGATCAGGCCCCTAGAGGATTTGTGCATGAGCTAAAATGCACCTTTGCACAAACCATCAGGTGGGTGCGCACTAATTCAAGAGGATTTATAACCACTTATTTTCATGCGCTCCCAAAATACATAATGACCCAGCTGGTGAGGGATTTTCATGATAAAAGGACCCTGGACTGGGTAATAAAGCAGTCTACCTGATCTATGTGGTCCAAAAACCTGCAGAAAATAAAACCTGATAAAAAACCCAAACCAACCAACACCACCGCTGCTGCTAAGGTGGCGGAGGTGAAGCTTGCCCCCATTTTAAACCTAGAAATGGGGGTCTAAAAACCAACCGTCCGAAAATCAGCCAAATCAGAGGCAAAGGAGGCCCTCTGATAAATCAGCAACAGGTGGCAGTCAGGGAGGTAACCCCACCAATGGGACCTCTAACTCTCCTGATTACATAAATCCCAAATACAAGAGTAACTGACCTATCTTGGTGTATGTATGGACTCCCCCAGCCCAAGGGGGGATCCCACCAGGTAAGTACTGCCCCAGGAAACCTCCCTCTTAACTTCCCTCAGGAGGGCAGTAATCCCCCAAATCCACGGTTAAGTTTCTTTCCCCGGTATCTACCAAACCCCAACCTGCACGACAACCCTCCTTTCTTTCCCCAGTTTTAGGAGTCCAGACCACCCAATCCAGGAGTGGGGAGGCCAAGGGTGGAGGGTTACCAAAACCCCCAATACCCAGGGTACTCCGGGAGAAGGGATTGTTACCCTTCCCGCGAAACACCTAAGTATGAACAAAGACCCCTGTTCCAACCGGAACGGGTGTCCCAACTGGAGCGCCAGGTCCAGAACCTCACGCAGGATCTAAGTCACATGTTGAGGGCTCAGGAGAACCCTCAGATGAACATGGCAGCTCGGAACCCCTCAAACCAAGGGTCTGGCACCCCAGAACAATGACGGGGAGGGAACCCTGACAAATCACTGGTTCCAGAGGAGGAGGCACAGGAGGAAGGGGGGTGTAAAGCCCTAGAGGAAGCTTCCTTCCTCACCCGTGAAAAGCCCTTGGACACCCCATAACTGGAACTAAAATCTCATGCCCCGAAAATCTGCAACCCAGGGAACAAAGGGTGGGTAGGAGAAATAGAGAAATCAAAAAGGCCCATTTTGTGGAGGAAGCTAGTGTCCTCCAGTTTGAAGGGAAAGAATACTTAGAGGATTCTGGGAAGAGAATCTTCTCCTTTAGGGATGGGGAATTCTTCCCAAAGAAAGGTGGCTCCCAAGAGATCTGAATGAAGACTGGGTCGGTGTGGGGACTGATTCAGAGTCAACCATCCCTGAACCCCAGAATTGTCATCCTGAGAAAGAAATATGAATGGAGGGATCCTCCCCACAAACTGGTTCTAGTAATTGACACCAGGTAAGAGGGGGTACCACAGAGCTAAGGGAAACAGGGGATTCCAAAATCCCATCTATTTCCGGATGCCAAATTTTTCTTACAGATTCCCAGTCTCCGGCACAGAAAATTGTCCAAAACTCCACTGGGTCGGAGTCCAAAATAATGAAATTGACCACCCAGCTTGCCCAAAATACCCATTACCTTTGCCCGATTGAGGAGAAGGAGGGGAGATTCTATGCCCCTGTTCGAGTGCAAGGGCAATGCGCAATTTCAGCACTGGTGGACACAGGATCCCATGCCACTCTTCTGTCAAAAAGGGCAATTGCGCAGCTAAAGTAATTAATGGGGGAGAGACACCAGATACCTCTCACCCCTCTTCCTGGACAACTCCAGAACTTCGACGGGAATTAAATTCCTGTCGAGGGGACTGCACACCTGGAAATAAAAATTGGGCAACCTAAGGTGAAACACTTGGTCATAGTCGTGACTCCAGATAGAACACCCTGTCCAATAGGGAATGACATCCTTTGCAGGTTGTCTCCTCTAATAGACATGTGTGAACAAGGTCCTCTGGACTCAGACTCACCAGCCAATAAAATTAAAACAAAGTGTCAACCATGTTAGTTTAAGTGGCACATGCCACATGGTTGAACACAAATCTGACCATATTGAGGTTCATTTTCCAAAATAATCAAATACCTGACATTACGGTAATTGCTGTAGGAAACCAACTGGTGATGGGAATTGCTCTCACTCCCTGAAAATCAACCTTCCTTCCAGTTTCAAGTGGCATTCCACACTGGAAGGAAATACATTGGAATTTTATACCAATTCACAATCTGAAAATCCCAACTCTGTATTCAAAAGTGATGAAAAACCAGTTCAAAGTTTAGCTGACATTCACAAAATTAGAGATCAGTTGTTCATCCCTATTCAGTTAAATAAGGGGAAGGAGTCTGTCCTCGCCTGAGTGTGCCTGAACAACGGGAAGAGTTTTATCAGCAAAGTCATGTTCAGAAAGCTCCCGAAAGATCCAACCATTCCCACATTTAAATTGATTGATAAGTGGGAAATGGGCCTGGAAACTCCCATTTCCAAACATCTCCTGCCTAGCAGGTGTATGCTCAAAATTTCTATAGGTGACAAAAGCATAGAGCATAATTGTTGGGTCGTCCGAGCTGCATTCTATTTAGGCAGTGACATTGTCAATCGGTTTGCAATTAATTTTGACCTGATAAATCACAAGGCCTGGTCCCGACTAGGGGGCAATCCCATGGGCTTTGATGATTGCGGAAAAGCATTTTGGCCAGCACAATTGCTGCCGTATGCGGTTGAAGTTCAAATTGGAGAGGAGGTCACCATCCCAGGACGGACCCGAAATTTCCCATTTGAATTAAACATTAAAAGAAGACAGAAACTGTAAAATCCTGATGCCTATGTACATCTCAATGCCCATCTCCAACAGCAGGGGTTGGGGTTAAATCCAACACCATAGGTCAATGTAGAACACAATACCATTCCAATACTGATGGATAACAGCGACCCTAGGAGTATCACTGAGGGCGCAGGCACCATTATTGGAATGGCGGTTGATGACCAATATTTTTCCATGGATCTAGGAAACAAACTGATAGGACCAATTCCACAGAACTGCTTTGACAATGGTAGTGATAATGACGTACCACCGGACAGGATCTTCACCCGGCAAGGGTGGAATTTCCTGCTGCATTCTTCCTGCCAGTACAGGGAGGAAGAGGTGACCTGTGACATCAGGCAGGATGAGGTGATTTTCCAAGTCCACAATGACTGCCTCTCCTTCCTGAAACCCCCTGTCCATGTCAATACTCTAATCAGAGACCTCTCCATTCAGTTGGAGGAGGCCGCTGAGATAGCAAAATCCAAAGTTGTTCCAGGCTTCAGGCAAATGGTAGAAGAGCGGGTTAAGCTCGCTGATGCCTGTGAGACTGAGGAGCAAAAGCAAAAGTTGAAACAGGTTTTCTTAGATTTCCAAGATATCTTTGCTGTGGACTTGTACGACTGTGGTCACACCGAGATACATACTACCACAATTCCCACGGACCCTGGAATGACTCCTGTATTTGTGAGGCAATATCACTTGCCTCTCGCACCTATGGAGTCACTGACAGAAATTATCAAAAACCTTGAGTCCCGTGGGATAATTCGTCCAGTCCACAGCACCTTTAATAATTAGGTGCTGGGGATTTTCAAACCAAATGGCCAATGGAAACTTTGCGTAGACCTTAGGGAGCTAAACAAATGGGTGCACATGTCCCGATGGCCTCTCACCTACATTGACCAAAGGCTGACACAGATCAAGGGGTCCAAGGTATACATCATTATTGACCTGACAAATGGATACTGGACCGTGCCCGTCAGTAGGGAGGACCAATACAAGCTGGCATTTACCTTCGGGGGGCAGCAGTACACATGGACCCGGACTCCCTTCAGATACATAAACTCCAGCAATGAATTCAACATCTTCTTACATAAGGCCATGCCTGACTTGGGTGAAAGGGGTATCCTGGCCTATGTAGATGATGTCCTGATAAAAAGCTCAACTCTGAAGGAACATATACCAGAAATCCGTTATGTTCTGACCCAGTTGAAGGTTGCTGGAGAAAAACTGTCCTTCCAGAAGGCACAATGGTGCAGGACCCGTGTCAACTTCTTGGGACATGAAATAACTCCTGCAGGTCTCTGTCCCCAGGAGAAGAAATTGGAAGCACTATTAAAACTAAAAGACCCCGCAACTCTGCGTGAGCTAAGAAACCTCCCTGGACTGACTAATTACAGTAGGAAGTTCATCGAGGATTACGCAGAGGTCACAAGACCCCTGATCCATCTGTTGAAGGGGGGTCAAGTGGGAGTGGGGTCCAGAACAAGCCGAGGCAGTAAAACAACTCAAAAGAAGTTTCTCACAAGTACCTTGTCTAGCTTATCCTATCAAAAACAAGGAGTTCTTCTTGGAGACAGGGTTCTCGAGTACACTCCTATGTAAGCAAGACTTTATCCTCTGTGGAGGAAAAATTCAATGATTGTGAGGAGGCACTCCTCGCATCAATATGGGCATTGAAAAATTGCTGCCCGTTCATCCAAGGGGGAACACATCATAGTTGAGACTCCCCAGCAGCCTTTGCAATACCTCCAAAGCGACAGAATCTGGGCCGGGAATATGAGTAATTCCAGAATTACTTCCTGGATTCTGTCAATGCAAGGCTTTCCTGTGGAGGTCAGAAATGGCCAAAACAAGAAGAGTCCCCTCGTGCAAGGTCTGGCTGACTTGCATGATTGTGCCAGAGAAAACTGTCTCGAGGACGAAAGTCTCAAAACCCAGGACAACATGGAGGCATACCTGAATTCCTCGTGCAAAGCCTATGAAGAAGGCAAGTGCGAGGGAATACCAACAGTTTATGTGGATGGGTGTTCCTACCATGTTGACAACAATGGGGAAAAGGAACTGGTGGCCTGTGTTAGGAATACCTGGGTGAATGATGGCCGGAGCACTCTGATGGGTACAAAATTGGTCCCCACAGTAGTCGGATGGCGGAGTTGATGGCAGTTCACCAGGCCATCCTCACTGCCGTCCAACACCAACTCCACAAACTGGTCATAATCACTGATTCAAATTATGTCCGGAACGGGTTTGTGGAGCACCTGGTTAATTGGAGAACCTGAGGTATGCTCAGTGCTAATAACAAACCACTTAAACATGGCAAGCTAATACAAAATATTGGTGATCTTTTCACCTCTAATGGGATGACCATTTATTGGAACAAGATTAAGGGTCATTCCATAATAGAGGGGCTAGGCAAAACTGGGAATGACCTAGCTGATCAGCTGGCCAAAACCAGAGCCATCCAATTGGGATCTCTTTGAGATCGAGTCCCTGTTGGGGGAAATCCAGGTCACTGCTGTCACTAGGTCCCAGACAAATGCTCACAAGGAACTCAAAACTGCCCAGTGGAGTAAGGAGACCCAAGATGCTTATTTAATCATGGCACAAAAAAGGGGATCCGATTATTGGGAAATTTTATCAACACATTGAGGACCATGAGAACTTTCCTCTGGCGGACATCGATTACATTGGGAAAGAGGACCTCAGGGTGTTGATGAAGTGTCCCAAAATGTTCCAAATCCAAGAGGGTTTGTTGGTAAGAAGATCCATCTCTGGATGCAACCAGTGGGGAGGGCCTACCTCATTCCGAAGCCTGATGCTAAGTCACACACATGACGCTGCCACAGCCGGTCATCAGGGATTTCGTACTACTCTAGAAATCTTGCGGGAGGTTGCATACTGGCCACACATGGGGCAGGACCTCAACCAATATTTGAAGGGTTGTCTTGTGTGTACACAATTTCAACCAAGTTCACTCACACACTGAACCCCCCTCCAGGAGAGGGGGTGACACTGCCTTGGTCAGATTTACAAGTATATATCATCGGGCCCGTGATTCGCTCCTCTAGGGCCAACAAGTACATGTTAACAGTAACGTGCTTGTTTACCAAATGGGTGGAATGTCTCCCGGCCCCAAATTGCAAGGCAGAAACAGCAGCCGCCCTGGTGATCAACTACATCTTCTCGCATTTTGGCCTACCCCAAAAGATTGAGTCAGACCCTGAAAGTCAGTTCACCAGCGAATTGATGACAAAGGTGTGGGAGATACTTGGGGTAAAAGGGAAACTTCATATTGCATATCGCTGTCCTCTAGTGGGGTAGTTGAGAGGTACAAAAAAAAACAATTGAGAGCTTCCTAAAAACGTTTCTGTCAGAGTCTGGGCCAAGTTGGGACATCCGATTACCGCTTGTCCTGATAGCCATCAGATCTACCCCATCTTCGCCAACCAAAATCTCTCCATTTGAGCTAATGACGGGGCGAAGGATGGTGCTACCTCAGGATCTGCTCTATAGAACACAAGAGCAGACAGTGATAAATGCCTCCACAACACATGAATATGTTGAGAATCTAAGAAAACACCCTCAACATGCTTTTGGGTATGCTCAGCAGAATCTGGAAAGATCAGCAGAAGGGATGAAGACCCAATATGACTTAAAAACAACCAAAAAGGTATACCAAGTCGGAGACAGGGTATACTTGTACAATTTCCAAAGGAACCAGACCAAGGAATGGACATTTCTCCCTTCCTGGCGTGGTCCTTTTGAAATTGTAGATGCAATTTCACCTGTCACCTACAGAACCCGCATCCCCAAAGGAGAGCTGACAGAAGAGAAATGGGTCGACATTAATCAGTTAAAGAGTTGTCACCCCAGGCTTACTTTGCAGCTGATAGAGGAGCCAAAGCAAAGTCAAATAGAGGAGACACCTGGAGAATAAGAAGTCAGAGAAAGAAAAAGCAGAAGGGAGTAGGTAGGCACATAAGTATATCTATCTAACAGGGAGTACTTTCTTCACTACCATTGCAAAAAGGGATCACAAAATGGTGTAAATATAGATAGTTATCTTTGCCTTGTTAATAAATTATTTGTTGAGGTGTTGAAGTATTTTTTAAAATTATTATTTATAGTGTATTTGGTCAATTAAAACCTTAAACACTTTACACAATATATACACAATATGCACAATTCATTAAACACAATATAATTCAACATTACATACATAACCAGAACAAACAATATTAATTTCCATTAACATCTTTACCTAAATTAATTCTCTCGGGATTATCCCTAAAATTCCATAATTAAAATACTTATCAATTGGTAAAAAAATTAGTCTCCTAGATTATTTCATTACATTTCATTACACTTAGCCTTCGTTTACAACCTTCCATACCAGATGGATCCTCTCACCGGACTAAGCCACAGATTTCTTTTATTATTTGATCACATATTTAGTGACTTTTACATGCTTTTCTGTACCCGTTGTTATATGTACACGTTTTTCCCACTCTAACCAGATCCTTTTCCATATATAGAATGCAGCACCAATATACATAATAGGAGTTGCCATGTAAATTATACTCCAAAACTGGTCAGAATAAATCATTCTATAATCTGAAACTAAATCCTTAAAGCCTGTCTCATACCAATTGGGCAGTGTATTACATACTGTAAGTAAATGTCTAATTGCCTCCACCTCAGCTTTACAGACTCTGCATAATCTTTTCTCCCTAGCGATTCGCTTCCATGCTCCAACATATTCTAAGCAAGGCAACATGTTAAACCTGAGAAGCAAAATAAATCTATTAAACTCTCTATTACTGGTCTTCAGCAGGTAAGTACAAGGTACATTTGGAGATATTGCTTGCAGACTATAAATTGAGAACCTGGTCTTACTACCTAGTCTATCCAAATTATTTATTAAATCCCATTGGATAGCTTTCTTTTTTAATTTCACATACAAAGGATTTAAATGATCAATTTCATTAGACAATTTAAGATTAATCTGTTCCAGGAAAGTTTGTGCTGTTTTAGTTAAATCCTTAATGGCAACATTATTATGGTCTCTATTAATTATAATCTCGCCCATAATACTGATCAGACTACCAGCCTTCTTTGTATCCAGAACCATTTTTATTGATAGTTTGCAGCACCTGATTTTCAAGAGTGTTGACCATGATGTAAGACCAAGTTCGCAGTGAATAGCTTCTATAGGAGTTGAATTGGCCACTCTCAATGCCGGTCTCCACATCCTTCCACCAATTTTATCTATATTACGCATATATTTGGCTATTATTGTCTCTGATGCATACATGGCACACGGAATGATGCATGACTTATACATTACAAGAAGACCTTCCATGGAGTATCCTCCTTTGTGATTTATATATGCTCTTATAGTATTCCATTTCTTAAAGATCTTATTACCAATCATGTCCACATAGTGATTAATGTGAGGGAGATTTTTGACTGTCATACCTAGATAAGGATATGAATCCACTACTTCTATTACTAGGGTATCTATACACCATCTATATTTCACAGTTTGCTATGGTCTGCTCTTTTTACCAAATATTAAAATCTTAGTTTTATTCACATTGATACTCAGGCAATTTTGTTTAAGTACTTTAATGAATGTAATGTCTGTTTGTACCACTGATGTCAACCTTCCTCCACACTCCAACGAAAGACAAAGGGACCAGAAAAGGGGGTGTCACTCCACACTCCAACAAAAGACAAGGGAGGATTGTGGCGTACCGCTCCATGATGGAAAAAAAAAAACTCAACACGATGAACCCAACTTTCCCCTACTTTCCCTCAACAAGAAGTCTCAGGGAAGAAGGGGGGGGATCTGTGGGGTACATTGACCAGCCCAGCAGAACTCCCATACCTCACCAAACTACATCTCAGCAGTCACCAGCAGAATGGCTGTGCTAGCTCTGTGGAGCACTATTGCCTTGCATTAAAACCACGCTTTGCAGTATCCAAAATTATGGCTGGACCATTGATCCAGAAAAACCCCAATAAAAATCCCAAGAGATTCAGGGAAAAAGGGGACAGGTGGCTGAATCCTCAGTGGGATTATCCAGAGCTACCTGCTTGCCCTGCTACCCGCTCTATCCAGCTGAGGTGCCTCTGTGCCATGACCAGACCTTTGCCAAGCTGTTTTTTTCTGGGAGAGCTCGCCACCATGACCAGTGACCAGATATTGCCTTGCTGTCCAGAAACCTGGTGCGCTGTCCAAAATACCCCATTCAAGTGCTTGTTGTGAGTATTTCTCTTCACCAAAAAACCACAGACTGCATCCCTTGCTCTGTACCTTGTATTAGGTTCCACCCCATAGAAATCCCATAACTGCCTTAGCAGAAATCATTAAAACTGTCAGAGTTCTCTGTGCATTCTGTCCTTGATCTCCAAGTGTTAGCGCCATTCTCTCAAATCATGTCTGTCTTGTGTAAATTCTTAGTACTATTTTGATGAAACTAATTAATTCCCACATAAAGAGCCATATGGCGCAAAGGGGTTGCACTTGCAAAGTAACCTGTGTCGCGGGCGGCATCTCTCTTTTCTAGCCACTAAAATATAGTCTCTATAAGACTTGTCCTTATCTTTTTAAACCACTTTTCTCTGTCAATTCTTTTTATTTTTAAAATCGAATTTCCCTTCTTGTTAAGAATCACATCCAGCCATTAACTTAGAGTCACTCTTTCACTTGCATGTTATCCCGGTGATGTGCATCTGTCATTCAGCATAACAAATGCATTCCGATTCTGTCTATTTCACCCGTTTTTCAAACCATTTTGACATTTAAACCTGTGTAAATTAGCAAATGCCATTTCTATGCGTGTGATTTGGCTGCACTGTGTTGTCACTTCAAAGTTGAATTTACTGTATGCCCGTTGTTGGTAGCTTGCCTTGCAGTTGCTAGCGTTCTTACATCCCTGAAACCGTTATAACTCATATTTACCTCATTCATTTAACTGCACATTTAAATTAAATATTTAGTAATTCCGAGTGCTATTTTATGCAATTGCAAAGGTTGTAAAATCCGATTTTACCACCCATTTCATGGGGGATTTTAATTCTGTTTGCTGCATAGTATACCTGACTCCTTGGTGCTCCTTTCTATCCACTCAAATTTCGATTAATAGGGGTTTGAGGGAGCATTGCAGCGGGACATCTTAACTCGGGTGCTATCTACCCAAACAGTATAATTGCTCCCATTCATTTGTGCTTTGGGTATGTTATGTTAGAACACAGAAATTATTTTCCTGTCTTGGTGGATGACAGACACAGTGGGGACACATGAGACATCAGGGACAATGGTTATTTGGAACACAGGAGGGGCATTGAAAGAATGAGTGCCTGCATAGGCCACAAAGACCATACTTTCATGGCAATCATGGACAAAATAATACTGTGAAAGCCCCTTCTGGTAACACTGGCTCCTTCCCTGATAAGCCTTGTGCTCCTTCTCTGTACTTAAACCCTCCAACATTTGCCCCTGGAGCATACCTCATCCCCCAGAATGATCGAGAACAGTTCTGACTACAACAAAATGATTAAATCCCTTTGGATCGATTTCTCTCAATTTACCAAGATGGCCCAAATGTGCAATGCAACGTAGAGGGAATATTAGTACCTGGTCTGGTAACTAATGGGGAAAGCAAATCTGTCCTGCGTATCGAACACTTTTTGAATGTGCTAATATGAACTGAAACTGAAAAAGCAGTGGGGAATCTCCAACATTCCATTCATACATTCAGGCACCGTCCCCTCACTATTAATTACGGACTTGTAACTGACACACTTGCTTACCTGTAAAGCCTTTCAGCGCCAGTCATTTGTATGTTTGAACACCAAAAAATGTCAGGGGAGATCCAAACTTTGTCATTCTATATGCCTAACCTCAACCCACATCTACCTGTTTGCAGTTTTGGGGAAATCTGTATGAAAGAGAAGGATGAAAAGGATTGGGAGGATAGCTCAGGGGCAATGTGCTTGCCTTGGAAGCAAGAAGACATGCAGCAACACAGCTTCAATCCCCGGGTCCGAGCTTAGAAACCTCTGGGTATTAAGCTTGTTATGAATAACCAATCATATCATATCAAAGAAAGGAAAGCATCAATAAAAAAAATAATATGTGAGCTCCACCCTGTGCACAAGATCTGAAAAAAGATACTTGCAAGGAAAATGCACAATGTTAAAAGCACCACTATAAAAGAAATCTTCCCAGTTAATGGAAATTAGCCTGCAATCTTTTGTTAAATGGAAAATGGAAAAACAGTTCATGCTGAGATGCAAAGCACAACAGTTTATAGGAAACTGACACAACTCAAGGATAGTATCCCAGTTGTTGCAGATAACACCCACGCCACTTTTGTAGAAGCTTTCTTCACTCTTTTAATATGAAAGTCTCCAACGTGATATGCCAAAGACTTTCCCCCCAAGAGCTCAGCCAACAGAGATCAATTACGCCTGTCAGGCTGGCGGCTTGAGTGAAAAGTCAGAAGCAGAATCAGCAGAGCTAGAGGGACAAAGAACAAAGCAGTCATTCAGAATATGCAGCCATGAAGTGCCCAAAAGAAAAAATAGCAAACATTACCCATGAGTACCCACTCTTACCTGCTCCGTAGAGAAATATACTAGTAACCTACTAGTATTCAAATAAAGAGACGAGGACTGGATATGGTGAAGGGGGAGTGTACCAGTATAACAGGAAACCAATGTTGAAGCAGCATAGCGTCCCAAAGAAAATGCCCAAAGTAATCCAAAAGTGGAAGCAGCAAAGCGTCCCAAAAAGTGCCCAAAGTAATCCAAATATTGAAGCAGCAAAGCGTCCCAAAAGGTGTCCAAGGTAATCCAATGTTACAGAGCAAAGCATCCCAGCAAGTGACCAAAGCAATACAATGTGAAAAAACCAAAGCGTGCCAAAAGTGTTTACCCAAACAGTTAAATTAAACACAAAATCAAGGGTAACTGTACGCCACGGATGCGGTGGTAAAGGCATACTCATTAAAAGACCTACGGGTTTGCCCGGTTGTCTCTTGCATTGTGTACATATGGCACACTTAGAGACATATTGTTCAGTGTCCTTCTTCATGCCAGGCCACCAGCACCACCGGTGCAGAAGATCATAGGTTTTGGCTCGGCCGGGATGGGCTGCTAATGGGAGATGGTGGACCATTTTAGAGCCTTCCGTCTGGTTTGGTTGTCAGGTAGGTACAACAGTCCATTAACATAGGGAAGGGCAGTGATAAGCTCGGCATCCATCTCCTTAAGAATAGAAACATGATCCCTGGCCCATCTCCTTAATCCATCTATAAGTGACGGAGAGACTGAACAAACACATACAACAGCACCTGAGGGTAATACCGGGGTTGTTTGCTTTGTGGTGTCCATGTCTGTACCAAAGCCGGATAAAGCGTCCGCTTTTCCATGTAATGGACCGGGGCGATACGTCACTATGAAATCAAACATGGTAAAAAACAAATGCCAACGTATCTGCCTGGCATTGGTACATTTCACATGAGACAAGGCCTGGAGGTTTCGATGGTCTGTGTACACAGTTATTGGATGCCTTGCACCTAAGAGATGGTGCCTCACTCTTTAAACGCCACCTTGATTGCCAGTAGTTCCCTTTCCATGATCGTATAATTACGTTCGGCTGATGTACGTTTCTGAGAATGGAAGGCCACTGGATGTAGGTGTTGAGTAGGGGGGCAAATCTGCGATAGGATGGCTCCTACCGCAATAGCGGAGGCATCTGCTTCCACGATGAACGGGAGAGATGGATTGGGGTGCTGTAAGACAGGAGCGGTGGTAACAGCTTCTTTCAAATTCAGAAATGCAGATTGCTCTTTGTCATCCCAGAGGAAAGGAACGTTAGGACTGGTCATCCGGGTCAATGGGGATACTATTTCAGAGAAAGAGGCGATGAAACGCCTATAAAAATTGGAAAAGCCCAAGAAGGATTGAAGAGCTTTCACTGAGCTCGGGACAGGCCAATCCAATACTACCCGAACCTTGAAGGTGCACATGAGCACTCCCTTCTGGGATATTTGAAACCCCAGGAACTCAACAGATGACGCATGGAACACACACTTCTCCAGTTTTGCAAAGAGGGAGTGTTCCCGCAGACATAGTAGAACAGAGCGCACATGTTGTATATGTTGGGACAGGGATTCTGAATATAGCAGGATGTCGTCTAAATAGATTATGACATAACAATCCAGCATATCTCTGAAGATGTCATTTACAAAATGCTGGACCGTCGCCGGGGCATTGCAAAGCCCAAAAGGCATTACACAATATTCGAAGAGCCCGAATTTCGTGTTACATGCGGTTTTCCATTCATCCCCCTTTCGCATCCTCACCAAGTTGTATGCTCCCCGCAAGTCCAACTTGGTGAAGATAGTGGAGGAGGTCACTTTATTGAGGAGCTCCGTGATGAGCGGCAACGGATACTGATTTTTAACCGTGACTTTGTTGAGGGCACGATAGTCCACACAGGGACGCAGGTCCCCTTCCTTCTTTGGTACAAAAAATATTGGGGAGGGCACAGGAGAGTGGAATGGACGTATGTGTCCCAAACGCAAGGCTTTGTTCACATAGTCCCGTAGATGTTCCTCTTCCTTCTGAGTGAGGGAGTAAATACGACCATGTGGAATTACTGCTCCAGGTATTAGATCAATGGGGCAGTCATAACATATATGTGGGGGCAGTTTTTCTGACAGGCCTTTACAAAACACATCAGAAAACTCCTGGTCATCCACTGGAAGTACAGGGACTGGATTAGATGATGTGGCACTGATAGAAGGGAGACTAGTCACCATTGCCAAGCAAGGAGACGATGCCGCTACATCATGAGATTCAAGAAACCTCTGTATGCAAAAAGAGGAAGTGAACCGCACTGTTTGTTCAACCCAGTCAATGTGTGTTTGCAGCCAAGAAAGACCCAGAATGATGCCAAATTGAGGGGCGGTAATAAGGTCAAAAGTGATGGATTCCGAATGACCTTGTAAGGTGGACATTTGTAGTGGACCTGTTTGCTCCGTTACCTGTCCAGATACTAAATGGGAACCATCTACCGAATGCATTTCCTGTGGTGTTGTCTTGGGAAATACGGGTAGTCCATAACGTTCGGCCAACTTGAGATCCATATAAGTACCACTAGCTCCTGAATCTATCATAACCGGGTTGGAAAAGGTTTTGATGCCGGGAGCAGTGAAGCACATAGCAAGGTAAACGTGCAAAGACGGGAAACAATCACCCGAGCCCGGGATCATTTGTCTCGTCCGGAAGGCCCAGTTTAAGGACAAGTCCTGGCGATTCCCGCCAACTTGTTGGGTCTTTTAGGACACAATCGAATGTAATGACCTGACTGGCCACAATAGAAAAAAAGGTTATTCGCCACCCGTCTTTCTCGTTCAACTTTGGACAATGGGCCCCTGATTGCCCCGATTTGCGTGGGTTTGGCTTCTCCATGGGGAACAGGAGTAGTTCCATCTGGTCGGGAGGAGGTGCGAATATCGGGATACCGACGTTCGTCATGTCTTTGCCGAAGTCGAGCATCGACTTGCAAGACTACATCTAGCATTTCAGGAAAACCAAATGGAAGAACGGGCACCACGGATAGGGCATCTTTCAGGACTTCCGACAGTCCTTTATAGAACACAGCCACTTGCTTCTGTTCCGACCACGTGGTTTCAGCCGCTAACTGGTTGATATGGGGGAGATAAGTCAAAAGATCCTTCTTGCCTTGACTGATAGCCAAGAACTCCAGATCCGAAGTTTGTGCTTTATATCGCATATCGAAAACACTATTCATGGCTTGGATTAGCATATCAAAGTCATACAGAGCTGGGTCATTTGCTTCCAGCAATGGATTAACCCAGGCTGCAGCAGTGCAACCCAGGTTGGAAAGAACAAATGCTGCCTTTGTAGTAGCGTCTGGAAACGATAAGGGACGACAAAGGAAAGGCAGGTGACATTGGTTCACAAAAGTCCTTTACGCCTTGGGGTCACCCAAAAAGCATTCTGGTGGAGCCAAAGGGAAAGGCCTAGGAAGGACAACTGGGGCTGGAGCGGGAGGTGGTACAGGGGGTACAAGAGGAGGTGCCACAGCAGCGGCATCACCAAACTCCCCGTCATGGGGTAATGGCTGCACAAAGCTCTGTAATACATCCGTGCGTTGATGTAAAGTCGCATGTGTGGATGCCATATCGGTATGTAGAGCAGAAAAGGCCTGCATTAGGGCTGTCATTGGATCTGATGCAGCCTCCATAACCGATAGGCGTTAAAGGGCTCCTAAATCTGTCACAACTCAAGGATAGTATCCCAGTTGTTGCAGATAACACCTCCCCCACTTTTGGGGAAGCTTTCTTCACTCTTTGAATATGAAAGTCTCCAACGTGATATGCCAAAGACTTTCCCCCCCAAGAGCTCAGCCAACAGAGATCAATTACGCCTGTCAGGTCGGGGGCTTGAGTGAAAAGGCAGGAGCAGAATCAGCAGAGCTAGAGGGACAAAGAACAAAGCAGTCATTCAGAATATGCAGCCGTGAAGTGCGTAAAAGAAAAAATAGCAAACATTACCCATGAGTACCCACTCTTATCTGCTCCTAGAGAAATATACCAGTAACCTACTAGTATTTAAATAAAGAGACAAGGACTGGATATGGTGAAAGGGGAGTGTACCAGTATAACAGGAAACCAAGGGTGAAGCAGCAAAGCGTCCCAAAGAAAATGCCCAAAGTAATCCAAAAGTGGAAGCAGCACAGCGTCCCAAAAAGTGCCCAAAGTAATCCAAAAGTGGAAGCAGCAAAGCGTCCCAAAAGGTGTGCAAGGTAATCCAATGTTGAAACAGCAAAGCGTCCCAAAAGGTGTCCAAGGTAATCCAATGTTACACAGCAAAGCGTCCCAGAAAGTGTCCAAAGCGATCCAATGTGAAAAAAAAACAAAGCGTGCCAAAAGTGTTTACCCAAACAGTTAAATGTAAAAAAAAAACAAATAAACAAAGACCAGGGAAATGAGCGTTCACCTCACGCTAGTTCCCTTGAAAATAATGTTCGAGTTATCAGGGCATCACAGCCTATGGAATCAGGAAATTGGAGGTCGAGATGAAAAAGCCAAGTTCGTATATTCCAGGGAAAGCAGTCGAGGGAGGTAGGCGTCGGGAGACCAAAAAGGGGGCAAGACAAAGGCAAGGTCTTGATTTGTGCGCCGGGTTTCAGGTTTAAATAGAAGTCAGGAAAACGGATGCTCATCATTAACAAAAGTTAAGGAGCACCCGATGTTTGCAACAACAACAATTAAATACGGTCTTCACGGAAAGGACACAGCAACGTAATACGTGGGTGTCATGTGACTACAATAGAGGGAATGATGGAAATCATAGTCTCAAAAGGCTCCATGTGCCGAATAGCGTTCAAACAAATGCCACGGCAGCCTCCAATTGTGGCTAGGCATTCCAGAAAACCAGGATGTGACAGAAACTAAGAAACCAAATTGTGCTTTTCATTGTGCATATTTCCATTTACCGGACTGAAAATCAACTATTTGACAGAACTTTGATGACAAAGAAAAAGCTGTAATGTCCTATTTTTTATTGACAATTGCAACATTAAATAATGGTAACTTTAAAAGCTTCATTTTGTGAATGAGAGCAAGCTAGTGTAGGTGCAGACATTCAATCACCTTGTTTGTTTGTTTGCTTATTCATTTGTAATGCACACCAGACCCAAGGGTATCAGGGCGCATGAGCAACAAGGAAATTCTCAGCTTGGTTTCATTGCTGTACAGTAATTTACAAGTATATACATAGGTAGTACAGGTACAAGGACGAGGCAGAAGCACTAACAACAATTTACAAAATGTATATAGGGAAGGCGTGGACAGGTGAGGTTAGCGGTCATTTTCCTTTACCAGTGAATGTAATTACGCCTGAAGTGAGTGTAGCTTTGGGCTGTCCTTAAGGTGGGTGGCAGGGAGTTCCAATGTTGGGCCGCTTTCACCTGGAAGTTATTGCCTCCAGTTTTGGAGCGTTTAAATCTAGGCACTGTGAGGAGGTTGGAGTTCTCTGTTCTGGTAGATCGGTTGGGGGTGTATCTCTTGAATCTGTCTACAAGGTAGCAGGGGGCTGCATTATTGAGGCATTTGTGTGTAAGTGAAGCTACCTTCAGCATGATTTTGTCGGTTGTGGTGAGCCAGTTGTTGGCTCTCCTAGTGTTGGAGATTTGTTCTTTTTTGGAGATGCTCAGAGCTGCTCTGAGAGAATTATTTTGCAAGATCTGGATTTTAGTTGTAACATGTTTGTTGGCTCCAACAAAGAGGGCATTACATAATCCAATTTTGACAGGATTAGGGCTCTGGCTAGAGTAATCCAACTATGGGTCGAGAGGAAGTGTTTAGCTGCTCTAATTAATTTACAGGTGTAGGCTGTGGAGGAGGCCATGGAGCTGACCTGTTTGCAGAAGGAAAGGGTGGCGCCAAGATAAAATCCTAGAGTTTTAGCTTCTTTGGCTACATTAATAGAGTTACCGTCTATGATGAAGCTTGAGTATTTGTGATCAAGTTTGTTTAAATGGAGGGTGGTGCCAAGGATGATGAGCTTGGTCTTGTCATCATTCAGGCATAGACTATGAGAGGCCATCCATGCCTGGATGACGAGGTATACTTTACTCACCAAGGCCAAATCCTTGTCGTAATCTCCCGTCAGCGGGATGAGAATCTGTGTATCATCAGCATAGGTGATACCAAGACCATTGAGATCATCAAACAGGGGCTTTGTGAACACATTATACAGAGTGGGGGAGATGCATGAGCCATGGGGGACCCACAGGTGATGGGGATGGGGTCAGCGGAGGCTGCTGTAGAGAAGACACGCATAGACCTGTTGTTGAGGAAGGATTGAATCCAGCCGATTGCCTCTTGCGAGAAGTGGGCTGCCAAGTCAAGGTGGTTATAGAGTATTTTGTGGTCTACTAAATCAAATGCTGCTGAAAGGTCAAGTAGAAGTAATAGAGCTGTTTTCCCATTGTCTCTGAGAGTATAATTTGTGCCTTGAGGTCAATGAGAGCTGTCTCAGTCCCATGTTGTGGTCTGAAGCCCGATTGACGGATTCCCAGGAGGTGTTTTTTTCTAAATATTGTTGTATTTGGAGATAGGCTTTCTTGTCTAGTATTTTAAGCAGGAAGGGGACAGTGGTGATGGGTCTTTAGTTCATGGGTATTGAAGCGTCTAAGGAAGGTTTTTTGAGTAGAGGGAGAATCCATGAATCTTTGAGGTTGCTGGGGATGGTGCCTGAGGAGAAGGAGGAGTCGATGAGCTTGGTGATGAAGGGTGAGAGGTCAGCATCTTTGATGATTTGTGAGGGGCAAGGCTCACCCTGGCAGTTCGATGGTTTAAGGGTGAGAGTGATGTTTTCAACCTCTAACGTGGATACCTTGGAGAAGCTGAAGTGAAGGGGGGGTTTCAGTGTAAGTTTGTGAGAGGGAGGGTTGGTGTTGGCTGCATGGATGGTGCAGAGGAGGGATTCTTTTTGTTATTGATTTTGACTTGTAAGCCTGCAACTTTATTAGAGAGGGCATTTTGGATGCTGGTACACCATTGTTTGTCTTTCACACATCTGTCTGGGACTGGGGTGGGTGTTTCCATCTCTTTGAGGATAGTAAACAATTCTTTTATGCTGGAGTTAGCTTGCGACATTCTTAGGTTGTAGGACTCTTGCTTGGCCATTATGATTTCTTTTTTGTAGAGGGCGGTTATTTTGTTGTGGTTCATCTTATTGTTATCTGAGGGTGATTGTCTCCATGCCTGTTCGCTTTTGCGTTTTTCGAGTCTGAGAGATTTCAGGTAAGGGGAGAACCATGACCATGGGTTCAGATGACTTTTAGTTTTTATTTTTTTTTATTTTCAGCGGAGCCATGTAGTCTAGAGCTGACCTTATGATTTTGTTGTATTAATCTACAAGAGTGGGTGTATTGGAAACTTCTGTGAGTGAGTTCAAGGTCGGGGGAATAAGGGGGATGAGTTTTTTAGCTGTAATGTTTTTCTTATTTCTCGTGGGGATGGGTGGGGCCTGGAAGTTGTTGATGGTGGTCAGGGTTGAGGCCTCAAAGGAGAAGGTAAGGAGATGGTGGTCAGACCAGGGATGGGGGGGAGATGGCGGTGAAGGAGGCCAAACAATTATAGTCCGCCACCCAGTCAAGGGTCCTCCCTTTGTTGTGGGTAGGGAGGGTCACGCTATGGACAAATCCTAACTCAGAAAAGATGCTGTCAATAAGTGTGGCCTGAGGGTCTTTGGGTTCTCTAAAGCCTAGGTTAAAATTGCCTAGGAGAAGGATCTGGGTTGTGTTTTTTAAGTTGTTAGTGAGGATAGTTGTTAGGTCCTCCTCAAATGAACCTAGAGGGCCGGGGGTCTGTGGAGTAGATGGATGTAAGGGTTTGGGAATTTGCAGTGGGCAGTTTAGCTATTAGCGATTTGCAGGAATTGGAGTTGTCTGATAGGACAAGTCTCATGTTTAGGTGGGTTTTGGCAATGATGGCGAGGCCTCTGCCTCTAGATTCAGTTCTATCGGCTCTGAAGATAGTGTAATCTTCCGGGATGGCTAACTTAAGGGCTGGGCCAGCGGGTGCATGTAGCCAGGACTCAGTGATAGCTAAGAAGTCCAGTTTTTCTAATAGTATAAGGTCTGCAATGTCTGTAGCGTGGGCTACTATGGAGCATTCGTTTATTAGGGTGCCTCTAATGAGGGGGATGATGGTCTTAGTAGGAGTTAGCAAAGTGGCCAGATTGTCAGGGTTGTACTTGTCATGGGTGTTATTTGGGTTGTGTGTGGGTCTGTACGTGGGCAGGGTAATGGGTGGGCCTATGTGCTCAGGTATAGTCCAGTTGCTAGGTTTAGTTAGGGGGGAGTCTTTGGCACGGGGATCAAATATTTTGGGTAACCTAGCACGTAGTCTGAGGTTTCTGGCAGAGGGACTGCAGGAGAGGGACATGTTGGGTAATGTAGATGAGCGGGTGAGTGGTGTGGGTAGATGGGTGTAGGTCATAGTGTTAGACAGTGGGCTATCTGCGGAGGCAGAGGTGAAGATTGGGCTTGAGTGGCTAGTTGAGTAGATTAGGTGGAGAATTACTCTCAGTAGGGCTGAGTAAATACCTGGTATATATATTATGTAAATAATTGCTAATTCCAGGTGGTTGGTAGAATGGATGGTCCATGTAGATTAGGTGTCCTATAGTGCCACAATATTACAGAGGCGAGAGCAGTTAATTTGGGCTTCACTATCTAATGCATACAGGCAATTATAGCTCCTCAATAAAATGTAAAGCAGGCAAGGTAGTTTGGTTCAATTCTAGTGCTTCAGAGCATCAGAGAACAAAGGCAATTCAATACTAGCGCATCAGAGCATTATCAAACAAGGCAGTTCAGCTATAGCATTTCAAAGTATCAGCAAACAAGGCACTTCAAAATACTAGCTCATATCGTGGCCATCGGAGCATTATCAATCAAAGCAATTCGATTCTAGGGCTTCAAAATATCAACAAACAAGTCAGTTCAAATACTTGCGCATCTGAGCATTATCAAACAAGGCAATTCCATTCTAGCGCATCAATTCCTCATCAAACAAGAGGTTTAGTTCAGTTATAGCACTTCAATAGATCGAGCAGGTAGGCAAAAGCAGGTTGGTGGACTGGATTTGTGGTGCGTGTGAGATTTTGCCAGGGTCAATCAGTATAGTTAAGTACACACAGATGCGTTAACCCAGAGTAGGCCTACCTCTTAAAAAGCAAGTTCACATTTTGTCCATAAGCAAGTTTATTGTTCAAACGGCCGGCAGGAGCTAGATGACTCTATGGAGTCAAACTAACCCAAGTCTCCCTGAACTACACACGTCGACACATTATATACATTTTTGCAACAGTTAAAACACTTTCATCTATTTTATTACAAACCACCCTCACCCACGTGATTGGTTAAAAGGTATACATTCTCATTGTAGCTCACACCTCTGTTTTGGAATGGTCCATGGCAAGTTATGACATCATCATACAGTTACACATTCATATACAAACATAATTCATTAGAATTCCTAGCTTGCCTGAAACCTGTCCACCCTAAACATAATTGCACATGGTTTTCACAATACTTCAAACAACATGAGGAAGGGCAGTATAAATAGGTTCCCTTTGAATTGTCGATAACCATCTCACCCACACCAGCCTACTAAATCTAATGACTACCAATTCAGCATGCATGGCACATCAAAGCATAGGGAGTATCGGTCAATGTTGGTTTCAGATGGCCTTCACTCCACGTTTATTGTTAGTCAAAAGCAAATGTTCGGATCCCTCTGAAAGCCTCCATGCACTTTAGAAATATAACAACTGCCTTCACGATGCTACCAGGCTATAAAAACCCTGGCCAGTGTGTTAGCTGACCATCTGCTTAGGTTGTAGTTACTCTTTGACCTATCCTCTTACTTGTCAAATCCTGAAAAACCAGTTTCTCCAAGTCACTTAAAATTCACCTCACATAACCCTCACGGCTGAGTTTAATCCATGTATTAAAAAGCCCACTACAAGTAGATTTATAAATTCCTTGTGGATATATATCAGTGCGCATGCATGTGCAATAACTATCATGTTTTCTTCACAGTGGGTTCTTCATGACAAGTCCCCTTTCCCCGCATACGCATTATGAAACTCTTTGTTTCCCAGATTCTAGGCACTTCATAGCACAACATACCTGGATCGTGTTTATATTTAATTTAACTATTTTGTCATTTATCTTGCTAAATCTGTGCAAATCTAATATATGTCAACTTGACCAAAAAGTAACACTTAAAGTAACACATCCCATTTGCATTTAACTAAGGGGTGTATTCGGACAGTGCCCCGTTAGGAGTGGCTTGGGCACACACATACAGGAGAGCCCCAATACCCACAAGGAGACTGAGGGTGGAGGCATTGTTAGATGGGGAATTCCAAGAGTATATCCAGAGTATTTTGAGCACAATGCGGGAAGTGTTGATAGCAACAGAACGGTTTTGGAGGCCCTCAAGGTAGTGGTCAGAGGTGCGGCGATGGGTAAGATGGGTGGTCTCGGAGGAGAGATTTTGGCTGAACTGGAGGAAGTAGAGAAGGAGATCGAAAAAAGCACAGGCACGGGCGGGCAAGATGGGCAGAGAACTGGAAGACCTCCCTATCCTGAGACAACAGTGTATAGCAATCTGGGAGAGGCTGGGAAAGCTGGATTATGGGAAGAACAAACAGAGGTTACATGCAGAGGGAGATAAACCCAGCAGGCTCCTAGCCTGGCTAACTACACATGAGGGCAAGCAGGAACCGATAAACGCAATTAAGGATGAACAGGGGGAGGTGATTAGGACCCAGGAAGGAATAAACACAGTTTTCTCACAATTTTATGATAAACTATACTCCCGGGTCCAGGAGGCAGAAGAGGGAGACATAGCCGATACTCTGGCAGAAATTAGCCTCCCACAACTAACAGTTGAGCAGGCCCATATGTAAGATATGCCCCTCACAGTGGAAGAACTGTCGGCGGTCATAATCCAGCTACCGACAGGAAAGTCCCTGGGACCCGACAGGTTACAGGGACTTGATGCGGTGGGGTCTGCAGTGCGGCCACGCCTGGGCCTGCAGTGCTTGGCCTGTGCTGGATAGAGGTTTGTGTACCTACCAAGTGGAGATATGAAAACACTCACGACAACTCTGCAATGACAAAAGGGGCCACCTCTAGGAAAAGGAAGACCGGATCTATGGACTAGTAACCAGTCCTTGGCCACCCATCGCCAGCTGAACCACTGGCAACATCCCCCAAAAATGCTAGATATGAACAGCTCTTCGCTACTGTACAAAGCAGATTTATGTTGGTTAATGTGAAATTGGATGACATTGTGCCTCATTACGAGTCCGGCGGTAACCGTTGCGGTAAAACCACTTGGTTACCGCCAGACTCGTATTACCATTCCGCCTCAGTGATTCCCGGAATTATCTGAGCATTACAACCCCGGTTTTCTGGGAATCACGGAGACGGAATGGTGTTAATCCCCATTCCGATAGGACTCAATGGGAATGTGGATTATGGAAACACTGGCAGCATCTCGTAATGCTGCCGGTGTTTCCTCGTCCGCCTGCAGGCGGGCAGTGTTAAACCCACCAGGTCAGACCTGGCGGGAACATCACCTCCCGCCTGCAGGAGTTGTGATCGCCTGGCAAGGAAACAACGGTGGCGGCGGGTTTACCGCCACCGTTGTTTCCATACCGGGCGATTTGTAATGAGGCCCATTGTCTCTACTACTGGTTTGTTGAAAGCCCGCATTGAGAAGGAAAGCACATGAATCACAGATGCAGAATCAAGGATCAGCAACAACTAGGACTCAATTGAATGAAACACTCATGATATTACGCAGCTGAAGAACGAGATGGGCAAACTATGTGGGAAATGTGATGACCTGGAATCCAGGTCCAGCTGCAACAACACCCGCATTGTGGGCTTTCGGAGTCCATCTGTAAGGTCTCCATGGAGACCCATGTGGAGACGCTGCTGAAATCCTTGTTGGAAGAAGATGGGAGAAGATGCCTTTTCTAAAAATGTCCTAGTTGGAAGGGCTCATTGCGTGCTGCCACCGGTGCCCAAACCTGGAGCTCCGCCTCGCACCATAATTGCCAGGCTCCTTAACTATAGGGACAGAGACACTGCTCTCCGCCTGGAAAGAGAGAGGGCACGCTTCTGACATGAAGGTGACAGCATCCACATTTACCCTGACTTCGCGGCTGGGGTACAAGCCCATAGGAGGTCATATGACCAGGTCAAAAAAACAACTTTGCCTGCGACAGGTTCCGTCTGCTTTAATCTTCCGTGCGAAACTGCGCATACAACATGGAGGCCGGGCGCATTTCTTTGAACACCCCACTGCAGCTATGGACTATATAGAAGCTACTATCCCGCTGCCTCTGCAGGATCAGAAACCTGACCAAAATAGACTTCCACATCCAGCGGTAGACGCAGGTGGCCTGGCTGATTAGCTATATGAATCCTGAGATCCTTTTTTTTGTCAATGAACTATTTAAGATAATTGGTTGCCTGGGGGGCTTCGGCGAATACTTGTTTTTGTAGACCGGATGAGTGACACTTTGCCGGGGCAGATGAGGGCTGCGTCATTCGCACCTCCGGAGTTTTCCAGATGTTGTGTATTGGGTATCATCATCATGTTGGGGTTGATGGTGCGGGTGGGAGATGGGGGAAACTCTTGGCATTAAGTTAAGGCCTCTTGGGGATGGTAAAAGTTTGAATGATGTTGAAAGTTCAAAAGCAGTGAATCATCTCGGTTTGGGTCTCTGCACTAGGCGGAGCAATGTTGGGGCGGGAAAATTCACCCAAGCACTATGCTTTTGACATGATGGGATTGCCCTGTGGATTGTTGGTACTGTTATGGTTAAGAAATCAGAGAGTTACACCATTACAAGATCTGTCCGATCGGCTGAACTGTGCCTCGGCACTCGAAGCAACACCTCTAGGGAATGGCACATACAATACATGGTCACAAGGGATAACTATTAAATTGCTCTCCTGGAATGTACAGGGACTAAACAACCCGATAAAGGGGAGAAAGTTTGCAGCATATGTTGTGAGACATAAGCCACAAGTACTGCTGCTTCAAGAAACGCACGCGCTTAAAAAAATGGTTTCCAGTTTTCTCCCACGATGGGTCCCCTCAGATATGGGATGGATTATTCAGCTCAATCCAGAGGTGTCCTTACTCTCATACACCTATCAGTTGGCTTTCGTTACCTGGACAGTATAATAGATGCCCAGGGCAGATATGTACTGGTGTGGGGGAGATAACTGGTCAGTGCATAGTCATAGTGAATACATATGGGCCCAATACAGATGACCCAGACTTCTACCACATGATACTAGGCATAGTGGATACAAGGGAAGATGCACTGATAATGTGGGGTGGGGATTTCAATACAATACTAGATACATCACTCGACCAATCCTCTACAACCCTCTGAGGTCCCACAAAAGCTACATCCACCAAGAGACATATTATGTCTCAAGCATTCCTAACAGATGCCTGGCGTTCACTTCATCCACTGGGGAATCAATGTACATATTACTCATCAGTGCATGACTCAGAATCACGCATAGATTACTGTCTTGTAAGTTTGTCCCTGGCGGGTTCGGTGGCTGACTGTAACATATATCCACGTACCCTCTCTGACCTTTCTCCGATATCCCTTACCCTGGGCCTGCAGGATGACGCTGCACAGACTAGGCGATGGAGGATGCCCCCGGCCATACTCAAAGCTCCGCGCATATACAAGCCACCCAATACAGAAATAGAGGAATTCTTTGAAATAAATGAAGGGTCAGTTGGCGCATACTCCACATTGTGGGAGACATTTAAGATATGGATACAGGGCATTGTTATGGGTAAGTCCACGTGTCTACTAGCCTCTGTCAGGAGGGATCTAGGAATAGTTGAAATGGAATTGTTGGGGCTTGAGTCAGAATACAGCGCCACACATAATAAAGAGGTCCTCCCCAAAATCCATGATGCGATAGGTGAGTTTCACAAAGAGCCGATAGGGAAATCCTGTACATGGCCACCTCCGCCAGGGCCCGGAGGCATGGTGAGGGTAATACAGCAGGGAAATTCCTAGCTAACATGCTTAAAGCAGAAAGCCACCAAAACCCAATTGTCAGTATTCAAACCCCTGTGGGTGATAAGATCAATCGAGAGGTGGACATCAACACCACATTTGTTGACTTTTATAAAACCTTATACTAAAATCGAGACACTAAGTCTATTGATGAGATTATTGACTATCCACAGGGTGTTGATCTCCCCACTCTTGTCCCCGAAACCCGGCTTTTACTGGACTCACCCATAACACTAGACAAAGTCATAGCCGCTATAAAGGTGTTAACATCGGGTAAGGCCCCCAGTTCAGATGGCCTGGGTGCAGAGCTATATAATGAATATCGCAACAAATTGTCCTCAATACTATTAAAAGTATGGCAGGAGGCTATGACGTAGGGCTTGCTCCCGCCGTCCATGTGAGAGGCTGTAATTACTGTGCTGCTTAAGCCACGGCACCCTGCACTTGACCTGTCTTCTTATAGATCCATCTCCCTTATTTACACTGATGCCACGGTTTTTGCGAAAATACTTGCGACCAGACTTTTACTGCATTAGCCCTCGCTGGTTCATCCAGACAAGGCGGGCTTCATCACAACACGGTCTACGGCCCTAAACCTAAGACGTCTCTTTGGCGTGATGGCCCAGATAAATCCTAAAGCCGACGCAGTGGTTGCTACCCTAGAAGCCGAAATGGCTTTTGACACTGTGTCATGGTCCTACTTATTTGCAGTACTTAAGCGTTTCAAATTCTGTCAATACTTCCTCAACTGTGTCCGGCTCTTGTATACGACCCAGGAAGCCCGGATCCTTACGAACCGTACCATTTCATCCCTCTTTCCATTAGGTAGGGGTACCAGGCAGGGATGTCCTTTTTCCCCCATATTGTTCGCCCTCACGATCTAACCTATGGCAGAATTTATCCGGCAACACCATACACATAGAGGTATCAGAATGACTGGACCCCTTTAATTAATTTCGCTATACGCATATGACACCTTACTGTACATTCGAGATCCCAAGGCTAACCTGGAGCCAATTATGGCAGATATTCATGCATTCGCCAAATACACTGGGTACAGAATAAATATCTCCAAATCTGAGCTGTTTCCTTTAACGCCAGCTACCCTAGATCTATCTGACATGGGCAGGTTTAAGTGGTTCCCTGACCGGGTCAGGTTTCTAGGCGTGGTGGTGTCTAGGGACAAACACACGTTGTACATGGATATTAATGAGGCGCTCTTGCAGTCATTAACCATTAAGCTGCAGCTATGGACCAGGCTTCCCATCTCCTTATACCAACGAGGGGCTCTCCTTAAAATGATAGTCCTCCCCAGATCACTTTATTGTTTTGGCAACATACCCATCTGGCCTGGGAAAACATTTTTTAGGAAACTTCAATCATTAGTCTCCACGTTTATATGCGGTGGGAAGTCAGCCAGGATGAAATGGACCAAATTGACCGAGCCGTCCTCGAGTGGCGGCATTTCAGCCCCAGACTTTGAGCTATACTACTTAGTATCCCAAGCACAGTTCGCCAAACACTGGTTTGACCCAGGTGACAAGGCAGCACATATCCCTATAAAGAGATATGGGGCCTCCCCCTCCGATGTCCGCTCGGTTATATTCGGTTCTAAACAGAATGACTCCTGCGAGTTTGACCCAGTGAGTGCTACCGTCACGCATGGTTCCATATATATCAATGGATCGGACTTGTGAACCCATATGACCCAGAAATCCCATTGTGGAATTTCCCCAACATTGCCCCAACATTTGATAGATCACTTCAGAAGCTGTGGGATCTGGCTAAACAGTTTACAATGTGCAATATGCTCCCAGAGGGCAGATACATCGAACTGAAGGACTATGTGGATGCAATGGGGAGCGGGCAGCTTAGGCGATTCCACTTTCATCGCACAAAGGCTGCTTTCGCAGCTAAATGGTCAACATTCCTCCGTAGAACCCCCTACACATGAATGTACAAGGGCTATAACAGCAAAAGATGGGTGGAAGAAGGGGTTATCTGTTCTGTACACTCTGATTCAAGCACACTCACCTTCTCACAATAACATGATGGAGACCTGGGATCCTGACTTGGGGCACACAATCAGCGATGACAAATGGCTCAGATGCTGTCAGCTCACTAGGTCAGTTTCCCTGAATTCAGGGTTGAGATTAATCCAATTTAAAATACTTAATCAGTTACACTATTCCCCTGTTAAGCTAGCTAAATTTGTGGGGAACTGCACAGGAAAATGTCTGAAATGCGATACCGCCAAGGCAAATGCATATCATATGTACTGGTCTTACCCCCTGGTGACAAAATTCTGGGACAAGTTTGCAGAGATCCTGGAGGAGATCACTTCTATCCCTTCTTCCCCTTCACCACTAAAATACCTGTTTGGTGATATAGGTAAAGCTGTAGAAACTACAAACGACTATTTCATGTATCATGTATAGTTGCCAAACAATGGCCCTCATTACGACCCTGGCGGAGTGGGTTTACGCCAGCGTTATTCGCGGCGGACCCGTCCGCCCTACTACGAGTTCCCGTTGCGCCATGGAACGTTTTCCGCCTGGTTTTTCCGGGCGGAGAAATCCATGGCGCTACGGGACCTTGATGTTAATTACGCCACCGTATTTTGCGGTGGCGCAATTAACGCCTTCCCCACTCCCATTATACCCTATGGGGCAAAAATGGGAATGGGGAAGGGTAAAATGGGGAATGGGGATTTACCGCCCCGCCAAGGTCGGCATGGGGCGGAAAATCCGCCAACCTCCATGGCGCTATCGGCAGCTTTCCGCCGTGCTCCGCGGTGCATTTAGCACCGCGATTTCCGCCAGGGTCGTAATGAGGGCCAATGTCTATTAAAGTGCTGGAAGTCAATTAATGCACCCAGGAAGGAAGATTTCCTTTGAAAAATCACTATGGTGAATGAGTGCAAAGGGCAGTTTGCATCGACTGTACCTGCAGCATGCCGCCCTAAAATCTGGGCCCCCTTTAGAAACTACCTCTGTAATATGTTATCTGAATACGTTTCTGCATCCTCTCCTAAATAAACTTTCTGCCAATCCTTCCTGTCCAGCTAACTATCGCCCAATCACTATCACCCCTTTCCTTGTGACACTGAATCTGTTGGTTATCTCCATGTTTTCTCCGTTTATTAGGTGGTCACACTCAACTCAGAGAGTTCCTTTCCCCCCAAGCAAGGTGGCATGCACCCAAAGCGCTTATGCAGATTTAACTTTAGTGAGGCCTCCAAATCGTCTTGCACCACCCCAACAAATACCTCTATGACACCAATGGGTTAAGAACCAGGCCGGTGTTTAGTAGCAATATATATATATATATATATTTATTTATTTAAGGTTTGACAAACTGTAATAAGGACCAAACATCAGCCACCAATGCTGTGGCACTATACAATCTCACAAATTCTAATTTCATGCAGCAATTAACTAACAGAGGTTTAAAGGACTTACCGTTTCAATATGACATAGGTAAACTTTTAAACTTGGAAGTCACAATGTATGTCAGATTTAATTTCAAATTAACCAGTAGAAAACATTCACAATACAATGGAAAAATCGTTTAGGCTTTATTTGGAGAAAAGCAATGTTTGCAAACTCAATGGGAAAATTGTTTTTCAACACACCTATAAATGAGATGTAAGGCTTGGTAATTCTGACTTTGGAATCACTGGGAATAAATTGGAACATCCGTTTTGTACAATTTGTTCTCCAAGGAAATGCCTGGTTTGGAGATTATGGGTTTGGACGCAAGGGAATCAATGGGAAATTTCATTTTACCCTCTCGCTTGAAAGTTAGCATTTTAAAATTACTTCTTTTTAGATTCAGGACCCCCCCTCTGGACAGGAGTCAGGGGTTTCAGAAGAACAGTCACCCAAGTCTTTATTGTCCATACTGGCTCTAACACATTGGGCATGAACTTTGTTGGTTTCGGACTCTAACAACACTCGTCCCGTGATTTTCTATATGGGAATTAATTGATTTAACTACAATTCAATGCGCTAAGGATCTACACAGATTTTCCCCTCCCCAAAATGTAATGGACAGGTTTAAGGTGGGCTGTGCTCAACACAATTCAATTTAAATTGATAAGATGATTTTCTATAGTTGAATTAATTTGAATTGGATTTAATACAAAGTGCCAAGGGCCTACCCAGTTTCAACTCCTCTAGCCACTAATAGAAAGGGATAAGGTCAGGTAGCTCCCCACACAATTGATGGCTTTTGGATTAATCTACTTACATGGGAGGCCTTGATTATGTGAAATTCACAGAAACACCAGGGCTCCTTTGAGGACAGCAGAGATCTGTTCAAGGGCTTCAGTCAATGGTTTTCTCGTGCACCCAGACTTCCTCTGCTCCTCTGATGGGAGTCCCAAATAGTTTCTACATTTCCCTGTCACTTTCTCCAATGCAAGGATTGAGGCCTCTCTGCTAGTTGTACCTTGCAAGAGTCTGGCAGTAGACTACCTCCAGGAATAAAGCGGAAAAGCCCTTGTATGATGCAAAAATGACCTCTTATAGGGCTGATGACACTCCTACATTATCATAATTCCCACAGTAAGGATTGGCTAGCACTCTCCCTTCACCTCCCACCAAGATGCCCACTGGCTGCTGATAGGACCACAAGTTGGCAGGTATGGGTTATGGAAGCTGAAGGAGGAGGAAAAATACATCATCCAAAAATGACAGTGGGTTTTTCCTTTTTGTGTTCTGAAAATCTAACACAACATGGCAGCTATGTTAATTGTTCAGATACCTACATAATTATATATATATATATATATATTTTCTAATTCTACATTTTATGGTGAGTCGGAAAATACTCATTTTATATTGGAACACCCTTCCTGGGTGGAGCCACAGTTTTTCATACTTTACGGCTGCGCCGTAATAGAAACAGCTCTGACACTACATACAATAAAATTACATTTTTACATGATCCTGGCGGGCTCTCAATATCCTTTAATATGAATCCGGGCTGGGCTCACTGGGATACACAATGTTTTTTTCATTTAGGAAAACGTGTTCAATGTTAAACATATGGAAATGCATTATATGAGAGGTAGTCTCATTTGTCCATAAGAATGTGACCAGGCCGGCCATCTGCTCAGGCCAATGTTTATTCTACCTTCTTCTCCTTTGCTTGTAGCTAATGCACAATGGGGGTCTTGACCTTAAAGGTCATTTCTATTGGTCATGTGATCTGTATCACTGTAGTTCCAATGTCTCTCTCTGTATTTTTTTGCATTTGGACTGATAACCAGACCTGTTTCCTTGATGTGCCTTTTGACTTTTTAAACAAAGTCATCATCTGCAATGCCATATGTCTTTTTGGAATCCATCAAATAATGTTAGTAATATTTCAGTTCTGGGTCACAATTTTCTTCAGCTGAGTGCCTGTACATTGTAACAAAATGGAGGAAGGCCAATTCTCGCTCATTCACTAGGCCTTGTATAATCACTGTTTTGTACTGGCTTTTATGTTTCAATGGAACTCCACACTTAGCCTGCTTCACTCTCACAATGGGGCCTAGCATGGCCTCTCCATCTTTGTCGCTGTTAGGGAGAATTCTCTGTTTAGGCTGAATTTCCTAACCTAGTGAGTCCCCCAGCAGCTTTGCTGGATTTCTGGAGTTTGTTTTTTTCCATCCTGCCAAGAGTGAGACTCTTTTCTCCCACTCTTGGACATGAATGTGGTTGATTCCTGTGAATGTCAATGTGTTCTATGGGCTATGGGGTCTTTTACTCCATAGGGTCTCATGTGTTTTGCTATGTGTGTTACACCGCACCCTCCGTGCCGTAACACTGGGGCGTCCTAGAGGATCCCCACCATAGACTCCATACCCTGGGACTGACTACTGTCTCCCAGGGCATGTAAAGTCACCATTGGCTTTACTAGACCTAAATTTACTAACAGAACTAGTAAAAACCATCCTATTGTGGACGCACTAGTAGGGGTAATTCGATTACCCCTGGGTCTGTTATTCGAGGGGGCACTGTCCCGTCCCCCCTCATCGAGTTTTGGTTGGTGGCAGTGGAAACTACTTGTTATATTCGACCCCGAATATAACTCTATGGGATTCTTCCCATTGTTGGAGGCTAATACTTTTTTCCGTTAGTCTCTAACATACCGTCGGTTTATTTGTCTTAAATAAATCTACCGGTCGGTATTTTCTGCCAGAACTCGGTTTTTAAAATGGCGTCTGTGTTCACCTCTGTAACTCCGAAACAAAGGTTGAGCCCTTTGTTCCACTTTTGGCGGGCTTCTACACAGAAGCCCTCCAGAGTGGTGCCATTCTGTCTGGGTACCAATGGGGGTGTGGGAGGGGGTTTAGGCACCCTGGACTGAGTTGCCTTGCCAACTCAAGTCGCACTCTGGTGTGATTGGCCCAAGTGGTGAGCCACCCCGCTCACCATTTAGCGTGTTTTGATTGACAGCTAGGCTGAATGAATGGGGGTTTGCTGCATAAAAGCAGGGCTTTTGGGACTGGATCTTCAGAAGTCACCACAGGACCTAAGAATCCGACGAGGGTAAAGCTGAGCCGACCTGCAACGACGACACCTCTGGTGGAGCCCTGCTGAACCGTCTCACCACTTCCCAACCCCAGAGGAGTTCTCCCGGCTGGAGAGTCTTCTCCCCCTGACTGGTGGGAACAACCAGTCCCTTTGCTTTTTCTTCACTTCCAGGGCGTAGTGGTCGAATTGCCCGTGCTGAGCACCCCGGCAACCGGATAGCCACTAGCCCATACCGCAACCAAAAGGTGGTGCCTTGTGACGGAGCACTCCACGGCTGGTCTCTTCCCTGGTGGTGCAATGATCTTCAACTTTCCTTCGACGACGAGATCATCTCATCTCTTGGCAAAGCCCCGACTTGCATCCACCACCAGGAACAACTGCCCCCGCCAGAGCTGGCTCTTCACTTACAAGGTACTGTGTCTGCCTGGCTTCCCTTGTGACGGTTAGCGTGGGGTGTCTTAAATCCCTACCTTTCCTTTGGGTCGCCTCCAGACCTTCTTTACTTTTTGTTCTAAACTGGTCCAACCTTGCTGTGACAATTTGCTACAAAGACTCGAAGTGCATTTCCACTGTGATACTTTTTCGGACATATCGCCTTGCCTCTCTCCGAGTGGGCCTGGCCTCTGAACTTTGTAATCCACAGTAGACCCTGCCTTGCGGGCCTTGCATTTGCTTCGTAAAAGTGTTGGTACCGTGTTGGTTTCATACCCTGCCTTTTCTCTCCCGTTCTAACGAATATTAGAGTGCCATCTAGGTTAAAGCATTCACCTCTGTCTGAAAATAAGTGCTGCCGTTGAACCTAGACTTGTCGAAATATTGTTAGGGGATTGATATACTTATAGCAATTGTAATTGAAGTTGTTTGCCGTATTAGTGCAAGAGTGTTTTCATAGATATGTCCTTAAAATAAATAATTATATATCTTTACACCCAAGCTCTGTTCCGTGTCTGCTTGTTCTACTGTGTAAATTGCCCTATCTTGTATACTCCACATACTGCCTAACTCTTCTTGAGGGAAGTCTGACTGCTCAGCCACAGCTACCAGGTGAACCTGTGTGGTACAGACTGCTACCAAGTGGGTTTACTGCCAAACACCTGTAAGCCTAAATCTTTTGCAGTGGTCCCAGAGGGAACTGCACAGGTTTCCGCTTAACAGTCGCTCTGGGCTGCCTTTCTACCCCTCAATTGACCATCAGTCTGTCTTCAGATTGGCCTGAGACACGGAAATCGCTCTCCTGAACACCCTTGAAGATCTGCTCTCTAACCTTGACTGCAGCTCTCACACTGTCCTCATCCTCCTTGTCCTTTCCTCTGCCTTTGACACAGTCAGTCACGCCACCCTGATTAATCGTCTCAGCATGAACCTTGGCATCACAGGTCAGGCTCTTGTATGGCTGACCTCCTTCATCTTGGGCTGACCCTCACAGGTCCAACTAGGGTCCTTTCTCTCCATCACCTCTCTTTCCACATGCTCTATACTCTCACCCTGGCTGTTCAATGTCTATCTGGCCTCCTTGATCCATCTGATCTATACTGTCTCCTCCAACTTCAGTGTTACGCGGATGACACACAGCTCTCTTTCGGGCTACTCTCTGCTTCCTCTCCATCCTCGCTCATTCCTGACTGTCTATCCACTATTCAGGGAAGGTGTGCCTCCAATGATTGCTGCCTTAATGCCAGTAAGACAGAGATCCTTATCATTGGAACACTTGCTCCTGCTTTCCCACTATCTGGCTGCCCTCCTTGGGCCCCCTCCCTTCACCCTCCCGTGAGGCAAAAAACCTTGGTGTCATCTCTGAGTCCACTCTCTCCTTCTCTGCTCACATCACAGACCTTGTCAAGAAGAACAATTACATCTGCACCTCCTCAGAGGTATTCTACCTTTGCTCATCTTCCCCCAGAAGCTCACTGTCTCCAGAGCTCTGGTTCTCTCCAGACTGAACTATTGCAACAACCTCTTTCTCAATCTTCCCAACTCTTTGCCCTCTACAAATAATCCAGAACAGGATTGCAAGGCATATTGTTAGCCCCAAGCCCAGGGACCGCATCTCTCCAGCTCTGAAATCTCTCCACTGGATCCCTCTGGCCACCACAATCAAGTTTAAGACCCTCTGCATCATCCACAAGACTTTCTGGGGTCATGGTCCTTAGTATTTCCAATTCTCTCTTCCTAAATACCTTCCTTTTAGAGCCTTCCGCTCAGCTACCTGCAACTTTCTGTGGGTCAGATGCTTCTCCAAGCAAAGCGTAGGGTGTAGATCTCTCTCGGCTGCATGTGCCTCCCTCTGGAATGGGCTCCCTGCCCCTCTCAGATTTGAGCCGGACCAACTGAAGTTCCTGAGGCTGCTCAAGACCTTCCTTTTCTCCTCTTCCTTCTATCTCTCTCCTGGTAATCTTTTTGTCTGTTCATCCTAACTGGCTAAGTGGTTGCTCTCAGAGTCACACAGGGTACCACCCCCCCCCCTTTCGACCAGTCACTCTGCACTGACTCCGGGCCTACCCAGAACTCCCAGCCTGGGACTGCACACATGTAGCCCTTTCCCGTCATCGTACCTACTCAGAGCCTTGCTGGCCTGACTGCACTTCCCCTTTACCGCTTCCCTGCACTTCCTCCTGCACGCTCTCCTCTCCACTTCTTGTTTGCACTTGCATGATCTGAATGTCATAAGGATTAGTAAGATCGCTTGTCTTGTCATTCCTCTGTTTCCGTCCCCATCTTTTGACACCTAGAAAAACTTGAAGAGAGGTGCGATACAAAGACCAAATCATGTCATGTCATATCATGCCATAATAATAATGTTATCAATCCATAAAATGGTCCGATGACCACAATTCCAATACTACACCTAAGACTGTCAATATATATTTATACACACCCAATATTGTCAAAACATTTATTTTTTTAAATAGTAAGAACATGTGGGGCATTCAATATATGCATAGATGGTTTTGTGGTTTGTCTCTAATTTTAAAAAAAAGGATAAAAGCTGAGTGACCCCAACCTATGCATAAAACCGCCAATATGGGTATTGCACAATAACGATAGCAGCAAGGACGTCTGTGTCCGTTCCTCCAAACTCTGTATACTTTTCTTAACCATATGGAGTCACTGCCTGATCTATGATCCTATTATTAGGGCATACTTGGCTGCATTTGATGTACGATTGCCAAAGCCAATTGGTGTTGTCAAGGCATGTTGCTATTAAATCAGTTCCTCTAACGTAGCTGAAGGTTTGAAGTCTGAGACAGCAAGGTGTGCCAGGGCGTGATCGGTAAACGGTCAACTTTCAGAGCCTGAAAGAGAAAACCTCGCGGGAGGTAGTGCACTCCGTATTATTTTAACATTTATGTACCAGGGTGAGGTCTAGACTTGCCACTGCAGGCCTGCTGTTGCCTAAGCCGCTCCTCCAGTCTAGATTGTCCCTCCTTGAATCGGGTTCACGTGTTAAATGTACAAGTGATTGTGCATGCAATTGAACATACATGACAATATGTGTGAATGGAAAGGGTCACCTAATGAAGGAATTTTAACATTTTCAATCTATTTGGTCGCGTCCATCTAAACTAATTTTAATGAACATGCAAGGAAAACACTGCCGATGTGATTGGGTAATTCTAGTGCCATGTGTTCTCACTTCTAGAGTTTTCAGTATATTTATATATATAGCAGAGGTGGAGCATTTGCTATCATTCAGAAAGGTGTGCTAAATCATTGACAGCCTTTTTAAGGCTTCTCTAAAAGCTCTCTGGGAAATCAGATATGATTCTACTACGTTTCCTAGAAAATAACTCCCTAGAGAGTTAGAAGCCCTAACAAGCAAAGACTGCTAGAAATTGATGCATTTTTCTTTTCAAAAATACTACAGCCTTATAGACTGAGGGAGTGGGTCAGCATCTCAGAATTATGACGCACCCCACATCCCGAGGTAAGGAAGGTTAATTATCCCTCGCGATAATGACCCCGCCTGAGGTCTATAAGGCATATTAGTGGTATTAGCAATATAGGTTTTGGAGTTGTGGTGGTGAAGTAAACCATGCAAATAAAAATTAGTCATGGTAAATTGACAAAAAGGGATAGTACATTATTATTATTATTTCTATTGAAGTATTTAAATAGCATGGTTGTCCTTGGGAACACATTTTAATTGTAAACTTGGTTGAGCTGAAAGGGTTTTAAGATGAGCTTGCATGAGGTGTTATAGAAAAGTGAACAATTTCTCTGTAAGAAAATGAAGCCATTTTTCAATATTTTCACTTTCACTTTGGTAATTGGATGTTGCCGTCTCTTATTTTAAGAAATGTTGCTTGGACAATTTGTTCTGTTTCTTGAATGCAGGGAAATGCTTTCTGTTGTTTGCCTTCTTCAGAATCAGAGTGCGTGGAATGCAATCAGGACCTGTAGATGTATGCAGCATAGCTGAGAAGAGGTCCATGATGACATTAGCATGCTGATTAAACATGATACACTGTTACCATTCTACCAATCAAAGGTGTACAGATTGCCTGGGTATGTCAGGGGAAGCAGATCAGCCAGCAGATACTTCACTGGTAGGCTAACTATTGTGTGTGGTTAAACAGTGCAATGAATTCCACTGCCTTACATTGCTAATTGAGAAATCTCGCAATAATTACAACCAAGCAGTTTGGCTAAGAGATGGTCCTGCCTTCGGTTATCACCTGATCAAATGGGATCTCACTTCCTATGTTTTCCCAGAAACATAATAGATTGGCTATAGTAGGATGCTGCTTATGTAAAGTAGAGTTTTAATAGTTCACTTTTGGAGTGCACATTACATTAAGAATCACCTCGGCTGTTAAACAGGTGTAAAGTACATCTATGTGTTCCCATTATAAACGGCTCTTATCGTCTCTAGATTAAATCAATAAGTGTTATTACTAGCGACCTTCCATGCCACCTGAACCATATGACGAGAACCATAGGTTAAAATGGATAAAGCACACAACACTAGCCTTAAGAACTGTCAATGCATGATATTCCCACGTGAAATTACTTCTAAAAATGGGTATACTATCTTCAAAAACAAATGTCTCCAAGATAGCCCAGATAGCCCCGCTTACAATCAGCGCTATTGGGCAAATATTAACAAATAATTGTGCACTGACATCTTCGTTGTTACTAAACACCTGCTTCTGACCCTGAAAAACCTTTTCAGTGAATTTTCTGAAAGCCCTACAAATGGAAGAATGTGCTGGGCTGGAACACATACATCCTGCCACACATGAAAGACAAGATTACCATAAAAATGTACAATAATGGAACCATCATGTTCCAGGCTACAAACTCCATCTTAGTTGCACTTGATGAAAGATTACCAACACATATTACATTACTCAATTATGAACTTTCAATCGACCCTTAAATCTCAAAACACCTTACCTCTAACCAACTCAGGAAATTAACCAACTCCAACAATCAGGAATACCCACAGAAGACTTCCAAATGTATATACCCTCAGCAAGGGTACAAAGGTTGTGACCACTCAAATTACTAGGGCATACTTAACTACTATACCAGACTCTACTTCAGCATTTGGCCTAAGCAACAACTTACCCACACTCCACTACTCAAGAAATCAGAAATGTCTCTAAAAATATTCACAGTGCACAGTAGATCAGCTGCCAAAGTTCAATGTTGATTTACATAGAGTCACAGAAACATAGTTCACTGACAATTACCAACTAATAATTGGGTCTCATTATAAGGTTGCCGGTCCAGTAACAATGGTACCAGTAAGCTTGCCAGTACTGTTGTTACCGGACCAGCAAACTACGAGTTCTGCTCGTGGGTGCCTTTCCGGCTGCCAGGTCTGACCTGGCGCGCGGACCGGCACATGCAAGCAGACCTCGACGGATGCACCGGCACCATTCATAAATGGGGCCGGTGCATCCGGCCTCCCCATTCCCATTGAGTCCAACGGGCCTTAAATGGGAATGGGGAGTAATAATTACCTGCACCCGGCAATGGGGATGTACCAGGTCTGCCGGGGCTGTAATGCCCCAGTACGTCCCCATTGCCAGTAAATGTATGACTAATAACCAGCACGGCTACCACCGGACTCATAATTAGGCTCATTGGGCCTTATTACACGGTAGGCGGTAAAAATCGGCAATTACCGGCATGGCGTAATTAGCGTGTCCGCCCTCGCAAGAGGCCGCAAATTGCATGCCATTACGAGATCGCGGGCACGAGCCTACCGCCATGCCGGTAATGAGCCTACCGCCATGCCGCTAAACTCCCCAAAAACTCCCTTAACGGCATCCACGAAAGCGCTGTTAGCACTTCCGACCTGCCGCCACATGCAAATAACGGTTTCCGCAAATAGTGGTGACCGCCATTAGCGGTCACCGCTAATAGCGGTTTCCGTAATATTGCAGAACCGGAAATAGCGTCATCCCACCGGAACGGGAAAGAGCACGGCGGCCATCTTTAAAAACACAATCCATTGCCATCCTCCTTATCCAGGACACCTTACCAGGAACCACGTTGGGAAAAACACCAAGGACACCGTGAAGATGCCCAAGGCCGTTAAGAAATCGTCTGAGCGGCAACGCAAGGAGAAATTTTGCAAGGAGGAGCTCCTCATGCTAACGCAGACACTAGCAGACAATGCTCATGTTGTCTTCAACAACGACATGCGTCGGGAGACCATTGTGAGGAAGAAGGCCATCTGGGAAGAGGTAGCCCACAAGGTCAGCGTGGTAGGCACCACAACCCGCACAGTCAAAGACTGCCGAAAGAGGTGGGATGACCTCCGGCTCCGTGTGCGGAACATTCTATCCGTGAACCGCAACATGGCTACGGGCACAGGAGGAGGCAGTGAATCGCCAATCAAGCTCACTGAGTGGGAGGAGACATGTGCATCAACCATCGGGGTGGAATGCATTGAGGGAGTTGGACAAATGGAGCATGGCGTGGCCGTTTCGTCCGATGGAGGTGAGTGTATGCATCAAACAATGCACAGTGAAGTGTGATGTTCCCCCCAATCATGTGTCCATATGAATGCCGTGGCTCCAGCCACAAACAGAAATGCATGCATCACCACATGCCCGTACAACACAGACCCATTCATGCATGACCCACCCAACATCCCCATTACCTGCATCCACACTAAAGAGCCCGGAATGCATAGAACGGCATGAGGTATTCATTTTGCTCAAGGCAGGTCGACCCATTACTGATGGTTGTCAACATTTCTCACCCTTGCAGGTTCACACACTGACACTGAGGAGGCACGCACTTCCACACCTGCTCTCACATCCAGCAAAAAAGCAAGGAGGGATGCCACAGGGGACAGCGCCACATCCACAAGGGCAGCCAGGACGAGTGTCCATGACCACAGGGACAAAAGCAGCCGGAACACCAGTTGCACGCATCCACAGGCCATGGCTGCTCCCGTCGTGGCACCCACGGAAGTGTGTCTCCCAGTAGGTGAGGGCAGCATCGAGGGGATGCACTCTGCTGCCACCAGCTCAACGGGTGAAGCAGCAGCCACGGCCCCACCTTCAGATGAGGAGGACACACCTGCCATTGATGCTGATAGCCAGAGCCCCAGACCAACAAGCCCCTTACTGGCAAGCCCCAGGTACTCCTCAGGTCCGGGTAGTCATGGAGATTCACCCACCCCTGAAGGGATATGGAGC
This sequence comes from Ambystoma mexicanum, assembly GCF_040938575.1. NCBI lineage: Eukaryota > Metazoa > Chordata > Amphibia > Caudata > Ambystomatidae > Ambystoma > Ambystoma mexicanum. Next base: position 1,277,834,127 of record NC_090937.1, read on the forward strand.
CCCCAGATATCCTCTCCTGATGCAAGTGCAATGGGACCAGGTGCATCAGCCATCCCACCAGCACCCACCATGCGACATGACCTCTCGTCCATCTACCAGAGGCAGACCGAGATGAGTGGCCTAGTAGGTCAACATGTGGCAGAGACAGCCCGCCTGAGGGAGGACATTGCTACACTTGCACAGCAGACAAGGGAGGGCATGGAGGCATGCACCAGCCGAATCTGCAGTGAAATGGCCCAACTGTGGCAGGCCATGAACCGCATAGCAGACGCTATTGAGTTTCGGTGCCCACTCCCGGCCCAGGAAGAACCAGGCCCCTCCTCGTCTGGGAGTTCACGCCAGACTAGTCCCCTGCGCCGGTCTATGCGGAACCTGCGGCGCACGGCTTCACAGCCACAAGATGACGCTGCAGGCACTGGCAAATAGGGCCACCAGGATTCGTGTGCCACATGTGGCAATGGACACATTCACGTCATGAGACTCACATGGGAGTGTTGAGGGGGGAGGGGGGTAAGGGTGTATTTGGGTGTGTTGAGGGGGGAGGGGGGTAAGGGTGTGTTTGGGTGTGTTGAGGGGGAGGGGGGTAAGGGTGTGTTTGGGTGTGTTGAGGGGGGGGTAAGGGTGTATTTTGGGAGTTTGGGTTATGCACTTTAGTACCACGATATGTTCAATATACACTGTTCAGAGTTTGAAACCCAAGCGTGGTCTCCATTATTGTGTATGTGTCATTCATTGTGGACAGGGTCCTTTGTGGGCCTCGAAACATGCACCAGGGCAACAATTCCCATCTACGTCCATGCTATTTCACCTTGGTGCATGATGAGATTGCAGAATCAGATGCTGATGCACATCGTGTGCCTCCTTGGCACTGCCTGTTTCATGTCCTGCTGGGGCATTCCACCCGCACTCATCCCCAGCCACATCATACTCTTCTGGTGGTTGCATGTCAATTTCAAGTGGCATAGGCACATTCCATCATATGCACATTTTGTTATGCTCTACACATGTCATGGTTGTCTTTGCCACTTTGACACGGCCGTACAGGAGTGCCACACCCAGGCCGCTTAGGCAGCGGAGCACTGTCATTGGAAGGATGTACTATATTGTTGTCAGGTGGGCACTGTTGATGGTGAAGGGGAGTTCTGAGGGGTGTCACAAGCACTCTTTTTTTTATTTAAAAAATGTTATTACAAGAAATAAACATACATGGCAATCAATATCACAAGAATATGTGGAACATATGACCAATATATAGTAATGCATATAATAAAAAGAAAGAAAAGCAATTAGAAAATAGGTATTTGGCATACATTTAAAACAAGCATGTATAATTAACTGTGTATGATCAATTGAACATTTTTAAATATGAGGGGTGGGTGACAATACATAACAGACATACGAAACGATAAGACGCATGTGACAGAACTGGACATAACATCCACAGGGGGGAAACGGGGGAAAAGAGGGGTGGGTTAGGGGGTACAAAATAATCATGAGAAATAATATCAATCTGGAATTAATGAGAATCAGTATTGTATAAGAAGTCAAGAAAGGGTTGTCATTTCAATTGATGTTTACCTAATAGGTAAGGGGAGGATGCCATGCAATTTTCTAACCTATGAATGTTACATATATTGTTCCACCCCTAATTATAATGTATGTGACTTACATTTTTCCAATTAGTGGTAATAGTTTGAATTGCAACCATTCAAAATAGATCAAAAATAAAGTTAACATATTTGTTAGCTGGACTAGTTTCTAAAAGAGAGCTTCCAAAAACAAGGACGTCAAGGCAAAAGTCCTGCTGTAATATGAATACGGATTTGATACTATACCACAGAGAGTTCCAGAAGGGTTGAACAAACTGGCATTCCACAAACATATGCTTAAAAGAACCCTGGATTTGTGAGCAGCTCCAACAAAGGCAATTAGGTAGTAGTCCAAATTTAAAGAGAGAGACAGGGTGATGAAGGCTCTATGGTGAAAGAAGAAAAGAGTTTGGGTTAGGCTGGCTGAAAGTGTAATCTTGGAGATACATTTCCATTGCGGAGACAACCATAATTGAAGGTCCGGTGAAGTATAGTCATTCTTCCAGTCACTATGAAGGAGGTCCAGCATTGGCATAAGTAATGTTGATATCAGTATTTTATAATATGCAGAAGCTGTAAAATTGGGGCTTAGCATATGTAATAATCTCTGTGCATCAGGAATATGGGAGTCGTATATAAGTATATAAGTAGATCACAATTTTCAATAAAAGCAGCAATTATGTCCAAATATTGCCTCAGGAAGGATACAGGCACATGGTACTTGATAGCAGTCACTAAAGGCTAAAGTAATATTTTGCAAAAAGAGTTGATTACAAAACTTAATGCCTCTAGAGAGCCATATATAGTTTTATTTCTAGTTTTAATGAAGGGATTAAACCAAATAAATGGAGAGGTGAATACGGACAATTTGGTTAAGGAAGGGAACATGTACATTTTAAGATAAATTGCAGATTGGCGGCTATAGGAATATTTATAAAATGAGTTTTTGCCTTTGGTAAGGTAAATATATGCTAGGGAAATTGGGAAAACCATGGCTCTCTCCAGACATGCCCAATTCGGCGTACATACTGATTCCTTTTGGATAAACCACATCTGTTCTTGGTAAATGACAAATGCCATGTGATATCTCCTAAAATCAGGGAAGTTAACCCTACCCAATGAGCAGGATTTTTTTAATTTACTCAATGAAATACTATGCCTCCTCCTTCCCCATAGAAATTTAAGTAAACAGGAATTCATGGCTTTAAAAAAGGAACGAGGGAGGGAAATAGGAAGCATATATAAAAGGTACAGGATAAAGGGGGATATCATTATCTTAATAGACTCCAGACGATCCCACCAGGAGAGAAAAATAGGTTACCATGAAGTTATTAGTTCTTTGATTCTGGCCAGTATAATTGCCAAGTTCTGTTAGCAGATGTTACTTATCGATGCTGAGATATGAAAACCAAGATACTTGAAGCCTTTAGGACAGCATTTCATTCCAAGGGAGAGAGTATGATGTGGTGTACAGTGTATATTGAGGGGAAGGATTTCCGACTTATCTACATTAAGTTTATAGCCCGATGCTTTAGAAAATGTTGAGATGATATCTAGCAGGCGCTGAGCACTTTGTTCTGGATTTCTTAGAAAGAGAAGAACATCATCAGCGTACGCCGCTGTTTTGATATAAAGATGTTTATGTTGTATACCTAAATTATTTTCATTTTGCCTAATGTTTTCTAGAAAGGGCTTGATTGCTAAGATAAAAAGAATTGGAAAGAGGAGGCAGCCTTGTTGTGTTCCTCGTGATAGCGGGAAAAAGGAGATAATTGTCCATTTATAAAAACTGCAGTTTTAGGCATAGAGAATAGAACATTAATCATGGAAAGAAAAGGAGGGGGGGCAAAACCATGCCATTTAAGAGTTTTAAATAACAAATCCCATTCAACTCTATCGAAGGCTTTTTCAGCGTCAAGAGCCGCCGCAGCATGGGGGTCTTTAGAGTTATAAATATTGTCTGGAATGTCTAGCAAGAGCCTGATATTAGAGGAGGATACTCTACCTTTGATATAACCAGTGTAAACTTGCTTAAGGAGATTGGACAAGAAGGGAAGAAGTCTATTGGCCAGGATCTTTGAATACATCTTACAGTCAGTATTAATAAGGGAGATGGGACGATAATTTTGAGGAAGTTCAGGTTCTTTATTGGGTTTAGGAAAAACAATAAGCATAGCCTTGAGAAATAATCCCTGAGCCTCTCCCTTGGATTTGAAATGAGAGTAGAGCTTGCTGAGTTAAGGGGTTAATAATTTGTAAAAGTGGGACAAAAAAGTCAGTAGGAAAGCTATCTGGACCTGGAGCTTTGCCTTTTTTAAGATATTTAATAGCTAAAACGATTTCAGACAGGGTTATTGGAGTATTATGTGATTGAAGATCTATAGCGGGATAGGGGTTTCTGGATATGTTGTGTAGGAAATCCTCAATAGAAGCATTATTAGGGTGGGATACTTAGGAGTTTAGAGTAAAATTTAGAGAAGATTTTAATAATGTCTTCGCCCGAATATTTTCTGTTACCTAATTGGTCTTTGAGAACAACGATCCTAGATCTTTCTTTCATGAATATGAGGTAGGATGCTAAAGATTTATTAGCTTTGTTGGAGAATTGGTAAATTTTTTTATTTATATTTGTGCATATGTGCACAGGAGTATTGCATAACAAATTTGTTATATTGCAATCTTAACTTGAGAATATCTTTAAGAATGGGGGGAGAGTTGGTACTAGCAAATTGAATTTCTAAGGGTTTTAGCTGTTTGAGAATGGATTCTGATTCTTGCTTAAGTTTTTTTCTTTTTGTTGGCTACAAATGATATTATATGGCCTCTAAGGACCACCTTATAGTAATCCTAATTGTTTTGATGGATGCGTCTTGATTTTTAATTTCAGTAAAGTAGTTATTATGTTGTAAAGTTATAAAAGGTGGAAACGAGACTTCATTCAACAGGCTAGCATTGAAGCGCCATATATTTGAGTACCTAGAGTTAACAGGGGAGGCTAATTTGATAAATACTGGGGCATGGTCAGAGATTGTAATAGATTCTATTCGAGCTGTGAGAAGAAGGTTAAACATGGAATTAGGAATACAAATATAATCAAATCTTGAGAAAGAGTTATGGGGTGTAGAATAAAAGGTAAAATCAGAATCAGTAGGGTGAGATAAGCGCCAAGTATCAGTGAGATCTAGTTCTGATATAAAGTTAATGAATTGTTTGTGAGAGATAGTGTCAGTATATCACACACTCGACTTCTATCTAGAAAAGGGTCTATAATTTGATCTCAATCACCACAGATGATCAAATTATGGGGATTACAGTCCCATTAGCAGCGCTGGAGAAGACTTGACTTACCCAATATCTCTTGAGATTTATAGCTTCTTTGTTAAATAGCTGTGATTCATGAATGCAGTCAATCAATGGTTTCATTCTATTAAGGTGAGAGAGTACCTTTTGCCTTTTGATTAGATTATACAATCCTTTTATATTCCAAGATACTATAGTAAGTGGCATGATAATGGAGGATGTAATCATAAATTATGGAATATAAATAAGAAGGAATGGTTACAATGCAATATGATATATAGTAACAGTTAAATAATATATTTAATCATATTAGCAAGGAATATAACAATGTACCCAGCATAACAGATGAAAACATAAAAGGAAAAAACATAAGGGAGGGGAGACGACAAAATGTAAAAACATGGAACTTGGTAAAAGTAGAGTATAACTAAGAGTTATAAGAAAAAGAGTGGCACACAGGAAACCGCCACACCAGTCCATGCTGTGAAGAAATAATGTGTTGGGGGGAGGGAAGCCAAAGAAGAAGGCCCACCCCACTTTGCCCAGTGAAAAAGATCAAAATTGAAAATGTAGAACCTAGATAGTCAAAAATGTATTCAAGTTATGCGATGAGAAGTATGCATGGCATTCATTTTGTAAAATTGGATGCATTTTCTCAAATCTGCTGCATTTCAAAAGGTTGGGAACTTCCCATTTATGGTGACTTTTAGGATAGCTGGATGGATAATGCCATATCTGGCATTTATTCTCTGAGGGCAGATCTAAATGCTAGAAGTTATTTTATTCTTGCTGACGTTGACTTACAGACATCTTGTGTGATGTAGATTTTATTTCCTTCCCAACTTAGTTTCTTGATTTGCATAACTTTTTCCATAATAAGTGTAATATGGGTGAAGTCAAGTAGAGCCAAGATAAGAGTTCTGGGTGGATGAATAGTACCCAATGGTGGATTACTAGAACCAATTCTGCATGTTGAACTGCACTGTTGCTGGTAAATTGAGAATCTGAGGAAGAAACACATGTAGGAAAGCGATAGGGTTATCTTTTTCAATTCCTTCTGGAAGGCCACCAATGCGAAGGTTGTTCCTCCGATTTCTATTTTTGAGATTTTCAGCCTGTAGCTGTAAGGAGGCAACAGTAGTTCCCAAGCTTGTAACTTTATTAGAGAAGTCTTCAGCGTTACTAACTCTCATTTCCACCTCGCATATCTGGGATTCAAATATAGACCATTTGATGCCCAGTTGCTGTAGCTTGGCATTGGTATCTTCAATGAAGGGCTTGAGGGCCCTAATTTCTAGTAAGATAGTCTGCATGACATGGTCTGTTGTATTTTCTGTGGGTGTCGGAGTTGCTTTTCTGTCTTTTTGAGGTAGTGGGAGATGACGCCGAAACCTCCTTAACTAGTCCTTTCTTTGCAGCAATAATATATGTAGAACCAAAAATGGGAAAATATATAGTTAAAAAATGGTATATCTCTGTATCTTCCTTATTATTTTGGTTTCTTTAATACTCCTTTTTTTCTCCACAGTACAGCAGGGACAAAAAGTTAAGTGTTTAGTGCAGTCTTATGGTATGATAACTGAAAAACAACTAAGTTCTCTGAGATAGAAAATTCAAAGGGTGGCAGCAGGAATTATGTATGAAGCCCGTGAGGAAGGAAAATATATGAATATAGTATTAATGCTTTCCTTTAGGGGTAATTAGAGATAGTCAGATAAAAAAGGAAAAGAGAAAATAAAAGAAAGCTTTCCCAAAATTACTTCAAAAACACTTCAGGCCACGTACCGTATGTCCAGTCTTGGTATTTTAAGCTTTAAATGTGAGGAAAAAGGAAAACAAAGAAAAACAACCTTTGCTGTAGGAGTAACTGCTTTACCCTGGCGAGGCGAGTCTCCCACTTCGCAGTACCCGATCAGTTGACAGGAACGCCGGCTGTTAACTAGCGGGTTGATGCTGCTTTGGGGCCAGCCTACGGAGGGCACAGAGCACGGAAGTGCCACCGCTTATGTCCTTCCAGAAACAGCTGCGGCAATATGACATCCAGAGAGGGAGCAGATCAAGGTCCAAGAGATGAAATAATAAAAGTACATACAATAAGAGATTACGGGGGTATTTCATAGAATTTAGCGCACAAGTGGCGCATGCGGCTGGCGCACAGTGTGTGCGTGCAAATCTCTGCGCCAGCCACGTGCGCTAAAATCCATTTTCGCGCACAGCGTATTCATGGATTTTAGCTATCAAAACCTGCCGTGGCACACAGTGGCGCAGCGACCCTGCAGCAGTGCCAGTTACGCTCCCAAGAACGCCCCTTGCACAGGGAAAAGCCATCAAAATCCCCAATCCAGCTCAAAGGGCTGCGCTAACCCTGTACCAGCACGGCAAGCGGGGAACGTGTATCACTGGGGTTCGTGGGAAGTTTCACACGTGAAAGGGCCTGTGCGATTGGGGTTCATGTATTACTGGGGTTCGCGGGAAGTTTCACACGCGATTGGCCTTGTGCGAGTGAGGTACGTGTATTACTGGGGTTCGTGGAAAGTTTCACACGCGAAAGGGCCTGTGCGAGTGGGGTAGGTGTATTACTGGGGTTCACAGGAAGTTTCACACGCGATTGGCCCTGTGCGAATGGGGTACATGTATTACTGGGGTTCGCGGGAAGTTTCACACGCAATATGAGCAGGGTACGTGTATTTCGGGGGTGCGCGGGGAGTCCTACACATGTATTGGCAGTGTGGGTCCTCCCAGGTGTTCCCTCTACACCCTCCACGGCCCCTGCAGGCAGCCCACACCACAGGGGACTACCTTGCACCCCTGGTCATGTCCCGCAGGCAGCCCATCCACCATGGGCATGCCCTCCAGCCAAGCCACATGTCAGCTTGCACTACTGATCACAACTCATGTCCGCCTGCACCCCCACCCTCCAGCAGTGCGGGACACCTGCCAGCAGGCCCCCACTCATGCCCCCCTGCACCCCCACCCCCCAGCAGTGCGGGGCACCTGCCAGCAGGCCCCCACTCATGTCCCACTCATGTCCGCCTGCATCCCCACCCCCCAGCAGTGCAGGGCACCTGCCAGCAGGCCCCCACTCATGTCCCACTCATGTCCGCCTGCACCCCCACCCCCCAGCAGTGCAGGGCACCTGCCAGCAGGCCCCCACTCATGTCCGCCTGCACCCCCACCCCCCAGCAGTGCGTGGCACCTGCCAGCAGGCCCCCACTCATGTCCCCCTGCACCCCCACCCCCAGCAGTGCGGGGCACCTGCCAGCAGGCCGCCACTCAAGTCCCACTCATGTCCCCCTGCCCCCACGTCATGACGATCCTCAATCATGGCCCTTATGGCCAGCCTCCCCAGCACAAAGACCCAACCAAGTATTGCATCCACCGCCATAGAAAAGTCAATTACATTATACAACCCCAAAGGCAAGTATGTAAATGAACACATGTCCGTCACACACACACAATGGGTGCAAGTGAATGTGAAAACCCATATCATGACATGCATGAAACCAATGAGATAATACCACACATTGAAGTATGAAGATTAAAATGTATTAAACACAACATGAATGTAATTAAAAGAAAACACACAACAATGGGAATAATTAAAGAAATGCTGCATGTCCGTAAAAGAATAAAAAACAAGAAATCATAATGCAAAGAAATCCAAAAGAAATGGTGTCCAAAGTCACAGTCCAACAAAGCAAATTCAAGGGAAAAAAGAAAGGGAAATCCATTGCTCCATGGTGAAAATAAAAAAAATGAGAATAATCCAATGGTGAACTATGTACAAATGAACAATCCAGGGTCCATGAGCCCAACTGATGAAATGAAACCTACCAAAAATACTACCTAATAAAAAACTATATACAAAAACGTGGTGCATTGTCCAAGCGCAAGCAAAATAAAAAAGAAAAGGAAAGGAAACCTAACATTATCTAACTATATACAATGGCGGCGGGCAAGTCCTGTGGCTCACTCTGTGGTGTCCCGGGCCAGGGCATCATCGAACTCAATGTCGATGTCCCGGAGGCGGGCCTCTGCCCTGACTCCGAGGTCTCGCAGGGAGGCACTCATGGCCTTTTCCAACTCCCTGCGAGTCGCCTCGAGGCACTCTGCCCGCCTCAACGCCCGACGCATGGAGAAATCCGCCCTGACCATGGTGAGCCGCGCCTCTTCCGCCCGCCACCGCTCTGCATCTATGCGCTGGCCCAACCGCAGCCACACGGAAGACACATCCATTCCAGGGTCCTCCTGCCCTCTGGCCGATGCCTGCCCCCCTGATGTCGATGGCCCCGAGCCATCATTGCTCCCACCTAGAACCTGCTCCTGCTGCTGCTGCTGCTGTCCATGTGCCCTGTCCGATGATCCCTGCACATCCTCCAATTGCTGGTCTCCAGTTGTGGTGTCCACCCCTGCTGGACCACCGACTCCCGACTGTGGCAGGGATGGGATCTCCACCAAGATGGCTGTGTTGGTCAGGCCAGGTCCACAGGGGGCCCTGGTGGAATCTGGGCTGGAAGACGGCAGGCAGAACGACTGGCGCATAGTCTCCACAGAGGAGGAGAGGTCCGCCAGAGTGTGTGTCACATGTAGGAACCCACCAACCAGGGCCCCTCCCAACAGTGCCACATCGCAACGCTGCTCTTCGTGATGGCGTGCGTTCTCTGCCCAGGAAGAACGCACGTCATCACGAATGTCACGCGTGCACAACGCGACACCAATCAGGCCGGAGCCCATACGTTCAAGGGGCCCCTCGTCCGCAGGTAGTGGAGAGGCAGATGACATGGCACTCTCCCCTACCTGCGGACGGGCCTGGGACGGGGCTTCCCTGCAGGTGCATGGTGGTGCAGTCACAGGGTCAAGGACAGGGACATGCACAGGCCCCTCCGCTGTGACCTGTGCTGCCTCCTGACCCTGGCCCTGGACTGCACCACTTGCACCAGTGGTACTACCCCCACCAGGCCCCATGTGCGGCTCAGTAGCGGGCTCCTCCTCCTCTGTGGAGACCACCAATCTGGATGTCTCTGTACCGTCTTCCGCCATTGCAAGCCCCTGTGGGGGCTCACCCGGCCCTTCCGCCACAGCCGTAGTGGCAGACGCGGCACCAGCCCCCTCGCTCCCGGATGATGGCAAGTCCTGGGAGGGTGGCTGGGGCTTGCGTCGCCACCCAGTGGAGGCATCCCTGCCGCTTGGCTCCACAGAGCCGTCTCCACCCTCTTCTTTACTTGACGCTGTGTAGAGGGAGACATAGAACACAAGCATCAGGGTACAGTACAATATTCCCCTAGACAGGAAGCAATAACACATGAGTGGCAGTGTCTAACGTCACTTCCATCCTTTCCTTCCACAACACAAGGGTGAATGCACGCAACACACATGCATGAACAGGCATGGCGCCTGCAATCAACATCAGCATCCTTGTACAAGGGCCTCTATTAATCAAAATGTTGCCTTCTAACTCACATGCATCCTGGCTCACACTGATCCCATGCACACACATCACCGGAGTGTCATGCATCATGCCTCGTACATCACAGACACAGTGGATAGACACAGTGCATACAATGGTGACCGCACTGCATGAGTGAATCTACACATCATCACGGACATGTGTCATGAATCCATGGCGTATCAAAGTCACAGACACACTTCTCAGACACACACACATGTGCACCATGCATGTACATGACAGCAGCACCCATCCCTCACACCCCCACCATGTGCAAGAACAGACACTGGCATGCTTTCATGTGTGCATTTGCCATACAGCTCCCCATGTAGCATTGGAACTCATGCACCAACCATGTGGTTCGCACATTACTGGTCTCACATGCATGACCATGATGTCCCTGAACACACACATCCATACATGGCCCATGTCTCACATACAGGCAAGTATCAGACTACCAGCACACTGCAACATGCCCTGTCTCGCACACCAATGCTTGGCCACTTACCGCTCAACTCCAGACGGGTCTTCCTCTGAAGGATCTGGGCGTGGAGCGCTGGGCATATGTGTTCCAGGACCCTCCTCTGGATGTCACTCATGCTGACCTGGCCCCCCTCCGCGAGGTGACCTGAAGCCCTCCCAGCACTTCTTGACATGCTTGATGTCGCGGGTTGCCACCCCCTCCGCGTTGATGGCAACCACTACGTCGTCCCAGATCCTCTCCCGTCCTTCCTTGTTGGCGCATGATGTTCCGAAGAGGGCATCATAATGCCCCAGGACATGCTCCACCAGGACACCAACTTCCTTCACACTGAAGCTGGTGGCCCTCTGTCTCTCTGGCTGGGGTTCGCCAGTGGTCTCAGATGGTGTTTGCCCCGACATGGTGACCCCCGACGCAGGCGTGGGTGGGCAACTGGGTCCTCGGGCTGGGCTGTGGAGCAATGGTATCCCAGTCGGGAATCTTCTGTTCCAGCAGGGGTGGATACAGCAACTGGAACCCTGGCTGACGTGCAGGCACCAAATTTCATTGGCCCAAAGGCCCTTAGCGTGTAAGCGCGTCTGTGATGTGTCGCGCACAGGCATTGCCCTTTCGCGTGTAAAACTTCCCGCAAACCCCAGTAATACACGTACCCCACTCGCACAGGGCCAATCGCGTGCAAAACTTCCCCCGAACCCCAGTAATACACGTACCCCACTCGCACAGGGCCAATCGCATGTGAAACTACCCGCAAACCCCAGTAATACACGTACCCCACTCGCACAGGGCCCTTTCGCGTGCAAAACTTCCCCCGAACCCCAGTAATAGACGTACCCCACTTGCACAGGGCCAATCACGTGTAAAACTACCCGCGAACCCCAGTAATACACATACCCCACTTGCACAGGGCCCTTTCGCATGTAAAACTTCTCGCGAACCCCAGTAATAGACGTACCCCACTTGCACAGGGCCAATCACGTGTAAAACTACCCGCGAACCCCAGTAATACACATACCCCACTTGCACAGGGCCCTTTCGCATGTAAAACTTCTCGCGAACCTCAGTAATACACGTACCCCACTCGCACAGGGCTCTTTCGCTTGTAAAACTCCCCGCGAACCCCAGTGATACACGTACCCCACTCGCACAGGGCCATTTTGCGTGTAAAACTTCCTGCGAACCCCAGTAATACACATACCCCACTCGCACAGGGCCCTTTCGCATGTAAAACTTCCCACGAACCCCAGTAATACACATACCCCACTCAGTATATACATGCTTTTTATTTGTGCACACTTTTGTAATGCGCAGGGACGCTACCGCCTGCCTTCATGTGGCGGACGTGTTTAGGCCTGTGCGTGTCTTTGCCCGTGCGCGGGTTTGCTCTATTCGATTCCATGAATACGTGTGGTTCGCGTGTGTGTGGGTGTTCCGTGTACTTCCCAGCAGTACTTCCCCAGTTACACCTTCTTTTTCACGTGTTATTCCCCGTTCCACGTGTTACGCCCCTGTTACGCCTACTTTTGTTGTGTGCGCTGCGCTATGTGCGCTTCCGCTGTGCGCTTAGCGCACGCTGTTTGGAGACGTGTGCGCCAGCGTGCGCCATGCATGGATTTGGCGCACAACCAGTCGGAAAGTAGCACAGCGCTTTCCTTGAATCACACGCGTGCGCATGCGCTTGCTTTCTCATGCTTGCACCTCCTTGTGCCTGCTTGCGCTGGGATTTTCGGCACACGTTTGTTCCATGAATCGGCCCCTTAGTTAATACATTTCACCAGAGCAGAGCACCGACACCAGGCGGCCGCTCTCATCGGCGTCAGGCCACGCCCCCATCACACGCGCTCTTGATTAACGCTCCGACGGCTGTATTTTGCATTTATTGTGCCTAGTTGCTCTAGGCTTGCTCAGTGTGCAGAGTCCCGTCAGACCCTTAGATCGTTTTATTACGGCTCTGCTCCTGACACGTATGCTTCTGTTTGTCTGTTATCCCCTCTAACTGGCCCTGTGGTCAGGGAGTGGTTGGGGTTCTCTTTGTTCTGCTCCCCCTATTTTGCTGTATAATGACAGCCACATAGAGGGGAGGGGCACGCTAAGCATACTAAGCCCTCTTGGGGTAAAAGGCACCCTTCATGCCAATGCTTGGCAAGCCTGAAAGGTCTGAATAAAGGCTTCTTTCTGAATCACTACCTCTCCAGCACAGCACCTTCTGTGAGCTGCCAATCTCAAGGTGTAAAGACTGAAGGGGGTGTCTGTACTCCTGCTCTCTATATGGTAGAGGAGAGGCACAGAGCACCCCAGCCAAGGTTCTCTATTTGGTAAAACGTGGGCGAGCAATCAAGGCCTAGCTCTCAGGAGGTGATGCAGGCTGGTTCTTAAGTACGGTGTAGTGCCTAAGCACCAACAAAGGCATGTCAACACACTGTATTAGCGAAAACACAGTCTTTATATAATTAAGGTTCATGGTTATGTACACAATCACAATAACTCACTTTACACAGTATACACAGTTCTACATGGTACCACAATTACTATCAGATTTCATTAAAGTGCATCAACTGTACTTAGTTTACATCTCACACAAATCGATTAATAAAGGGAACCAACAATAGACATAGAAGGAAAGCAGTTGGTTAGTACAATTGGCAGAATAATGGCCCTGCTTACCTAGACAAAGTTCTGTGTGGACATCCCAACACCGGGGCAACCTGTAAATAAAGATATGTAGAACAAGCCCAGTCCATACATTGTTCAGAAGAGTCTTAGGTCCTTCTAAATAGGTCTACAACCCCAATGTACCTGGAATAGCACGGTACGATATTGGGTTGACGACGGATCATTTTGGAGCAGCACCCTTTAAAGCAGGAGCCACAAATCATCTAGATCCCATGAGGAAAAAGGGTGAACACGGTCATTGCGGCAGCAGCTTCAGGTCTTGCAGTGCTTGTTGACGATTGGTCGAAAATATCCTGCAAGCTGAGGCGTGTGATGCACCTCGACGACAAGTGTTCATTGCCGCAAAGAGTTAATGAAGAACTTTGGCCTAGCAAGGGCGTCGAGTCGTCAGGTATCTCTGCAGTCTTCGGGTGGCGGGAAACCCACCAGAGGATTCTCCTCTATCGTCGACGGCCTTGACTTTTTCTCTGGCAGGACAAAAGCGGTCGACGATGATGAGCAAGGGAGTCCTTGTTTCAATGTTCTTAGGCAAAGAAGCACTGAGGTTCTGGTCAGCAACAGCGGTTGTCGGCGGTAATGGACTTCAATGTCCGGGCGCCTCGCTTCGTGATTCTGCGGTGGTTCCCATCTCAGGTCGATAGCCTTTAAAAGGTCTGTCTACCAGGGAGCTTTGGCAAAGATCAGCTGTTGCACGATGGTACCATGTAGCTCAGGCAGAGGTCTCCTAGCCAGGGCTTCTCTTGGATCAGTTCCTTGAAGGCACAGCAGCTTTCAGATTAGCGAAGGACAGCAGCAGCAGTTCTTCTTCTTCTAGTGGGCTTCAAAGTTAAGCGTCAGTTTCAATGTCAGTTTCTACTTCAGCTTTTGAACAATTTCCAGCAGTGAGAGGCCCACAGATATACTGTTGATCTCCCATTCATTCTGCTGGGTCACACATAGGCAACCAATCACTCAGAAGGGCATTCAGGCCGTCAGTCAGCCAATCAGGTGCATGGTGCATTCAAGCCATTCTTCTCCATCCAGAAACTCACAACACAGAATGTGGATTCGGACAAGCACTATGCCATTCACCACCACACACTGCATTCATACCAGTTTCAGGCAGGGCTGTCTCAGTCATTGGCCCTCATTACAAGTCAGGCGTTAAGGGTTTAACGGCGCCGTCGGCGCCGTTAACCCTTAACGCCTGATTCACACTTTAACGCCTGCTTTTTGCAGGCGTTAAAGTCCAAGACGCTAAGCGACCTTGGTGCTAATTACGGCACCGTAATTTACGGTGCCGTAATTAGCGCCTTCCCCATCCCCATTATGCCTTATGGGGCACAAATGGGAATGGGGAAGGGCAAATGGTGAATGGGGAATTACCGCCCCACTCACCTTGGAATGAGGTGGTAATTCCACCATCCACCATGGCGGAATCCGGCATGGACCATGGTGCTAATAGCACCATGGTTCACCGCCTGACTTGTAATGAGGACCATTGTGTCAAACATCAGATACTAGACACCCATAACACAGAATGCATATTTGTCACACACTCCATTCGTCCAGGTCCCACCCCAGAGGCGTACCCACAACATTCAGTCATTGGGAAGGCTCCACCACCTTTGGCCTTTGGTCCAATGAAGTCGCGTACGTGTGCAACACCATAAATGGAACTTCCAGGGGGAAAGGACAGAGTCAGGGCTTCCTGGGACTTTGGGAAAAGTAAGGTAACAGGTGATAGAAAGCAGAAGCCCCAGAGGCCATCTTGTTTCCTATCAGGAATCCACTGATTCAAATGACAGGGCCTGTTCATCCCAAAATGGAGGACGCTCAGGGCACCTGTCAAATCATCACGGGCTGCCACCAGCCCATACCCTGCTCTGTGGGCCACACACAGGTGCCCAAAAACATACACTAGGAGTACAGGATTGTATTTCCACCCATGGGTGCCATAAGGGTATCCCAAGGGCCTGTTCACCAAACCAAAAAGAGGAAGAGCCACACCACCAGAAGTCCCACTTGAACTCCTGCATGGAAAATAAGACAGAAAATACATGATGAAGCAATAAGGACAAGGATGCCTCCCTCCAATGCATTTCCAGCATCACACAGGGCAACACTGGCTGGCGGCTCTAACAACCAGAAGCACTTTAGTTCATCTGTCTGAAGACTGGCTTTGAAGACTGGCATTGGAAACTAGAATTGAATTTGAAATTGAAACTTGCAAATTGATTTGAACCATTGGAAGTCGACTTGTATGCTACGTTTTCACA
This sequence comes from Ambystoma mexicanum, assembly GCF_040938575.1. Taxonomy (NCBI): domain Eukaryota; kingdom Metazoa; phylum Chordata; class Amphibia; order Caudata; family Ambystomatidae; genus Ambystoma; species Ambystoma mexicanum. The sequence continues at coordinate 1,277,849,871 of NC_090937.1, forward strand.
GACAGGTGTGCCAGTGTCGTATGCGCTTGTCTCTGAATAGTAGCTCTGTGCCAGAAAGCAACCCCTTAACTGCCAGACTATTATACAAGTCTATGCGAAAAGGATGAGCATACTCGTCCTTGGCACTTGTAAAAACTCAATATGTCAATGTTTTCATTATGTCAACAAGTTTTATTGTGAACACTTAAGGTTTGCCTAATGTTTACCTAATGTTTGCCTAATGTTTGTCAACACGTGTTTCGACCAATTTGGAATTTTTCAAGGCAAAACCAATTCTATTAGAGTAGCCAGTCATAGTAAGAATAATCAGAGCAATATGGCTGGGAGGATAGCTCAGTGGCAACACGCTCGCCTTGGAAGCAAGACAATTTGGAGCAACAAAGGTCCCTGCTTGGAAACCTCTAGGTATTAGGCGCGTTATAAATATGCAATTACAATATATATATACCAAATGGTAAACAAGTGTTGTCAACAGATAATGTTGGACATTTAAAAAAAATCAGTTTACATTGGCATAGGAGGAGACAAAAAATAGGAGTACAGGTGATAAGATAGGAGTACGGCTAATTAGGTTGATGAGGAAAAGCGAGATAAGTAGAAATAAAAAGGGAGAGAGGGAAGAGAAAAGAAAGAAAACAAAAAAGTGTGTTAGCTCAAGAGCAATAACATCTCTGAGCATTCATTATGCCTCTTTGCATTCTTAATTACACAACATTTATGTTATGATATGAAACCTCAATGTCTAAGCTACATACAAGTATTGTGTAATTAACAAACTATATTTAATCACAAATCAGTAATTAAAACAGTCAAAATCTCAAAATTAAGACCTATATTCCATTAGTGAGGCCATTAGTCATTTCACAATGTCTCTTAAAATTCTAAGCAGTCCGTATTGTAATGATGGACCTATCCCTGGTACCAGTAGAAAATTGTCTAGCCCCTTGAAAAAACACAGCGTACTGGAAAGTAGGATACTCAATTAGCATAAAAAGAGTTACATATTGATCAATTAGGCAGTCTGTTTAGTGTCACATCCCATCCGCTCCTGATGTCCAGGCAGCCTCGGAACGCTAAGCACTGGAGGAACTGATGTGTGTCATGGCATTTGACCCAACAAACGCTCTGACATTCACAATGGACTACCATCCCCAGCCATCATTGTGCCCAGCCCCCATGTGATGCGGCACGTCTTCATGCACTTCACCCTACCCGAAAGCAACACTATATACCAGATTCTAGGCTGCTGGGCGACGCTCCGTAACTGTCGCATTCACCCGGCGAGGTTGCTCCGCTTTGTGTTATCTCCTGTGATCCTGCTTTCCCGTGTATCCTGACCTCCTGGCCTTTCTTATCGGATTGCATCTGTTTTGTCCTTCATGGCTTTCCGTGCCCGATCTTGTTCAGCTGCTACCTGGTTCCCCCGACTTTGGCATTCTTCCTACGGCAACTCTCTAAATCTGACCCTCAAATCTGTGTGTGGTGTTTGGTGCTTTGGCTGGTCTCCTTGGTTCCCCTTGACCTCTGTTCCTGGATACTGGACTGCATCTCATTTTTCTCCCTATCCAGCTCATGAACTCAAACACTTTCCCCTGGAACTCTCTTTCTCTATTGTTTCAAGGACTCCCTGGGTCATTGTGTCTCCTAGAACTTCATTGCTTGTGGAACTGTACTGGGACATTTCCTCGGATTTCTCCTGAGGAACTGTTGTGTTTTGGACTTCCTGCATCCTGATCCCGTAAGTGGAGTGTATCCCTAGTTGCACCCTCATGCCACCCGGGTTAGATACATCATTTCCTTCTTTTACTGAGTTTCTGCTGGGTTTTTCCTGGAGCTACGCTTCCTGGCTTGGACTCACTCCTTCCTAAAAAAACTCAGTTGGCTGTAATATTGCAAGTAGGTTCAAGACTTTCAGCATAATAACAACACGTAGGAGTGGGGGTTTGTCTGAGGGTGGTGTAGTTGTGCCTATTTGGCATAACAAGGAGATTAACTGTGTCACGTCTGTTTATTTCCTTTCTCACTCTGCTGTCTTGCTCTGGCTTTTTCACCTGAACCCCTAGCCTGGCAGGTTCTTTTGTCCTGCAGGCTGTGCTCTCGGGGGAAAAGTCACTCCGTGATAGGAGACCCCAGTTGTCCCTTGAGACTGGGGCTACCCAAGTGGATTCTGATCCTGACAGATTAAGGAACTCTACTTTCCAGTCTGTGATGGATACAGGGGCAGATCCCATGGCTGCTGTTTTGCAAGCCTTTTCAGCACTTTGTACAGAGATGGCCGCCACCCATGCATCTCTTCACCAGTGCATGGACGGGATGCAGAGCTTGGTGCACCCCTTACCCTCAGATGACGAATTTCGGGAAGGTGGAGCTGTGATGCCTCCTTTGGGTTTGCCTACCCCAAATCCAGGCCTCGCCCGAGTCGTTCTGCCCGGGACTCTTCCTGTTAGCCCTGCCAGAGCGGTTTACAGGGGATCCTAAAACTTTTAGTACATTCATCAATCAGTGCAGGTTGCACTTTGTCAGTCATCCACTGGCCTTCCTTAACTCCACCACTAAAGCCACTTTTGTGCTTTCCCACCTAGGCGGTACTGCGGCTGCTTGGGCAAATCCACTTTTGGACACTAAACACCCTGCCTTGTATGAATTTGACTCCTTGTTGGCTGCAATTAATCTTGTCTTCAATGCCAGGTACAAGGCACATGCCTCAGACCTGGTACTCCTGGCTTTGACCCAAGGAAAGCAGAGCATCTTGTCTTACTTGGCTCGCTTTAATTGACTAGCGGACGAGACTACCTGGCCCAAACAGAAAAAAGTTGCAGTTTTCTATAGGGGCCTCTCTGATGACCTTAAGGATGCCCTATCTATGGTTCCCCCTATCTCGTCCAGTTTTCCAAAACTCTTTGATATGGTATTACAAGTTGACGCACGCCTTATGCAAAGAAAAGGTGAATGCTGAACCCCCGAATGGCGATCCAGTAAGCCCGTGCTGTCTCCTCGGTACCCCTTGGGGACACGGAACCCATGCAATTTGGAGCTATGTGAGGTCCATTGACTAGGGAAGAAAGGGAGAGGCGAATGGCCAACAACCTACGTCTCTATTGTTGAAAAACAGGTCACTTCATACGTGTCATTCCAAAAAAACCTGTGAAGCATTCGGGAAACGCCAAGACTCGTCCCTAGATAGGGCCATGGGGACGAATCCGTTTTCCGCTGGTCCAGAGAGTGTTCCATTGTCAATGCACATCTTTTTTCTTATCTCTTTTTCGGTTCCTGGTTCCTTGGTGTTCTCCCTGCTGGTTATGATAGATTCCAGAGCCACAGGCATGTACATGGAAGATCAATTGACAAATAAATCAGTGGTGTCTATTTTCGCTAAACAAATCCCAGAAACTGTTCTCGCAGTTGATGGGTCATGTCTGATTTCCGGACAAGTGAAGGAGCAGACAGGGTTTGTTTCAATTAGCACACACGAGGGGCATTCATAAATGGTTTCGTTGGATCTCATCACCACCCCTGAGTTCGGGATCATTCTGGGCCTTCCCTGGCTTCAACAACACAACCCGGCCATTGACTTGGTGAATCAAACTGTGGGTTTTTCTTTCCCTCATTGCCATGAGCAGTGTCTGGCCTTGAGGAACGAAAACACTCTTTGTCCCTGTGTTACCCTGCTCTCCAGTATGTCGATAGTTAGTGTTACCCACCGGGACCCCACGACTGCCCTTCCATAGTTATACTGATGGATGTCTTCGACAAGGGTCTGTCTAAACAGCTACCACCGCACAGGGAGTATAATTGTCCAATCGATCTGATTCCTGGGCCCTCGTTTCCACATGGCCGTCTCTATTCCCTCATTCATAATGAAAAATAATTCCTCAAGAAATATATTGATAAATCCTTACGTTTGAGTCATATACGGCTCTCTCGGTCTCCAGATGCCTCGCCCAACTTTTGTGTACCCAAGAAAGACAGAGAGCTGTGACCCTGTGTGGACTTCAGAGCGTTGTGACTTCAGTGATGCAACATCCTGCCGATGTTGCATCACTGAAATCACAACTGGTTACAGGTCTTCCTTACGTACCAGGACTCCTGTACATACCTGAAACTCAAACCCAACTCCTTGCCCTTGAATGGTCGCATGACGCACGGCTTGCCATCTCTAACCCGGTACAAAATGCTGATAGTGCACCCACTTCTGGGAGGCAGTGACTATTCCCATTTATTAAACAGGCTGGAGAGAGTGCCCAGGAAATTACCTGCCCATCTCCCTGCTAGATGGGGCAGGGAAAATCTATGCCAAAGTCATTTCTGGTCATCTACATAACTGGTCAAGCAGCATGGGGATAATCATGACTTACTTGTGAAGAAGTATACAGTGATCGACAACACTAAACTTCATGCAATATTTATGGACTTTCGTATCACATTCAACTCTGTCCCAAGAAACCATTGGTGGCCGGTTTTAGCTAATTATAAAGTCTTGTCATCACCGCTGACTATCAATCAGGCCCTGCATTCTGACAATAAAGCTGTACAATGCTCCGGGCCGAGCGGAGAATGTACAGAGTAATTTGAGGTCCAGGGAGGTGTGAGTCAAGGATGCGTGTTGGCCCAAATCCTCTTTTGCCTGTACACTAACAAGCTCATTGAGGAGTTGGTGGCCAACAGTCTGGATAATTTGTGAATGAAGCCTTGCGCCTGACAACTAGCCCAATGGGAATCAGGCATGCCATGATCAGCTTTGCAAACGAGTGTGAGGAATTGCAAATGGACATAAATCAGACAAAAACCAAAATGTGTCTTTGGACAAAGGTCATCCAAGCGTAACAATGTTACCATCAGAGAGAATGGCAAAAAACTTGAACAGGTCATGGCATATGACTACCTGGCCCTTCCTTTAGCTGAGAATGGTCTCTGGCCCAAACAAGTGACTAAAGCAACCTTGCCCGTGGAAAAGTACAGTGGCAGTGTCAACAAGTTTTCACAGTTGCATGGGGGGAAGAACTGTCACCAGCCCTACAATTGTACAGGTTGCAAGCTTCTCCTGTTGCATTGTACGGAGCAGAGATTGGGGTCACACAAGATCCAACTCTCTCAGAGTAATAGACATTTATTCTTTAAATCTATGCTGATTCAACCAAAGGAAGCTCCAAATGCAATCCTGCCCCTAGAATGTGACCTCTGCCCAATTGAAGAGCCTATATTTCTCACGCCACTCCAGTTTTGGTCATATCTATGGACATCACCAGACCTGCACAAGTGCAGAGAAATGTTGACCAACTATATGACATTGGAAGGTAGCCGTTCTACACCTTGTTTGAAACATGTCAAATTTTGGTCAAACAAACTTAACCTCCCTGCTTTGTGGGACCAACCATCTGCTATGGCAAAAGGGTCCTCTGACCTGGTAAAAAAGGCCTGCATCCAGTCATGCAGATGGTTCACAGAGGCAGCATGCCTTAAACTCTCATATGGGGGGATGTATCTAAGAACTAAAGAAGATTATTGTTTTGAAGAATACTTAGACACGATTAAACCAGGTTATGCACATTCACTTCATTTAGATTGAAGAGCAGGCACACTATGAGTTGCTGTCTACAAAAAGAACTGGAGCACGTTAAACAGCCCAGAGTTCCTATTCTGTGGAGTACCCCTCAAAACCACTCTCCATTTTATGTTGTTGTGTCATGGTTATAAAGTCTTAAGAGCTAAATATTTATTTCCAATTTTCCAAATGAATGGCATTCATAGGGCGGCACGTTCATTGGACCTGGGTAAAAACACAGCTGAGTCTGGTTTTGCATACCCTGTTGCTAAATATCTACACAGGGCATGGCTACAGAGGTCCAGAGTAATCAACAGTCTTGGCAATATCTGCACTTAAGAAATGCTTTCAATTTTACTAGCCTAAGAGTAATTTTAGTGACATTCTCCACTGGACCTTTGGCTTGCATGTTAATCATATGATGAACTTGAATACGATGGATTCTAATGCATTTTTAATTAATGGATGTTTTTATCAGTAACATTTGTAATGATGTATTGGAATATGTTTAATGTTATTTGTATGGCATGTGCATTGATGGTACGAATACTGAATAAAGCCGGAAATCAAATCACAATAATATCTCCATGAATGTTTTGTGGTCTACTGCCCTACATGCTCCAACCTCTCCTTTTCCCACAAATGGTCTGAGCTACTGACTACTATACAAGCCATCTAAAAAAAGATCTTGGTAGCTGGGGATATTATGGTACAACCAACCAGATAATTCAAATTTCAAACTATTAACCAATTAATAAGCTAGGTTCCAAACCCTGGATTAACAAGACTTCATATACTGATTTGAGTTAGACTGTAAACAAACCAACTATGTGGAACTGATCACTACCTGCTTCTAAAAGAATAAAAGATTTCTTAAATGATTTAACCTAAAATGACAATCAAATACACCATATCCTTATTAGACAAACAAAGTCAACAAAAATATTTGTGAAGAACATTTCACACTGCCCAGGAACAGCAATGATATGCAGAACAACACTTCCCTCCTACCATAGGAAACTAAACATCATCGTCACTAAGAAACTGGACATTTTGCACCAAAGAAAGAGAAAAGAACATAACCATAACCAAAATCAACAATGAATGGTTCAATGTTTAATTGTCCTTCCATAAAAGGGTGTGCCACAACCTAGAAAATGCATTGAGGAAATCAAAGTAATATAATAAAATATATTGCAGATGCTACAAGAGGAACACTGTAAGACACACAAATCGATACTATCACAACCATACTATCAGAACATATGTCCTCTGCACAAAATCTACAATGACTAGGAAATAACCCAGCCATCCTGATCAAGGAAAAGATAGCTTCATGGATAGAATCACGGACCAAATTTTGTAACATAACATAACATCCGGGAGTAGCCTGAAATCCCTAAAAGCTGTCATAAAAAATATTATCTATTAAACCATAACTTACTTTCATTGATAAAGTCCTGGAAAAGATAACTACTACCCAACTGGTCCTCTACAGTGAAGAGAATCGATTATTTCATGAGAAGCAATATGGTTTTCACTCAAATATTTGTACAGAGATACGTTTCCTTTTCATGGTATAATAGGTTATTTATAATGTGCTTAGTACCCAGAGGTTTCTAAGCGTGGACCCGGGGTTCGAACCTGTGGTGCTCTGTGTCATCTTGCTTCCAAGGTGAGCACCTTGCCCATGAGCTATTCTCCCGAGAGGAAATTCTGAAAGTACTTGACAACAACGCGCCAACAGCTCTATCACTCCTTCTTCTATCAGCTGCCTAAGATATATCCAACAGTCAGAAGCTAATGCAAAGATTTAAATTACAAATGCAAATAAATGGTACTGCTTGGGAGTGTAAAACCAACTCCCTTGATGATCACACCCTGAGGGTTAACATCAAAGACTACCATTCAACAATTTTTGCTTTAAAATGTGATGTCCTCCAAGGTTCCATCTTTTCCCCATGCTATTTAATGTTTACATCAAACCCCTAGCAGACATTATACAAATAGTCTCAACATCTTTCCAATTTTAAGCAGATGAGTCTCAGGTACTATTGTACCTGGTCACCAATAAGAACAATCAGCAGGAACATTAGCTCCTACAGAGAATCCAGGATTGGATTATAGTTAATAATCTCTGCCTTAATGCATCCAAAACAAATATTTTCTTATATAGGGTCCCAACTTCAGAAACATCATCTTTCAAATGTCCATCCCTCATGGGTACACCATACACGCTAAAAGGTCAGGTAAAGAAACTAGGCATACATTTCAACAGAAAGATCTCACTGTAACCCCAAATCGTCCCTCCCCCTTCCCAAGAAGTGCACTTAAACTATCACATCCATAGTAGAATTGTCCCCTACTGGGAAATGACACAGAATAAATAGGTCACCAGAGTTCTTTCACCTGGATTATTGTCAAAATATTTGTTTTTTTTTTGTTTTATATAGGATTAAAGATAATCCTACTAAACCAGCCGGAACACATCTAAAATAACTAAAATATCAAAACAGCAGCTTCACGTTTTTGTGACTCAAGGTCTGGGACCATATTTCCCAAGGCCTGAAAAGCATCAACTGGCTCCCCACTCCAAAGAGAATAATACACAGAATGAACTGTATTAGTTTCTTCTTATTATCATGCCTAACTAATTTGTTGTAAAATATCACCTCACATCATCGGCAAAGTCTTAACCTTTTTGGCATGGGGGTCATTACGAGTAAGCCAGTCTAGGAAAAATGTCAGTAGAACGGCTGGTACTACCAGATACAGCATTTTTTCTGGACCGGCTTACTCCACGTCAGCAGCTAGGGGTAGTGAACTACCGTTCTTAACAGTGCCAGTGCTTCAGTTGTTCCCATCCCATATTACGGGTGCCGGCAACAGCGGTAAGTTCCCATTCCATGGAGTCCCGAATGGGAACTTCCCGCTGTTGCCGGCACCCGTAATATCCCATTAACACCAGGATATCGGGTGCGGGAACGGCAAGTCTGCCGGTAACCCACCTCTAGCACCAGTGGGTTACCAGCAGATTCTCAATGAGGCCCAATTGACATTGACTGCAGAGGGTGTATTTTCCATTTTCATATGTCTCCATCATGCCAATAACATTGGAACTCATTCCAAGTTTGTAAAAAGTGGAGGAAATTTTGTTTTGGTTGAATTAGCAATGATGGAAATACCGAGAGGCAATTCCACAGATGTTTGGAGGAAAAGTGGATGATTTACCTCCAGCATGAACCTAAAGGTAAATCCTCAAAAAAATCGGCAGAATTAGCGAGTGGTAATTCTGCCAAAATTCCCCAATGGAGTCCTATGAACTACGTTACTTTACTAACACCACCCTACTAACACTTGCAATCCCATGGTAAACCCACAGTACCAAGTGGCTGTAACAGTATCACATTTTGGTGAAAATTTGGCAGTGTTACCACTCAATTATAGCCAAACTGGGAATGAGGCCCCTTGTCCTTTCTTCCATTCATAGTATAAGTCTGAATAATGCACAGGGGCCAATTCCTAGCTGACAGCATTTTGCATGCTGCAGATAAAAATGTGAACATATGAAGTACTAGCAGGTGTACCTGTGATGCACATAGTAATTCCTACTTCAGTCCTAGTTTGACATTTATTTAATGAACTAAACCAATGCTTCTTTGCAGCCAATATTGCTAGTCTTTCATGTAGGAGCTAGTCTGAACAAATTGTCTTTGTTTCACACTCTGGAGCAAGCCATATAAAGCTGGCCATGAGAAAAGCATGACTCCAGTATAACGGTTCCAGCTACTTTGAGTTGGAGCATTGAGATTGTACATTAACATTATTGGTGTCCCGATCTGCAGCCACAGCATGGACCGACAACATAAGTGCTGTACGTGTAGGGCTGAAGGATACAATCTTGAAGTGCTGTACCTGTACGTGTATGGCTGAAGCATATAAGCTTCTTACTGTTGAGATGGCATACATTCATCAACTTCCATGGGAAATTCATTTTCTGCAAATATCCCAAGAAATTTGCCGCCATGTGATGGACAATGTCATTGTGGATACTATTGAAGAGACATGCACAGTTTCCTGTCAGCCGCATTACTCCAAAACCACTATATTGTGTCACCCGCATGATTTTAAAAGTGTCAGCTAGAATGCTGATTGTGTAGAAAGTTTAGGAACAATGAATTGCTGAAGTTTTTATGGACTGCTGAACTTTATGGACAATGAACGTAGAACTACGGCAGAGCTACGGCGCAAAGAGCCATATGACAGAGGTAAGCATTGCAGACCGCTTTTAAAAAAATCCCAAAATGTTATATTTTATACGTGTTACATTGTCTACACCATGGAACCTATCCACATGCCAAATTTCAGATTTGTAGCATTTTAGAAAGTAGGCTGAATATTTCAAACATACACAAACACACACATATCCAAGCACTGCAAACCCCTTAAAAAAATGTAAATAGAAAAATACATATTTTATACTTTGTACATTGACTACACCATGCAACCTAACCACATGCCAAATTCCAAAGACCAGACACACACACATTTCCTAGCATTGCAGACTGCAAACATTAGAAAGATTTCTATGTTATACTTTGTACATTGCCTCCACTATGGAACCTACCCACATGTCAAACGTCAGGTTTGTAGCATGTTGGGAAGTTGGGAAGTATGCTGAACATTTCCAACAGACACACACACATATTTACAAATGTCCCTTTTATAGATATAGAGAAGTACAGGTGTAACGTTATCCAATTGAGTTCTGTAATATGAATATTCTATGGCAATTTATGTTTTTAGATGCCAACCATGTGAGACAACATTCATGAATTGATATTTTAGTCTAGATCACCTCCTTTCATACCATTGAACTCCTTCCCCAACAACCCCTTTTCAAATCTAGAGTCTTTAGACAGTGCTGCAACTAAGCAATTTCTGCAACTCATTGTTACCCAGCTCCACAGTTGCAGAACCATTCACAGAATATGTTGATCACCTTTTTCGGGCACCAACCATAGCCAATCCTCCTGCCCTCCAACTGCCCTCCTACCCAATGCCCAGTGAGTAATGCATCGGAGGTTAGGGTGCTGGTGGGATATGTACCCCACTATGACATCTTACGCTGCTATGCGGTTCAGCTCACTCCTACTGATGGTCATTTGGCAACATATGCAGTGTGTACAGCATAACATATCATTTGGTCCCTCTTTGTCTGCCCACATAGTGGCATAGCCAGAGGGCTACAAACAACAACAAGTTGCAGTTATAGTTGTGGTGTTAGTGGTCATTGTGCAAGTGGTGGAAACAAGGCACACAGAGCTACTGGCAGAGTATGCTGGGACGTTAGATGTCATTGGGCAGACTAAGAGGGCACACTACTGAGGGATGCTTGTGCCAATATGTCATGGATAGGCAATGTGTGTCCTATTTTAGCAAGCACTCCACATTGCTGTCTCCAGCACTGGAAGTTGAGACAAGGAAGGGGTTACTGGAAGCAGACTTGCATGCCATAGTACTATTCAGGGCATTATTCCATTTAATGTGGTAGGACAGTTTTTCTGAACTCCAAATAAGGGCTTAACAAAACCATTCAACTGAGGCAGTACAAGACTCCACTCTTAGTATAAGGCTGTACCACCTGAGTATAGGGTAATGTAGAGAGAACAGCCATGCTTATCTTAGGGTAGAGAGGGCTGTAGAATCAGTACAAATAGTTTGTAATATACATGATCCAAAGAAACACTGACACACTAGGTATTGTAAAAAATAAATGGTTTATTTAAATACAAGAAGGCCTAGATAAATCATGGGTGGAATAAGTACTATCAAAGATCATATAAACACATTATCAAAAAACACAGCACTATGCCCAAAGGTACACAGACCAAAGCATACAACCTCATTTGGAACACCTAACAGTGGTTCTAGGGAAGTCAAAACCAATAGTTACTTTTAGATTACTTCCAGTAATAACAAGGTAGTAGACCCTATCAGTTGTACTATGACGCTCAGCAAGCAATCACATAGTAAGTCAACTGGACAATATACTATTCAGAATAGTGCAACACTTATTTTAGGAACAGTAAAACACTTATAACTCGCATTCAAGATAACACAGTTATTGTAGGGGAGTTGGACCTTGGGGTGTAATATTCAATTACAGTTGCTGTTCAGGTAACAGTCTAAGGGAAACAATAACTCTAACTTATTTTTAGGATAGCACAATTATATAAATAAAACCTATATACTGTTGTAAGGATTCAGAGGAAGTAAGACCCATTTGGGGACATTCATACAATTCTCCTAACAGGAATAATACAGTGAAACCAACAGCATTACTTTTGGGAAGAGGGGAACCCAGTTCACAGGTGAGTAAGTTAACCTTTTATCTACTTTCTGTTAGAATAGCAAGACAGTTTCTAAGGAAAATTAGAATACCTATTTTAAGAAGGCACACAGCTCATTCAAGGTCAGTAAATCCTATATACTTTTCCAAAATGGCAAAACATATATAAGGTAAGAAATAACTTTTTGTAACTATTCACTCTGAGAGTTTAAAATTACCAAGTGACTCATTTACTCATAAGCTCACTTTACAGCACCACTGCAGGCAGCATCAACACGCTATTGGAAGCATTGTAAAGCTTTAGAAGTGCAACTTCAATACAAGGAGAAATAATTGTTTTTCTGAATAGACAAAGGGGATTAGATCTCTTAGTCCAGTCAGCAAGGTTATATGTAAGCTGCTGGACATCGTTCAATCATTTAGTTAGAATATTTAAACTGGAGAAAGGTGCTACATTGGCCCTAAAGAAGACCTATGTTCTGTAATGTCGAAACACGTGTTGGCAGGAGCATGTTAATCACCAAATGAAAGAATCTGTTGAAAACTCTCATGTGCGAAAAATTTGAAAGAATACTGATACCTATTGATAACATTGTATATTAAGGAGAGGATTGATCAATGGTCTATGCACAGTGGTTGAACCAATACCCTGTCTGTTGTTATAACTTTTCAACACTTGTTTTACTTTTCAAAGCAGATCCCTTAAAGCATCCAGCCCTTCCCAATTCTAGTATATGAGTTCTCTCAGTGGCAGAAGAGGGACCCTAGTGAACTAGAAGCCAGCCATAGGCAGGGTCACATAGGGCTCAGTTGCAAGCAAAGTTCAGAGTTCCATAGGAAGACTGTTCAAACACATAAGTATTTTACTTTAAATTTAGTTAAGAGTCCAGGCACTTCAGAGAAGACACCCTAGGAGGATTCCAGCAGTGGCCTGCGTGAGCTGGACGAGTGACCTCCCAATCACAGAAAACACCCTAAAACTACACAGGAATGAAGAGACTTAAGGTAAGTAAATACCCAAACCAGCACAGTACCTCAACACAGAAGAAGATTCTGAAGCATGAGGACTTCAGGACCTGCAGTCAAAAAACCCAGTTGTTGAATTCCTTCCCCAAGAAGACAGAAGACAGCACACTGGAAGGACATTTGTAGCAAGGATCATGGGATAGTCTCTGGGCAATGTGTTCCTCAGGGCTGGATGTGGCTCTTTGGATTTGAAGGAGCACAGAAGAAGACAGAATATCACTGGTGGGATTCTTGTTGTTTGCAAGGTCCAGCAATCTGGTGAGGGGACTTTTCAGACTTGATTCACATCTCAGGATGCCCACAAAGTTTCAGTGAAATTAGAAATGTGGAAGACAATGCACCGTACAATGGCTTCAGGTCCCAGGGAATTGGGGTATTGCAGCCCTGCAAGGTCGCAGCATGGCATGGGATGGCTCAAAATACATGTCTTCTTTACTCAAGTGGGTTTCACCAGGATCTTGGTTGGGCCTTTGTTCTCGGAGTCCGCAGGTCGATTGGAAGGAAGGGTAACAGCAGGCTCTGGTTACACAGCAGGATCTCCAGTTGTTGGAAATAATCTCACCTGTGAATTTTTCATCTTCAGTTTTGGTTCCAGTGGTCGACTACTTCTTCAGCTTCCAGGATCTGACTTTTATACAGGAACCCAGTCAATCAAACAGCCTTGCAACATTCAAACCTGTGAGGTTGGCAATTCTTTCAGGATATCCAGCCTCCCAGTTTGAACTGGATATACACACCCAGGCTGGAAGACAAAGGACTGCAGAGTTTTGGACTCCCCTCTCACTTCCTGTCTTCACACACACTCTGGAGCTGGTCGAGTAGTCCAAAGGAGATCCAAAGATCCCTTCTAACCTTGGGAACAGTATTCCTCACAGGTTTAGCCTGAGAAAGTTAAAAGGGGAGCCCCTAGGGCAACCAACCAACAATATGCACTTATTGCCAAAACTATGCCAAAGAGGATAACTTTTAAAAACACAAATGAAAGTTTTACAAATGACACCCATAAAAAGATGAAAATATTCTGTGAGTGTGGAAAAAGGTTCCCACCTACAGAGGTATAAGGAAAAAGAATCCACCAGCAAAACAAAAAAGTTCTGGAGTTGACACAGGTACTTGTGCATTTCCATGGTCCCAAAAAAATCAATGCTAATGTCATGACCAAGTATTACTTAGTTGCTGCTTAAGTTGCATAACACAGTGCTTTTCAATCCGACCCTTGTCTTCCCCTATTGCAAGTTGAAGTTTTATTAGGCCCCGGGCCAGGTGGGCACTGTATATGCCTGGGCTTAGAATTTCACCAGTCCTGCCCGACACTTCACAAGGGATTCCTGTGCCTACTTGTACCCTTTGCAAGAGAATGAATGATGCAGAGCATTCATTTGGTTCCTCCTACTGGGATATCTGCGGTTGTACAAACTATGGCTTGACCACTGATTGATCTTCTGTCGCCTACTAGCCCAACACTTTTACTTCTCCTCGGCTGTCTTTGGGCATCCTACCACCTTTACTGCACACTCTAACTGTGTTACCACCATTTTCAACTCTCCAACACCAAACGTGGGTAAGGCAGTAAGAGAATGTCCCTTAACTAACTTTGCTTTTTAACAGATAGTGCCCACCAAGCTCTGTATTGGATGTACAGCAAAAATCCCTTCTCCTTTATAAAGTCAATTATTGCCACCCAGTTCTCCACACACATATTAATCTGGAATATTTTATGGAACATTGACTCTTTTCACCATCTGTGACTCATCTCCTTACTGCTATTTCCTCTATCTCCTCAAGTTGTATCAGTGACAAACCCTCCATCAACCATGCCCTCTTCTTCTCTGCTTCCTAAAACATCCTCCCACCTTAAGCATCACCTGCTCGGTCTGCTATTGTCTAGCACCTAAATAGGTTATGACCAGAAGAGACACCCTTTCCTCCTCTGAGAGATCCAACTGGAAATCAGTGGTCTCATGTCACAATGTCAATCTCAACTTCCTCCTCCAAATTCCTGGCTGACATCCTCATTTCAATTGTCTTCTTCCTAGGAAGCAATAACACACTATATAATAACAAAATAGGCAAGTCACTGACTAGGACAAAGACATTGATTCGTAGAGGTTTCCCTGACCCACCACGGAAGGTGGCTTAACAAGTAGAATTGTAATGTTCATACACTCTTGGGAAGGAGTGTTTTTTTTCACAAACAGGAATACTAAAGGGAAAAAGATGACTTTAAATATTTACACTGTCCAGTAAAATTCAAATGAAAAAATGCACTAATACATTTATTGAGGTCTCTTAATGGTAGTACCATGAACCATTGTGTGTGCAGTTGATAAATACAATAAATTAGATTGAATCTTGAATCTAAGGTCAATGATTCCATCCCAAACACATTTGTTTGGGAAAGGTCATTGTTTTTGTCCTATGAATGATGGACATGCTCCCTTTCATTACCTTGTATGTTACCCCTTCCCTCCTACCGTCACCACGTGTTACGCACTTGCATTACTATCATTTTGTTATGCATGTATCCCCCTCTCCTTCCCCCTCCCTTCTTTCCTCCACTATCTGTTAATGCACCTGAATTAGCAGAAATGTTGTCAGGCCTAGTATGCTTATTTTTATTGTATATCATTCGGAATTCTCCAAGGCCTTATGAATGATTGTATCCCATTTCCCCCACGACCCCTTCTTGGAGTGCTTTGTAGCACTTGTTTTGTGTCTAGGCGCTTTATAAATAAACAATACAATACATATAATTTTATGAGTCCACTGCCAAACCCTGGGGACAAAAGGTAGGATAGTGAAAGGGGCCAGGGGCAACTCCAAGCCATTGAATGTTGAGGAGGCATAAAGGGGATCCCCAGGCCCCCAACATGCATTCCCTCACATAGGGATGCGGCAAGGTGCAGTCACAGGAATATTCAATCTTGGTACATCCCTATTGGTGGGCAGGAACACCAGGGGGACACCACCAGAAAGGTTCAACCACCCGCTGACCACTGACCCCCCCAGGGGAATATACACCATCACAGATCACATCACTGATGACATCACTAATTACATGCTGTAGGAGAACACTGATGGCATTACAAATCACATCACTGATGCCATCACTGGTGACAACACTAATTACATTGTACGTAAATGAATACATCAATAATGGAATTAAACATAACATCATTTATAAGTTAGCTCATGAAAACTTGGAGTACCTTAAAACACATTTAGGTCATGGACTTGACCATGACAAAGGCTGTGTCACTGGCCAGCAGCAAAGGCCATAGCTAGTGGTCGGTTGGTGCACGAAAGTACCAATGTGCATGGTTAAAAACCATGCCTAGTAGTCCATCGCTGTTTTAAAACATACAATTGGTAACGTTGAAAGCTGCAGTCAGTGGCCATCGCTAAAGGGCACAGCTAGTGCCCATTAATATGTTAGACTATACAGTTGGCACAGCTAAAGGCTGTGGCCACTGGCTGGTATTGGGTTGAAGACCATTGCTAGTGGCTGGATAGTGTATATAACATACAGTGGGCACAGCTAAAAGCTGTAGGCACTGGTGAAAGCCCAAGTCTACAGTTGGTGACCTGTTAGTATTTAAAAATATTTATAATGATGTTATAAGAAACATAATCAGTGACCATGACTGATGGCCATTATTAGTACCCGTTAATGTGTTTAAATATATTTGGCCATGCACACTGACTATTGCTGAAGGCCATCCTTAATGCTGTTTATGGTTGTAAGCAGTTAGTTATGTCATCAGTGATGCGATCTGTGATGTTATCATTGTGGTCATAAGCTGCACAACAGGGGGCATGAAATTAAGGTGGCTTTAACTGAATTTCAGGGGTTTTGTTGCGTTAAGTTCTCACCTTATGTCCCTGCAACTAAAGTTTTTCCTTAAATTTCAAAGGTTTTGTTGCAATGTATTGCTCACCTTAGCGCCCCTACAAGTAAAGTGTATTCTTGAATTTCAAGGGTTTTGTTTTTCCATAAACAATGGACATGTATGCTACGGACAATTGGAATAATGAAAGCAATGTATCATACATGTGTAGAAAGTAAAATAAAAAGAAATTGTGCAACCACATTCCCCCCATATAAACATGTTCTTAAAACATGAAGTTTGTATATTTATTTAACTTTTTAAAGTGTTTACATGTATATATACTGTTAATGAAGAGAAATGTATTAAAGTGTTACATTAGACTACACTCAATGTATCCTGAAATAAATATTTACAAAACTACTGCCTACAAGTATATGTACATATGTATTTGTTTAAATATTTTTCTAGCTGTGGCTACCATAGTACAGGTGCATTTTACCAGTGGCTCCTTCAGATCATAACCACGGCTATAATGAAATACATAAGGGTATGTACTTTATTTTTACACACACTGTATTGAAAGGATCAATTAAAGGTCTTTTGTCCATATAAACAGAATGTGTTTTTATTTTCTATTTTTTTAACAGAAATGTTGGCCCTGAAAAGGACTGTTTTGGGGAATAAGAAAAAATGAGGTAGGAACTGGGAAGGGAAAAAACACTAAGATTCATACATATAGCAAATAATAGGCTTGAAGAAAATGGACACTTAAAAATATACCTAGGGTTGACAATTGGCTGTATGTTAACGAAATAGCCTTGCTCAAACCGACTAGGGTGCCACCGTCCACCTCGATCAAGCTGTAACAGGTTTTGCACAACACAATAAAGTTTTAAAGATCAGGTGCAGGCAGGATGGACTGAGGTCAGGTGTTAGATGGTGAAAAATAGTTAGTAATCATGTTCGAAGTCTCTGGCACAGATGACAAATACTGCTCTGCTGATCTTTCTGCATGTGCTTTTACCTTATGCTTTACATGAGCATTCCTATAGGATTCATCCGCCTCCTCTCAATAAACACGAACAAGTTGTTGGATTAACGTCGATGTCCCCAAGCATTGCAATGGCTTGAGGGAAGGTCCCCTCTGCAAAACCTTACCGAACCATTACACAAGACCTCCTCTACCTCCTTTTTGCTGTGTTGGCCCTTTGCACAGAAATATTGCCAACTGTCAGCTACATTTTTTTGTGCACATAACTTCTTACGTGGTGGTAAAGCTGAAGCCATGCACGCCACCCCATCATCACTGTTGGTCATAGTCATATTGAAATGCAGGACCATGGAGGATAAATACAAGGATTCTGCCGCTTAATATCAAAAAACTTTAAAATACAATATATATCAAGCTAAAACAACAAAAACGAACAAATTATAAAACACAAGACAAAAGACAAAGGTATGGGAAGAAGAAAGGTAAAAAAGGAATGGATAAATCAAGGTACTGCTTTTAAAAGTCCCTGAAGGCTCACAATGAAGTTCACCCACCAAGAGACCAGAAGCAATAATAGAAAACATTAAAACGGTGTTTGGGAGAGGGGTATAACCATGGTTACGTAGATAGCCAACCAAAATGTGTTTTCCATACATGCGATACACCCAAGCGCAATGACGTATTCGCACCTACATTATTGACCAATCACATCACCCAATGAGGAGTTGCGCCTAAACGTGGAAGTAGCTGCGTCAATGGAAGGCCCAATCACTTCGAAAGTTAAGTTGACTGATGTGGCTACACGGCTTTGTGCCTGTTTTTGACAGCCAATCGCATTATGAGCTGCGGTACCCTTCTAGCTCCATAAACAAATGAGCTAATGTTACATTGCAATGTATTGACTCAGCTGTGCCCATGCCGTTCAACGATGCCCGTGCGTGCGAAATTAGCCAATAGAACATCAACCTCCTTCAATGTGGATACTCTTCTTCGCGCTGGATGTGCCAACCAATCATATGATGCGCTGCGGCTCCTGTGCCTACACGTGATTCCTATCTGCATCAACAAAACTTCCAATCACACATTGCTATGTAGTGACACAGCTACGCCCCTTCCGTTTGAGGAAAACTGCACATGTGAAATGATCCTTTAGAAGATTGACCTCCTTCAACTCGGCTTCCCATCTTCGCTCCTGATGCACCAGCCAATCATATGAGGTGCTGCGGCTCAGGCCCTACATGTGATTCCTATCTGTGTCAACAAAATGTCTAATCACAGGTTTCTGTGTACTAATGTGGCTACGTTCACGCCATATAACAAAACCTGCCTGTGTGAAATGAGCCAATAGGATATCAACCTCCTTCGAAACAGCTACGTATCATCATGCCTGAAGTACCAGCCAATCTTATGATGTGATGTGTCTCCGCGTCTACACATGATTCCTATCTGCGTCAATAAACCCTCCAATCACACATTGCAATATATTGATGTGGCTACGCCCATGCCATATGAAGACATCCGTGCGTACAGAGGTGTCCAATCAACGTGTGCAGCAGTGTGTAGATGTGATCAATCACCCCACCCACACAAACAAAAGTCTATATTCATCATTGCTATCATTGATTGTACGTGAAAAGTTATCCACGTAACTGCATTAACTTTTGGCACTTGAATCCTTTAATCCTTCTTCCTGTTCACCCACTTTAAACCATATCCTCTTTTCCCTTGTCTTGTGATTTGTTCAGTTTGTCTATTTTTTGCTTTATTTTTTTTTTTAAATAAAAGAAAACTTTTATCTTTTTTGGTGCATTGTCTTTTTAGTGTTGTCATTGTTATTGTTTTATATATTTCTCCCCCATTGGACACTCCAACATATCCAACCATGATGGTAGCAGCAGTAACAATGATATCACTTGTGTCCGTAATCTGTTGCAATCCAGAAAGAAAGTAACTGGAATGAAGACCATTGCAGACAGTTGGCGGTACTTCAGTGTGATAGAACACTGTTTGAAAAAAGAGGTGGAGGACGTGCTATGCACATTGTGCAAGAAAACCTTATGAAGGGGCCCTTCTAATGTTCAGTCACAAAGCCTAGGAACATCAATAATGATAAACCATCTGGTGCGAGCCCACTGGGATGATGTGGATGATGCATATTGGACATGACACAAGCACCACAAAATAAAAATGCATTACGAACACAGACATCAGCACCACATGCAGCACCTGCATCCACCAGTCAGACATCAGCGGCACTCAATGAAGCCTCAACTTCAGCAGCAGTGTCAACTGCACAAGCTACAATGATGCTGGCTCCCAATCTCTCAGTGAGGAGAGTCCTGTGTGGTTGATGCCTCGCTGGGTAGCATGCGAGGTGCTAAATTTAAAGAATGGAGAAGTTACGTGGCAATTCTTTTCCACTCTTTTTTGAAAAAAAATAATAAAAAGAAGGAAAATGCCAAAATAGGTGTTTTCATTTATTTGAATTCCCTTTCTTGTATGCCTCTGGGCTGTACGTGCGCTATACAAATGCAAATAAATAAATACACATGTGTCATCGTTATGTGTCTTCCTCCCCTGTACCATCCCCTCTTTTCTACCCCCATAACAGCTCTTTTAAAGGCCACCCTTTAAGTTACAAAAATAGATAAAATTGAACACAAACTGCAAAAATATTTTACAATATATATTGAAATTTATTTAATGCAGTTTGTGTGCCTAAAACCTCCCCAAACTGTTTATTTGTAACCACAGTTATAATGTTAACAGGGGAGCCATTTGCCGTCTATAGACCTACTCCAGTCATTGTTCGCCTTAGCCGCAGAACCATAATCCTGCACCTCAGTGGCTTATACTGTAGCCGCAGCTAAAAATAATAATATTTTAAAGAAAATACAAATCTGTGTCTAGACATACGTGCATTGGTCAAATTCCTTTGCAGCCTCAATCATAGACTATATTTTAGTTAAGAATTTTGATGATTATTTGATTGGTCCCTTAGATATTGTCAAAACTGAAAAAAGTGATCATTCTATTCTAAAGATTACATTGATTATTTTAGGTTTCAAGAAAAAAAGAGAACAAATGTTAGTAAAAATCATTGGTTGTGTCCAACTCAGGCAACTAATTTGCTCAATACAGCATACATTCTAGTACAATAAACTCAGGGCTGAATAAGTGATGCCTTGGACTAAGTGTCAATGAGAAATGTCTCTAATATACTAGCGTGCCTTGAGAAACCGAAGCACCAAATGCTGCGCAAATCAATCAATGCGCCCTTCCTTCTTAGTAGGGAAAAATATGATATTGAAAACCCGAAGCGCAAATGTGCAATGCGCATAGAAATAATACAATTGCAAAAATGTACTGACCTAATACCTATTGAGAAAGAGAAACAGAGGAAAAAAAATAAACAACAGTACAGGCTCTGATGTAACGTACATAGAATTCAAAAATATGTTGGGATAAACAAAGTTTTCTGGAACAACATAATTAAAAAAGATACTCGGGCAATATGGTGGACACTGAATAATAATGAAAGGGTGCAAGATGTGGTTCAACCAAGGAGTGTAAGTGTGGAAGACTGGGTTGATTTCTTTTCTAATAAATATGGAGCAGGAATGCACACAAACAGACTATCAGAAATAAACCCACCTAATTCTAAAAATCACCTGCTCACCTTTGATCGGCTTGATATTGAGATCATCATCAGTAAACTAAAGAACTCATGTGCAAGTGGACCTGATGGAATAACAAACAGGATTTTCAAGACCCATCTCATATTTTGGGCAGACATCCTGTTCCATTTGTATACGCACATCATGAGTGATCATATCTCTCCCATGTCTTGGTCGGGTTGGGAATCGTGCTGATCCCTCTTGCTACCAGTCTATCTCACTTCTTGATTCCTCTAGTTTTTGCTAGCCTGGTGTTAAAGGAATTACAACAGTGGGCTGAAAATATACATATACTCAGCCCACTACAGACATGATATAGGAAGGCGGTTGGAACTATTAAGAGTGGCTTAGAGCTTAAATCCTGCCTTTCTGATGTAGGATCTTACTCAGGGAGAAGATTATATGTAGCAGCAATCGATCATACCTCCGCCTTTGATAATGTAGACATTAATAGACAGTGTGGTCTAAAATGTTGAAAAACAGTATTGATTCCGGCCTTACTGGCAATGATTCAATTTCTCTACTCCCACCAATTCGACTAGGGTTAGACTTAATGCTCAGGGAGATTTATCGCAAAAAATTGTGTTGACAAAAGGAGTCCGGTAGGGGTGTGTAGTCGAACCCACTCTTTTCAATTACTATATAGCTATATATCAGACCTTTGGGACGCAAGTAAAGAGTGGGGAGGATTTGTGCCAACGTGGTCAGGATTCTAATTAAACTGTATCACGTACGCAGACGATATCCTGTTAATGGACTACACAACTGCCGACCTCCAGCTTCAAATTGATGGGGTTGACGCTGGAGGTCAACCCCGTCAAGTATTTCACTGAGAATCCTCTACAGATAAATACCATTCATCATACATAATGGTTATTACTAAGAAGAAAAATTGCAGGAATTATGTGTGGAAATTAAACAGTGCCACCATACAGCATGTCAATTCAAACTGATATGTAGGCTTTGAGATTGGGGTAAAGAAGAAGAAGGAACTAGCCAAAATAGATGAAAAAATATCCTCTTGTCTTTCCTTGATGAAAATAGTAAATTGTGTGGATACTCTCTGTTTCCGATGATAGAATTTTACAGAGTCAAAGTTTTGCCCATTGTTCTTTACAGATGCGAGTTGATTCACATTACTGATAGGAAATTCTTCAATGTTTTGGAAGGAAAAAACCTTTAACAAATGGTGGGGCTGCCCATTTTGGGACCCATAAGTATCATCAGACTTGAGCTGGGCCTAACATCCTGCTGGTCACTGTATGTTAGTAAGACTCTGGGCCTCATTACGACCCGGACGGTAAGGGATTATCGGTACCGGTAAGGGCACCGGTACCGGTAATCCCTTACCACCCTATTACGAGTTCCCTTTGGTAGCACAGGGACTTTGGTGCTAATAACGGTACCGCAATTTGCGGTACCGTTGTTAGCGCCTTCCCCATTCCCATTGAGCCCTATGGGGGCTCAAATGGGAATGGGGAAGGGCCCTGGTGAATGTGGAATTACCGCCCCCACCAACCTTGGAATGGGGCGGTAATAGCTCCATTCACCAGGGCGAAGTTGGTAAGGATTTGGAGGCAGCCATGGCGCTAATAGTGCCATTGTTACCTCCAAACTCCTAATGAGGCCCTCTGTCTCTGATGTATTCTTTGGATAGATCACAAGAGAACACATTGGAGTACCACCTAAATATTCTGTTTTTGAAAAATACAAATGCATTCATGAAAAACTAGAAATGAGTGGTGAAAATTTACAAACATGTTGCTACTAGACAGCTCTGAGTCTGAAACAAAATTTAAGAATAAAATTAAACACTGGGTCAAACATAGTGATCTATCGTATCTGAGCCAACTAAATTATTATGTGGGTAAAGATTTACTGTATCTAACTCCCACTAAGTTAAGATCTTACTTGGCAACATTTCCGAGCTCTTGGTACCGCGAGTGGTATTTAAAATGTTGGCGAAAATGCCTTCCATCCCTGTTGGTTGTAGGTCCCAAGCTGGGAGTAATGGTTGAGTTGAGACGATGCATAATGTGTGATCTGAGTACAACTGAGTCCTTGTTCCCTCTGGTGATGTTGTGTCCCAAATTTTACAACCAGAGAACATACTACTTTGAACGATTTGTTCACTCAACATCAACAGTTTTGTCGAATGATCTAGTGACGACCTCTCAACTGTCATTATTAATTGCATTGGTCAAAATGTTAAACATTATATTCATTGAGAACAACAAAGTTACAGAGCAAGGAATGTCTGACTTAAATAATGTGTGTTAATGTGAACTTGATCAATTTAATTAAGGAGGATTAGCATTGTAACTGTGTTTTCTGTAAGGTTTCTATTCTAAAATCCTAAATTCGTCTTTCTTTTTATTCGTCTTCTTTAAATTAATTATTTGTGAGTGCAGCGTTGAATAGTATATTGTACTGGTTACATTGTTCTTGAAAAATGGGATGATGCGTGTAGATTTCTTTTATGATTTGTTATAAATTATTGTGTGAATGTACAAGTTGCACAACTTCAAAATATAGAGGGCGACCCCAATTTTTTGTTATGGGGGGCTGATGCAGATATTTAAATAAATGCTGCACTGTGCAACGTGCATCCTTCTGATTTAAACTACTTAATAGTTTATTACACAATTTATCATGAATGTAACTCGAAAAACAGGTACAAGGTACATTAAACCATAGAAACACTTAGGGGTCGATTCATGGAAATAATGTGCACCGAAAATTCCCGCGCAGAGGTGCCAAAACATGCGAATCGCAGGAAAAGTGCGAAAATCGCAGTGCAAGTGCGAAAATCGCAGGGAAACCAGCGCACAGCGATTCATGGAAGTCCATGCTCAGGAAAAACATTGGATGTGCGCTAAAAATGTGCGCCGCGCACGCCGGCGCACAGGTCATCCAACAGCGTGCGCCACGGCCACTGCGAAATCGCACATAGCGTGGGCCACATCACAAAAGTAGGCGGAACACGGGGCGTAACACTCGGAATGGGGAACAACGCGTGAAAATATGGGCGTCACGGGGGAAGTACAGGAGGCAAGTGCGCGGAACGCCCACACGCTCGCCTACAACCCATATTCATGGAATCGAATAGGGCAAACCAGCGCACGGTCAAAGACGCACACAGGGCCAAACAAGTACGCCACAAGAAAGCAGGCGGTAGCGCCCCTGCGACTTAAAAAAATGTGCGCCAAAATGTGCGCTAACAAAAAGCACCCATATACAGCCATGATGAATGGGCCATACAGTGGCCCTCTAGGACGAATGAGGTGCAAAGGGGCACTGACAAACAGCGTGTGCGCGTGTTCCTGGGTGCGCAGGAAATTCCACACGCGATTGGCCTGGGTATGTGTACTTCGGGGTACGCGGGAAGTTCCGCACGCGATTACCCTGGGTACGTGTACTATGGGGTGCGCGTGAAGTTCCACACGCGATCGGCCTGGGTAGGTGGGGGTGCGCGGGAAGTCCCACACGCGATTGGCCTGGGTACGTGCACTTCGGGGTGCACGGGAAGTTCCACACGCGATTGGCCTGGGTAGGTGGGGGTGCGCGGGAAGTTCCACACGCGATTGGCCTGGGTACGTGTACTTCGAAGTGCGCGGGAAGTTCCACACGCGATTGGCCTGGGTACGTGTACTACGGGGTGTGCGGGAAGTTCCACACGCGATTGGCCTGGGTAGGTGGGGGTGCACGGGAAGTTCCACACGCTATTGGCCTGGGTACGTGTACTTCGGGGTGCGCGGGAAGTTCCACACGCGATTGGCCTGGGTACGTGTATTCTGAGGTGCGCGGGAAGATTCACACGCGATTTCTGCAGGGTACATGTATTTCGGTGGTGCCGGGGAATGCTACAAGTGATTTGGCCATGTGGGTCCTCCCAGGTGTTCCCTCTACACCCTCCATGGCCCCTGCAGGCAGCCCACACCACAGGGTACTACCCTGCAGCCCTGCTCATGTCCCACAGGCAACCCATCCACCATGGCCATGCTCACCAGCCAACCCACATGTCACCTTGCACTACTGATCACCAACACATGTCTCCCATCACCCCAACCACCCAGCAGTGCAGGGGCAGCCTCCACCAGGCCCCCACTCATGTCCAACTCATGTCTCCCTGCACCCCCACCCCCAGCAGTGCAGGGGCAGGCTCCACCAGGCTCCCACACATGTCCCTCTGCACCCCCACCCCCCAGCAGTGCAGGGGCAGCCTCCGCCAGGCCCCCACACATGTCCCCCTTTCACCCCCACCCCCCAGCCACCAGGGGCAGCCTCCACCAGGCTCCCACACATGTCCCCCTGCACCCCCAGCCACCAGGGGCAGCCTCCACCAGGCCCCTACTCATGTCCCCTATCACCCCCATCCCCAGCAGTGCAGGGGCAGCTTCCACCAGGCCCCCACCCATGTCTACCACCACCCCCACCCCCCAGCCACCAGGAGCAGCCTCCACCAGGCTCCCACACATGTCCCCCTGCACCCCCAGCCACCAGGGGCAGCCTCCACCAGGCCCCCACTCATGTCCCCTATCACCCCCACCCCCCAGCAGTGCAGGGGCAGCCTCCACTAGGCTCCCACACATGTCCCCCTGCACCCCCACCCCCCAGCCACCAAGGGCAGCCTACACCAGACCCCCACTCATGTCCCCTATCACCCCCACCCCCCAGCAGTGCTGGGGCAGCCTCCACCAGGCTCCCACACATGTCCCCCTGCACCCCCACCCCCCAGACACCAGGGGCAGCCTCCACCAGGTCCCCACTCATGTCCCCTATCACCCCCACCCCCCAGGAGTGCAGGGGCAGCCTCCACCAGGCTCCCACACATGTCCCCCTGCACCCCCACTCGCCCCAGCAGTGCAGGGGCAGCCTCCACCAGGCCCCCACACATGTCCCCCTGCACCCCCACCCCCCAGCCACCAGGGGCAGCCTCCACCAGGCCCCCACTCATGTCTCCCTTAACCCCCACCCCCCAGCAGTGCAGGGGCAGTCTCCACCAGGACCCCACCTATGTCTACCACCACCCCCACCCCCCAGCCACCAGGGGCAGCCTCCACCAGGCTCCCACACATGTCCCCTTGCACTCCCACCCCCCAGCCACCAGGGGCAGCCTCCACCAGGCCCCCACTCATGTCTCCCATCACCCCCACCTCCCAGCAGTGCCGGGACAGCCTCCACCAGGCCCCCACTCATGTCTCCCATCACCCCCACCCCCCAGCCACCAGGGGCACCCTCCACCAGGCCCCCATTCATGTCTACCACCACCCCCACCCCCCAGCAGTGCAGGGGCAGCCTCCACCAAGCCCCCATCCATGTCTACCACCACCCCCACCCCCAGCAGGGCAGGGGCAGCCTCCACCAGGCCCCCACTCATGTCTACCACCACCCCCACCCCCCAGCAGTGCAGAGGCAGCCTCCACCAGGCCCCCACTCATGTCTACCACCACCCCCACCCCCCAGCAGTGCAGGGGCAGCCTCCACCAGGCTCCCACACATGTCCCCCTGCACCCCCACCCCCAGCCACCAGGGGCAGCCTCCACCAGGCTCCCACACATGTCCCCCTGCACCCCCACCACCCAGTCACCAGGGGCAGCCTCCACCAGGCCCCTGCTCATGTCTACCACCACCCCCACCCCCCAGCAGTGCAGGGGCAGCCTCCACCAGGCACCCACCCATGTCTACCACCACCCCCACCCCCCAGCCACCAGGGGCAGCCTCCACCAGGCTCCCACACATGTCCCCCTGCACCCCCACACCCCAGCCACCAGGGGCAGCCTCCACCAGGCCCCCACTCATGTCTCCCATCACCCCCACCCCCCAGCAGTGCAGGGGCAGCCTCCGCCAGGCCCCCACGCATGTCTCCCATCACCCCCACCCCCCAGCCACCAGGGGCACCCTCCATCAGGCCCCCACACATGTCCCCCTGCACTCCCACCCCCCAGCCACCAGGGGCAGCCTCCACCAGGCTCCCACACATGTCCCCCTGCAACCCCACCCCCCAGCCACCAGGGGCAGCCTCCACCAGGCCCCCACTCATGTCTACCACCACCCCACCCCCCAGCAGTGCAGGGGCAGCCTCCACTAGGCCCCCACACATGTCTACCACCACCCCCACCCCCCAGCCACCAGGGGCAGCCTCCACCAGGCTCCCACACATGTCCCCCTGCACCCCCACCCCCAGCCACCAGGGGCAGCCTCCACCAGACCCCCACTCATGTCTCCCATCACCCCCACCCCCCAGCCACCAGGGGCACCCTCCACCAGGCCCCCACTCATGTCTACCACCACCCCCACCCCCCAGCAGTGCAGGGGCAGCCTCCAAAAGGCCCCATCCATGTCTACCACCACCCCCACCCTGCAGCAGTGCAGGGGAAGCCTCCACCAGGCCCCCACTCATGTCTACCACCACCCCCACCCCCAGCAGTGCAGGGGCAGCCTCCACCAGGCCCCCACTCATGTCTACCACCACCCCACCCCCAGCAGTGCAGGGGCAGCCTCCACCAGGCTCCCACACATGTCCCCCTGCACACCCCCCCCCAGCCACCAGGGGCAGCCTCCACCAGGCTCCCACACATGTCCCCCTGCACCCCCACCCCCCAGCCACCAGGGGCAGCCTCCACCAGGCCCCCACTCATGTCTACCAACACCCCCCAGCAGTGCAGGGGAAGCCTTCACCAGGCCCCCACCCATGTCTACCACCAACCCCACCCCCCAGCCACCAGGGGCAGCCTCCACCAGGCTCCCACACATGTCCCCCTGCACCCCCACCCCCCAGCCACCAGGGGCAGCCTCCACCAGGCCCCCACTCATGTCTCCCATCACCCCCACCCCCCAGCAGTGCAGGGGCAGCCTCCACCAGGCCCCCACTCATGTCTCCCATCACCCCCACCCCCCAGCCACCAGGGGCACCCTCTGCCAGGCCCACACTCATGTCTACCACCACCCCCACCCCCCAGCAGTGCAGGAGCAGCCTCCACCAGTCCCCGATCCATGTCTACCACCACCCCCACCCCCCAGGACTGCAGGGGCAGCTTCCACCAGGCCCCCACTCATGTCTACCACCACCCCCACCCCCCAGCAGTGCAGGGGCAGCCTCCACCAGGCCCCCATCCATGTCCACCACCACCCCCACCCCCCAGCAGTGCAGGGGCAGCCTCCACCAGGCCCCCACTCATGTCTACCACCACCCCCATCCCCCAGCAGTGCAGGGGCCGCCTCCACCAGGCCCCCACTCATGTCTACCACCACCCCCACCCCCCAGCAGTGCAGGGGCAGCCTCCACCAGGCTCCCACACATGTCCCCCTGCACCCCCACCCCCCAGCCACCAGGGGCAGCCTCCAACAGGCTCCCACACATGTCCCCCTGCACCCCCACCCCCAGCCACCAGGGGCATCCTCCAAGAGGCCCCTACTCATGTCTACCACCACCCCCACCCCCCAGCAGTGAAGGGGCAGCCTCCACCAGGACCCCACCCATGTCTACCACCACCCCCACCCCCCAGCCACCAGGGGCAGCCTCCACCAGGCTCCCACACATGTCCCCCTGCACCCCCACCCCCCAGCCACCAGGGGCAGCCTCCACCAGGCCCCCACTCATGTCTCCCATCACCCCCACCCCCCAGCAGTGCAGGGGCAGCCTCCACCAGGCCCCCACTCATGTCTACCATCACCCCACCCCCCAGCCACCAGGGGCACCCTCCATCAGGCCCCCACTCATGTCTACCACCACCCCCACCCCCCAGCAGTGCAGGGGCAGCCTCCACCAGGCCCCCACTCATGTCTACCACCACCCCCACCCCCCAGCAGTGCAGGGGCAGCCTCCACCAGGCCCCCACTCATGTCTATCACCACCCCCACCCCCCAGCAGTGCATGGGCAGCCTCCACCAGGCTCCCACACATGTCCCCCTGCACTCCCACCCCCCAGCCACCAGGGGCAGCCTCCACCAGGCTCCCACACATGTCCCCCTGCACCCCCACCCCCCATCCACCAGGGGCAGCCTCCACCAGGCCCCCACTCATGTCTCTCATCACCCCCACCCCCCAGCAGTGCAGGGGCAGCCTTCACCAGGCCCACTCATGTCTACCACCACCCCCACCCCCCAGCAGTGCAGGGGAAGCCTCCAAAAGGCCCCCATCCATGTCTACCACCACCCCCACCCTGCAGCAGTGCAGGGGAAGCCTCCACCAGGCCCCCACTCATGTCTACCACCACCCCCACCCCCCAGCAGTGCAGGGGCAGCCTCCAAAAGGCCCCCATCCATGTCTACCACCACCCCCACCCTGCAGCAGTGCAGGGGAAGCCGCCACCAGGCCCCCACTCATGTCTACCACCACCCCCACCCCCCAGCAGTGCAGGGGCAGCCTCCACCAGGCCCCCACTCATGTCTACCACCACCCCACCCCCCAGCAGTGCAGGGGCAGCCTCCACCAGGCTCCCACACATGTCCCCCTGCACCCCCACCCCCAGCCACCAGGGGAAGCCTCCACCAGGCTCCCACACATGTCCCCCTGCACCCCCACCCCCCAGCCACCAGGGGCAGCCTCCACCAGGCACCCACTCATGTCTACCACCACCCCCCAGCAGTGCAGGGGCAGCCTCCACCAGGCCCCCACCCATGTCTACCACCACCCCCACCCCCCAGCCACCAGGGGCAGCCTCCACCAGGCTCCCACACATGTCCCCCTGCACCCCCACCCCCCAGCCACCAGGGGCAGCCTCCACCAGGCCCCCACTCATGTCTCCCATCACCCCCACCCCCCAGCCACCAGGGGCAGCCTCCACCAGGCCCCCACTCATGTCTCCCATCACCCCCACCCCCCAGCAGTGCAGGGGCAGTCTCCACCAGGCCCCCACTCATGTCTCCCATCACCCCACCCCCCAGCCACCAGGGGCACCCTCCACCAGGCCCCCACTCTACCACCACCCCCACCCCACAGCAGTGCAGGGGCAGCCTCCACCAGGCCCCCACTCATGTCAACCACCACCCCCACCCCCAGCAGTGCAGGGGCAGCCTCCACCAGGCCCCCAATCATGTCTACCACCACCTCCACCCCCCAGCAGTGCAGGGGCAGCCTCCACCAAGCTCCCACACATGTCCCCCTGCACCCTCACCCCCCAGCCACCAGGGGCAGCCTCCACCAGGCTCCCACACATGTCCCCCTGCACCCCCAGCCACCAGGGGCAGCCTCCACCAAGCCCTCACTCATGTCTACCACCACCCCCACCCCCCAGCAGTGCAGGGGCAGCCTCCACAAGGCCTCCACCCATGTCTACCACCACCACCACCCCCCAGCCACCAGGGGCAGCCTCCCACACATGTCCCCCTGCACCCCCACCCCCCAGCCACCAGGGGCAGCCTCCACCAGGCCCCCACTCATGTCTCCCATCACCTCCACCCCCCAGCAGTGAAGGGGCACCCTCCACCAGGCCCCCACTCATGTCTACCACCACCCCCAGCAGTGCAGGGGCAGCCTCCACCAGGCCCCCATCCATGTCTACCACCGCCCCCACCCCCCAGCAGTGCAGGGGCAGCCTCCACCAGGCTCCCACTCATGTCTACCACCACCCCCACCCCCAGCATTGCAGGGGCAGCTTCCACCAGGACCCCACTCATGTCTACCACCACCCACACCCCCCAGCAGTGCAGGGGCAGCCTCCACCAGGCTCCCACACATGTCCCCCTGCACCCCCATGCCCCAGCCACCAGGGGCAGCCTCCACCAGGCTCCCACACATGTCCCCCTGCACCCCCACCCCCCAGCCACCAGGGGCAGCCTTCACCAGGCCCCCACTCATGTCTCCCATCACCCCCACCCCCAGGCAGTGCAGGGGCAGCCTCCACCAGGCCCCCACTCATGTCTCCCATCACCCCCACCCCCCAGCCACCAGGGGCAGCCTCCACCAGGCCCCCACTCATGTCTCCCATCACCCCCACCCCCAAGCAGTGCAGGGGCAGCTTCCACCAGGCCCCCTCTCATGTCTCCCATCACCCCCACCCCACAGCAGTGCAGGGGCAGCCTCCACTAGGCCCCCACTCATGTCTACCACCACCCCCACCCCCCAGCAGTGCAGGTGCAGCCTCCACCAGGCCCCCACTCATGTCTACCACTACCCCCACCCCCCATCAGTGCAGGGGCAGCCTCCACCAGGCTCCCACACATGTCCCCCTGCACCCCCACCCCCCAGCCACCAGGGGCAGCCTCCACCAGGCTCCCACACATGTCCCCCTGCACCCCCACCCCCAGCCACCAGGGGCAGACTCCACCAGGCCCCCACCCATGTCTACCACCACCCCCACCCCCCAGCAGTGCATGTGCAGCCTCCACCAGGCCCCCACCCATGTCTACCACCACCCCCACCCCCCAGCCACCAGGGGCAGCCTCCACCAGGCTCCCAGACATGTCCCCCTGCACCCCCATCCCCCAGCCACCAGGGGCAGCCTACACCAGGCCCCCACTCATGTCCCCTATCACCCCCACCCCCCAGCAGTGCAGGGGCAGCCTCCACCAGGCCCCCACCCATGTCTACCACCACCTCCACCCCCCAGCCACCAGGGGCAGCCTCCACCAGACTCCCACACATGTCCCCCTGCACCCCCACCCCCCAGCCACCAGGGGCAGCCTCCACCAGGCCCCCACTCATGTCCCCTATTACCCCCACCCCCCAGCCACTAGGGGCAGCCTCCACCAGGCCCCCACTCATGTCCCCTATCACCCCCACCCCCCAGCCACCAGGGGCAGCCTCCACCAGGCTCCCACACATGTACCCCTGCACCCCCACCCCCCAGCCACCAGGGGCAGCCTACACCAGGCCCCTACTCATGTCCCCTATCACCACCACCCCCCAGCAGTGCAGGGGCAGCCTCCACCAGGCCCCCACTCATGTCTACCACCACCCCCACCCCCCAGCAGTGCAGGGCCAGCCTCCACCAGGCCCCCACCCATGTCTACCACCACCCCCACCCCCCAGCCACCTGGGGCAGCCTCCACCAGGCTCCCACACATGTCCCCCTGCACCCCCACCCCCCAGCCACCAGGGGCAGCCTCCACCAGGCCCCCACTCATGTCCCCTATCACCCCCACCCCCCAGCCACTAGGGGCAGCCTCCACCAGGCTCCCACACATGTCCCCCTGCACACCCACCCCCCAGCCATGCTATTTGCCTGGGTACGTGTACTTCGGGGTGCGCGTGAACTTCCACACACGATTGGCCTGAGTACGTGTACTTCGGGGTGCGCGGGAAATCCCACACGCGATTGGCCTGGGTACGTGTACTACGGGGTGCGCGTGACCTTCTACACGCGACTGGGCCTGTGAGAGTGGGGTACATGTATTCCAAGGGTGGGTGGGAATATTTACCCGCGACTGGGCCTGGGAGAGCGTGCTACGTGTATTCCTGGGGTGGGCGGGAAGATTCACACGTTCACCTACGACGTGCCGAACAATAAATGGTCCAATCCTGAGACACGTACGCCAGCCTGAAGCAGGCGTACGTCGACCCGCACAGCATAAAAGTGCTCGCAAACAACAAACAAGCTCATACGCCAGGATGAATATACCATTCCTAGCAGCAGTGGCCGTGGGTTACCAAAGGAGGAGGAGGAGGATAGTGAGGGCCCGAATTTTCACTCCCAGAACCAGCCTTTTTGGGATGCCTGATGACCAGGTGTATGGGAGGTACAGGTTTCCCCCACACATAATACTGGACCTGGTCAGTGAGTGGGAGGATGACCTCACATCACCCACCCTGTGCTCCCAAGCACTCAGCCCCCTGGAGAAGGTCCTCAATGTACTGCACTTCTTGGCCACAAGATCATTTCAGCGGACAAGTGCCATAGTGGGTGGGGTGTCACAGGCCACGCAGTCACGCTGCCTACACCAGGTCTTGAACATCATCACTGCACGCCCATCAGTCCGTAGGCACATATACCTGCCCAGGACACCTGCAGAAAGGCAGGCTGCCACCCTCGATTTCTACGGTGTGGCACAATTCCCAAAAGTGCTAGGTGCCATTGACTGCACCCATGTGGCACTACGTCCCCCCAGGGCATCTGAGCACATCTATAGGAACCGCAAGCACTGGCATTCCATCAACGTACAGGTAGTATGTAATGCTAAGGGAATCATCACCTCAGTATATGCCAACTATCCAGGGTCCACCCATGACAGCTTCATTTACCGAATGTCTACCCTAAGCCGGGACCTAGAAGCTGGGCGGCATGGCGATGCATGGCTGCTTGGTGAGTATGAATGCCACTGCACATGCATGCATGTCAGATGCAGAGTTATGTCACTACCCCACTAATGATACCCATCACCTCCTCACCAGGGGACAGTGCCTACCCTCTGAGCACCCACATGATGACTCCAATTTGGAACCCCATCACGCCTCCAGAGGTAAGATACAACACAGCCCATATTGCAACCCGGGGCATAGTGGAGCGCGCATTCGCAGTGCTCAAGTCACGCTTTTGCTCCCTTGACCGTTCTGGCGGGCAGCTGTTATATGCGCCCCCAGTAGTGTGCAGGATCATAGTGGCAGCATGTGTTCTGCACAATGTTGCAACACGCCGTGGCCTGGCTCTGGACATGGTGGTGCCCCCACATCCCCAACCACATGCACGGCCGCTGCGCATGGGAGGGGAGAGGGCACGGGGTGAGGCAGCCCGTACGCAGCTGGTGGCTAATTACTTCACATAGAAATCACACCCCAGTGGAGTGCACACAGGCCTGGCACATACCATCTGATAAGCAATGATGACTCGACCTGACAATTGAGACGAACAAAGGGACTGTCAACTGTCAGAACCATAGCAGCCTGAGATTGTTCATGTGGAAGTGTCACAATGTGTGCATCCCTACCTACACAAACACCACCAATGCAGTGTCATGAAAAGACACTTCCATGCTGCAGAAATGAATACCCACACGCAAAATACTACATGAAAACAGTGCCATGTCACCCAACCCCTCCCCGGCACGGCCACACAACACACCATGGCATGTCATGCAATGTGAGAGGAAACAAATTAATCCCCACAACATGGCCCAAGTGTCACCAGCTACAGTGTCCCTAATGTAAACATGTCCACACATGAAATGCTCACAGTAATGCAGGACCTACAACCCACATTACCAAATACTTACCAAGAATACCAATCACCTACACAACCTCCAACCTACCTTAAACATGACATTACAGACCTAAAAATTAGCTAGCCTCACCACATGATGATGACAGCCCTCCGAACACTTCCAATGTTAGCGCCACGCAAGAGTGTAGGTGCACTGCTTACAACATGGACTCCAGTTCCAAGGTGGACCGCATTGTGAAGACATGAGGAACGGACCTGCAAATATGGAGGATGAGAAGGATGCAGAGGCACATATCAATACACCATGCAGTGTACAATACAACAACAATATGCACTATGAATGTATACACAGTATTGACTACAGACTGCCCATACAGCTCATGGGAGTCCAATGTCAGTATGTACGTCAAGGTCACTTGGGCACACCCTTAGCAAGCCCATGGAAACGGGAAGCAAGAGGGGTGTGTGTGACAAAAACCCAAGCATCTGAACCAAATCCATGTGCCCAGCCACAATGCAGCATATGCCCACGGGAGCCACACAAGGCAACACACTATCCAAAAAAATAAAATAAATAAATAATCAAAAATGGCCATTAATGGGCCCAGGGTGGGGGGGCACCCAGGAGGTCCGAGGACAGGGTGCACACCAAAACCCACCTGTGTGGATCTTGTGAAAAAAAAACACCTCCATGGGCTCATGGCCTACACGGCTACCCTATTGTGGGAGTATCACTGCTGTCGCTATCTTCACCCTCTGCAGCTGCATCAGGAGGTGGTGGCACTATGGGAGGCAGCCCACGCAAAGCCCTAGTCTGTTCCTTCATGGCTGCAAGCATGCGGGTGTGGTAGGTCTCGTTCTGGAGCATAAGTGTGCGGAGGTCCCCATGCAACAACTCACGGAATGCCCAGACCTCCGCCCTAGTTGCCTCCATCTCAGCTGAGAGCGTACGTGTGAGACGCTCCAGCTGCTGTTCTGTCCTTCGGTTTGTTGAAGCCTCAAGCTCAACAAGAGTCGTCCTCAGGTGAAGGAGTTCCAGCCTCAGGGGTTCCCTGTGGCCCTGGGACTCTATGGAGATGGCTTCCTGCAGAGTCGCCAGTGCCGCCCGCCTGTCCCTGTCGGACGCCAACATGTCCTCCCTGTGTGACTGGCAGATGGAGTCGGTTGCCTGCTGTAGTCGCTCCATCAGCCTTTCGGGGGGGACAATGGAAGTGGCCACCCTATCCAATTTCCTGAGCCATCATCTCTGATGATGCTGCCTGTTGGGTTGCCATACCGTAAATGGATTGCTCCCATGCGGTATTGCCAGGTGGCGTATGGCCACCACGTCGGCGGGCATCACACCTGTCTGGGGCAAGGCGAACTGCGCCTTTCTGTGCTGGCACTGCCTGAGGCTGCAGGACTGCATTCCCCCTCTGATCTGCTGGCCCAGGAACAGGATCAGATGTCGCGGAGTGTGACCCTGCATCCGTAACCACCAAAGGCGTACCTGCCAACACTGACATCCCCATTGAGGGTTCTAACCCTGGTGCAGGTGGGTCGGACTGAACAGAATCCCTCCCAGGAACACTCACCTGCGACGGCACGTAGGTCTCATCATCCGAATCGACACCTGAATACAGCTCGGGGGAGGTGCAGCCAGAGACACCCCTTGAGAGCACGACCTGCAGCAGTTGTGGGTTCTCACCCACCACCACACCACGTCCCTCACTGGTGGTCGGTCGGCTCTCAGACCCCTCCTGGGTCTGCACCATCTCCACAACCCCAGCAGTATCAAGAGCGTCTTCCCCTGCAAAGACATAAAAGAAAACAAATGGAAACAGGCATTAGCACTATGGCACACAATTAGGGCTGAGAGGCTACAGAAACAGTACTTGATTGACACATGTTCCACATGACTAAAACACTCCCATGCATGCACCGTCACTGCGTGTGATGGGGAGGCAGATGGCACACATTGATGACACCAAGATGGAAGGTGAACACATTTGCTGCATGCTGCCTAGCAGTGGCATCACACATTGGCCAGTGATTGGCGGTCAAATACACATGCCATCACACAGATGGCATGTACCCTAGCCACGAAGTGAAGAGGGAGAGGAGGTCACCAATTGTTCATTCAGTCCAGTTTGCTCATATAATTGATTATTTTCATTGTAATGGTTCAAATGTTTAACCTGCAGCTGCCAGTCAAAAATGGTCCTATAGCACAGGGACATGTCTAAACTAATCATGTCCAGGAAACTGAGCCAGTCCACTGTACCATAGCCATGTCAGACATGTGACAATATGACTGAGAAATCCCGAGTAAAAGTGGTGGTATGCAAACAATCTGCCTGAATAAACAGAGGTAAATAAGCAACAGTGTTGTGGCAAGATGACACTCCAAGGGCAACTGGCGTGGTGTTGGGCTGGATGTCTAATGTTGGCCGAAGGGATGCTGCTATACCCAAATGCTGGTGCCAAGAATGTATAGGAAGAGGCACATGGGTGAGCCGTACCCCTCAGGCACACACACCCTCCCCTGGCACCCAAACAGAAGCCCTCCCACACACACCATGCGCATGGATGACACACACATGCATTTGAACTCACCGGACAATGCATCGTAATCTGCCAGTTTTCCCACGCCTTGGATCTGTTCCTCCGTGACGTAGGTCCCAGCAACCTGCTCATGTGGAGTGAGTTCTATGTCGTCTGCTGGAGACCCACCTCCAGTCACTAGAGTTGCGGCATGACTTGAGGCCAGCTTATTCTTTGCTCTGCGCTTCAGGTCATTCCAGCGCTTGTAGCATTCATTAGCTGTGCGCCTCATGATTCCAAGGGCACTTATGATGTCCGCAATGGTCTGCCAGTGTGCCTGACGTTGTGCAGGTGTGGTCTTGGATCCTGCAACAATCACCATTTCGCGGTCATGTGCGGACACATACTCTACAAGTGCATTCAATTCGTCACAGACGCGCAAACGCGATGAGGACATTTCCACCAATTACGCGCTTTGACACTCGGACGTGTATCTCTTCATTTTTACACGCGCCATTCTCTACGGCCATGGGCGTGATGTCACAGCTGCGCATGGTGGCCTTTGGGCCAATGAAATCGCATATACGAGCACACGTGGTAAAACTGCACGTCCGAGTGTCATCGCGTGTAATCGGAGGGAAGTGAGCGTACACGCGATTGGCCTGGGTACGTGTATTTCTGGGGTGCACAGGAAGTTCCACACGCGATTGGTGGAAATCCACGTGTGCTCTGTCATCACGTGTAATGAGGGAAACACCCGTGCGCGTCATGTCACAGACGCGCTTACGCGCTAAGGGCCTTTGGTCCAATGAAATCGCATATGCGTGCTGACGTGCATACGCGCTAAGAGCCTTTCCTCAATTCACACGCAGACGTGCAGGATTTTCACATGCCAAATCACTCCGTATCAAGCTGGCCACGCGTAAGCACACGGAAGACCACGCTCCTGCCCAGAAGGCCGAATTACTGCCCCCCAGAGCCCCGAGCACGCGCCCACCTGCCATCTGCTGCTGCCTGACTGCCTGCTGCCCACGTGCCCTGCCATTTGCTGCCTGCACATCAGCCAGGGGTGCTGTTGCTGTGACCACCCCTGCTGGAACCGAAGTCTCCCGACTGGGATTCCATCGCTCCACAGCCCAGCCCCAGTACCCAGTTGCCCACCCACTCCTGCCTCTGGGGTTGTCATGTCGGGCACTGCAACATCTGGCACCACTGAAAACCCCCGGCCAGAGAGGCAGAGGGGCACCAGCTTCACTGCCAGGGAAGTTGGTGTCCTGGTGGAGCAAGTCCTGGGGCAGTATGATGCCCTCTACGAAAGTGTGCGCGCCGACAAGGAAGGTCGGACTTGGATCTGGACGGACAACGTGACTGCCATCAACGCGGAGGGGGTGGCAGTCCGCGACTTCCAACATGTCAAGAAGCGCTGGGAGGACTTCAGGTCCAGGACCCTGAACAAGGCCCGGCGCCTCTTGAAGGCAGCGGATGCTAAGGGGCGCCGGGGCCACTTGTCGGAAGATCAGATGAGGGTCCTGGAACGCATATCCCCAGCGCTCCACATCCAGGTCCTTGAGAGGCAGACCCGTCTGGAGTCGAGCGGTACATGCGTGTACATGCATCATGATTGTAAGCTGTGCGTGTGGTGATGTGCCAGTAGTGTGCCGGTTGCACATCTGTTTGTATGGGGCCGAGTATGGGTGGGGGTGTACAGGGCTGTGAGGCTAACACATGCGAGGGCTGTCATGTGTGAGACATGGATGGTGCTTGTGTGTGTAGGCTTGCATCCCAAATGTGTGGGCACACATGTTTGGATGAATGTGTATGTAAGTGGGCATGTTCGTGATGTCACGCATGTATGTTGTTTTCAGCTGCATGTATCAGCACTGTGTACATGTGCATGTGTGTGTATTTGACAAGGGTGCAACAGTGATGCAACATGGATGCATGTGACAGCAGGATGTGGAAGCCTGATTGGCAGATGTGACATGGATGCCCATCTGAACACTGCGACAGTTGGCTGAGGTGTACACATGCATGCAAGTGTGGTGGTGTGTGTACATGTGTAGTGCACTCCTTGTGTTGCATGTGATGTCTGGCTCACCTTTGCCTGCTCATGCTGTTGTATGTGTATGGATGGTGCTGGCAGTTGCAATGTGGCTGTGGTATGGCTCATGTGTGCAAGTTGAAATGACATGTGTGTTGCCGATTGTGATGCCATGTCTGAGGTTTGCCAATGCCACTCATGTGCAACTGTCATGTGTGTATGTGTCCATTGTACAGTGCCCTAATGCCTGTGTTTTATTTCTCCCTGTCTGCAGCGTCAACTGATGAAGAGGGCGGAGAAGGTGCTGTGGAGCACAGCGGCGGGGATCGCACCGCCAGCCGGAGACGCAAGGCCCGGCTCCCCACCCAGGTTGTGATCTCGTCAGGGAGTGAGGATCCGGTGCCGTGTCCCAGGCCGCAGCTGCCGGGGGGAGGTCCAAGAGGTGGTGGTCGGAGTTGGACTCCTCGGCAGCAGAAGGGGCAGCTGGGACCCCACAGGGCCCAACGGGGGAAGATGGCACAGAGTCATCCAGGTTGGTGGGGGGTTTGATGGAGGAGGAGGCCGTGCAAGCAACAGAGACGGGGTCTGGAGGTGGGGATTCCACTGGTACTAGTGGTGCAGTGCAGGACCAGGGACAGGAGGCAGCACAGGTCGCCGCGGAGGTGCCTGTGTGCAATCCTGTCCCTGATCCTGTCACTGCATCATCTTGCACCAGCAGGGATGCCTACGTCCACACCCGTTTTCAGGCAGGGGATGAGCTCACGACAACTGGCCTTCCTCTGCCTGCGGACGTGGCTACCCGGGTCCGGGTTGAGCCTGTCCTGACTGGTGTGGCGTTGCCTCAACGGGCCATGCGAGGTGACCTGCAGTCTTTTCATGAGGAGACTGCACGTCATCTCGAATGGCTCGTTGACCGCGTCGGCCTACTGGGACAGGTCACCCAGGCCGGATTCCTCTGTTTGATGGGGCTTGCTACGACCCCCTCCTCAACTGAACCCCCTATGCGCCAGTCGTCCTCCGTGCCATCTTCCCACCCATCAGTCACCTGGGTGCCCTGTGGAGCTGCCTCTGACGGTGCGGCCAGGCTGGTGGAGGAGGCATCCCTGCCACAGTCGGGAGTCAGACGTCCAGCAGGGGTGGCCACATCAACAACTGCACCCCAGCCAGCGGAGGATGTGCAGGCAGCAGGAGGCAGTGCACGGGCAGAGGCGCAGCAGCAGCAGCAGCAACGTGGTGGGAGCCATGATGGCTTGGGGCCTTCCACATCGGAGGGGCAGGCATCGGCCGGAGGGCAGGAGGACCCAGGACGGGAAGTGTCTTCCGTGTGGCAGCAGTTGGGCCACGCCATAGATGCGGAGCGGCAGCGGGAAGAAGAGGCACGGCTCACGATGGTCAGGGCGGAGAACTCCATGCAGAGGGCCCTGAGGCGTGCTGAGTGCCTCGAGGCAATCCGCAGGGAGTTTGGGGGGAACATGTGGACGGCCCTGCGGACCCTCGGGGCCATGGAGGAGGAGCGCCTCCGGAACATTGAGCAGGAGTTCGATGATGCCCTGGCCCGGAACATTCCGAAGTGAGCCGTTGGACTAGCCCGCTGCCCTTCTAAATAGATATATAGTTAGTGTTAGGTTTCCTTTGGTTTGGCTTTATTTTTGGACCTTTTGGACAATGGGCCACATTTTTGTATATAGTTATTTTTTTTTAGGTAGTGTGATTAGATAGGTTTAATTTCTTCGGTTGGGATCATGGACCCTGGATAGTTATCTGTACATAGTTGACTTTTGGATTTTCAATTTTTATTATGATTTCGCCATGGAACAATGGTTTTCGATTTTAATTTGTGACTTTGGACACCTTTCCTTTGCATTATGATTTGTGGTTTAGCAATTTTTCACGGGCCTGCAGTTTATTTTTTTTTAAAACTTCTATTATTGTTTGTTTATTTTTGATTCAATTTATGTTGCTTTTAATACATATTTTTTCTTCAAAGTTCAATGTGTAGTATCATCTCATTGGTTTCATGCATATCATGATATGGGTTTTGACATTCACTGACACCCATTGGGTGTATGTGAGGGACATGCGTTCATTTCAAAACTGGGATTGGGATTCTGTCATGTTTTTGCAATTTCTAAGTGGGTGGATGCAATACTCGGGTGGGTGTTTGCCATTTGGATGCTGACCATAAGGGCCATGGATCTACATTGTGGTGACATGTTGGCTGGGAGACGTGAGTGGGGGCCTGGTGGAGGCTGCCCCTGGTTGCTGGGGGGTGGGGGTGCAGGGAGACATGAGTTGGACATGAGTGGGGGTCTGGTGGAGGCTGCCCCTGCACTCCTGGGGGGTGGGGGTGATAGGAGACATGAGTGGGGGCCTGGTGGAGGCTGCCCCTGGTGGCAGGGGGGTGGGGGTGATGGGAGACATGAGTGGGGGCCTGGTGGAGGCTGCCCCTGCACTTCTGCGGGGTGGGGGTGATGGGAGACATGGGTGGGGGCCTGGTGGAGGCTGCCCCTGGTGGCTGGGGGGTGGGGGTGCAGGGAGAAATGAGTTGGACATGAGTGGGGGCCTGGTGGAGGCTGCCCCTGCACTGCTGGGGGGTGGGGGTAATAGGGGACATGATTGGGGGCCTGGTAGAGGCTGCCCCTGGTGGCTGGGGGTGATGGGAGACATGAGTGGGGGCCTGGTGGAGGCTGCACCTGCACTGCTGGGGGCGGGGGTGATGGGAGACATGAGTGGGGGCCTGGTGGAGGCTGCCCCTGCACTGCTGGGGGGGTGATGGGAGACATGAGTGGGGGCCTGGTGGAGGCTGCCCCTGGTGGCTGGGGGGTGGAGGTGCAGGGCGACATGAGTTGGACATGAGTGGGGGCCTGGTGGAGGCTGCCCCTGCACTGCTAGGGGGTGGGGGTGATGGGAGACATGAGTGGGTGCCTGGTGTAGGCTGCCCCTGGTGGCAGGGGGTAGGGGTGATGGGACATAAGTGGGGGCCTGGTGGAGGCTGACCCTACACTGCTGGGGGGTGGCGGTGGTGGTAGACATGAGTGGGTGCCTGTTGGAGGCTGCCCCTGGTGGCAGGGGGTGGGGGTGATGGGAGACATGAGTGGGGGCCTGGTGAAGGCTGCCCCTGCACTGCTGGGGGGTGGCGGTGGTGGTAGACATGAGAGTTGGCCTGGTGGAGGCTGCCCCTGGTGGCTGGGGGGTGGAGGTGCAGGGAGACATGAGTTGAACATGAGTGGGGGGCTGGTGGAGGCTGCCCCTGCACTGCTGGGGGTGGGGGTGATGGGAGACATGAGTGGGGCCTGGTGGAGGCTGCCCCTGGTGGCAGGGGGGTGGGGGTGATGGGAGACATGAGTGGGGGCCTGGTGGAGGCTGCCCCTGCACTGCTGGGGGGTGGGGCTGATGGGAGACATGGGTGGGGGCCTGGTGGAGGCTGCCCCTGCACTGCTGGGGGGTGGGGGTGATGGGAGACATGGGTGGGGGCCTGGTGGAGGCTGCCCCTTGTGGCTGGGGGTGGGGGTGCAGGGAGACATGAGTTGGACATGAGTGGGGCCCTGGTGAAGGCTGTCCCTGCACTGCTGGGGGTGGGGGTAATAGGGGATATGAGTGGGGGCCTGGTGGAGGCTGCCCCTGGTGGCAGGGGGGTGGGGGTGATGGGAGACATGAGTGGGGGCCTGGTGGAGGCTGCCCCTGCACTGCTGGGGGGTGGGGGTGATGGGAGTCATGGGTGGGGGCCTGGTGGAGGCTGCCCCCGCACTGCTTGGGGGTGGCGGTGGTGGTAGACATGAGTGGGGGCCTGGTGGAGGCTGCCCCTGGTAGCTGGGGGGTGGAGGTGCAGGGAGAAATGAGTTGGACATGAGTGGGGGCCTGGTGGAGGCTGCCCCTGCACTGCTGGGGGTTGGCGGTGATAGGGGACATGAGTGGGGGCCTGGTGGAGGCTGCCCCTGCACTGCTGGGTGTGGGGGTGATGGGAGACATGGGTGGGGGCCTGGTGGAGGCTGCCCCTGGTGGCTGGGGGGTGGGGGTGCAGGGAGACATGAGTTGGACATGAGTGGGGGCCTGGTGGAGGCTGCCCCTGCACTGCTGGAGGGTGGGGGTAATAGGGGA
The DNA here is from genome assembly GCF_040938575.1 of Ambystoma mexicanum. Taxonomy (NCBI): domain Eukaryota; kingdom Metazoa; phylum Chordata; class Amphibia; order Caudata; family Ambystomatidae; genus Ambystoma; species Ambystoma mexicanum. The sequence goes on from NC_090937.1 coordinate 1,277,893,051, forward strand.
CATGAGTGGGGGCCTGGTAGAGGCTGCCCCTGGTGGCTGGGGGGTGGGGGTAATGTGAGACATGAGTGGGGGCCTGGTGGAGGCTGCCCCTGCACTGCTGGGGGGTGGGGGTGATGGGAGACATGAGTGGGGGCCTGGTGGAGGCTGCCCCTGCACTGCTGGGGGATGGGGGTGATGGGAGACATGAGTGGGGGCCTGGTGGAGGCTGCCCCTTGTGGCTGGGGGGTGGGGGTGATGGGAGACATGAGTGGGGGCCTGGTGGAGGCTGTCCCTGCACTGCTGGGGGGCGGGGGTGATGGGAGACATGAGTGGGGGCCTGGTGGAGGCTGCCCCTGGTGGCTGTGGGGTGGGGGTGATGGGAGACATGAGTGGGGGCCTAGTGGAGGCTGCCCCTGCACTGCTGTGGGGTGGGTGTGATGGGAGACATGAGAGTGGGCCTGGTGGAGGCTGCCCCTGCACTGCTGGGGGGTGGGGGTGATGGGAGACATGGGTGGGGGCCTGTGGAGGCTGCCCCTGGTGGCTGGGGTTGCAGGGGGACATGCGTGTGCTCCCCGCGCACCCCTGTAATACACGTACCCTGATGGAATTGTGTGTGATACTTCCCGTGCACCCCTGGAATAGACGTACCCTTCTGTTTTTGCATGTGATGCTTCCCGCACACCCCTGGAATACACGTACCCTGATGGGATCGCGTGTGATACTTCCCACGCACCCCTGAAATACACGTACCCTGCTGTTTTTGCGAGTGATACTTCCTGCGCACCCCTGAAATACACGTACCCTGCTGTTTTTGCGTGTGATGCTTCCCGTGCACCCCTGGAATACACATACCCTGCTGTTTTTGCGTGTGATACTTCCCGCGCACCCCTGGAATACACGTACCCTGATGGAATTGCGTGTGATACTTCCCGCGCACCCCTGAAATACATGTACCCTGCTGCTTTTGCGTGTGATACTTCCCGCGCACCCCTGAAATACACGTACCCTGCTGCTTTTGCGTGTGATACTTCCCGCGCACCCCTGGAATACATGTACCCTGCTGCTTTTGCATGTGTTACTTCCCACGCACCCCTGATGCACACATACACAGGACAATCGCGTGTGGAACTTCCCGCGAACCACTGAAATACACGTTCCCCGCTTGGCGTTTGCTGTTTGCCAGCCCTGTGAACTAGTCCAGGGTTGGCGCAGCCCTTTGCGATTATTTGGGGATTTTGAAGGCTTTTCCTTGCGCGAGGGCGTTCTTGGGGGCGTAACTGGCGCTGCTGCAGGGTCGCTGCGCCACGCTGCGCCACGGCTGGTTTTGGATGCGAAAATCCATGAATACGCTGTGCGCGGAAATCGATTTTAGCGTACGCAGCTGGCGCAGACATTCGCACGGGCACGCTGTGCACCAGCCGCATGCTCCACTTTTGTGTGAATTTCTATGAATTACCCTGTTAATATAGTGTGGGGTTACTAAAGGTTTGTTCTTATCATTAGTGGGATATCTTTAGATGATTTATACATGGTAGATTTAACAAGGCATGCTTCTAGGGAAATTCAATTTTCAACACTACTCTTCCAATGTTTGATGCAAACAGGTGAAAATGTTTGTACACAAGAGGTTCTTCCAACGCATTACACTGCGGGTTATGCAAGAAATGACTCTGTTGCTGGCTATGGGATGTTATCTATGTAATGTTGTCTACACAACGTGTTTCAGCCTTCATCGGATGGAAAGTCAAATCTGTTCATGGGACTGGTTCAATAATCTAACCCTTTCACTTATAGATATCTGGAGATAATTTCAACGCATGGGGAAACAAATCAGGTGGTAGGTCCATGCCTCCAGATATCTATAAGTGAAAGGGTTAGATAATTGAACCAGTTCCATGAACAGATTTTACTTTCCGTCCTGATGAAGGCCCCAACACACTAAAATACATGATCGCTTGGCTGTGCGGATCGCCTCAAGAAGGGATGCATCACTCCACTATGTATAAATCATCTAGACATGTCCCACTGATGATAAGAAGACACCTTTACTAACCTAATCAACTGACACATGCAATGAAATATATCATATTTATCAAATGTTTTAACCAATACCTGTATACGTGTTGTCTTCTGTCTTCAATATTACTAACTCTGAAACAGAATGAAATGTATTTAGTAATAAAATAAAAACAAGAATAATCATGTTTTTGTTTTTTTTCTTCATGATGGTACTAAGTGAATACTGAATGTATTTCCAGTACACAACCAATAAAAGGTTGTATGGAGAGAAAAAAAATCTATTCAGTTCTTTAAAATATTTTACAATAAATATATATAGATAGCCATATTATATAATCTACAAGTATAACTATATAACATGTTAAATAAAAAATGTAAACAATTTTATAAAATAAACATTGTATCAAAAAATACTTAAAACATAACACTTTGAAAAACAAAGGGTTGCGTAGTAGGAAAAAAAATTCCAGTATGATTACCTCAACTATACTAACCATTAAGGTAACTACGAACTTGGTTTTGCATCAGCACATTCTAAAAGGAATTGCACACAATCTCAATAGTTTGTGCACCTATAAAGGCATTTCACTACAATGAAGATATGTTAAAATACTGTACAAACATTATTTAATATTAAATTATGACAAATTCACAGATTAATTCATGCAACTTTAACCAGGAAACCAAGACATATAACCTATCTATGTCTTCAGTTTTACAGATAAATTAATGAAAACAGCGTAACATTACTTTGAGTATAAATCTTTTTAAAGTATAGTCATACCAATATTTCAAATAGGTAGACAATAAAAACATGTATGTTTGCAAACATATGAATATTTAGCAAAAACTGCACTTATAACCTAACAAATGTAATTTCCATACTTCTTGTAAAATCTGTGTGCATCTTTTGTTTGCCCCCCTACACACATGAGAAGTTCATAATGGCATTTCATAATGTACCCACCGTATTTAAGACATTTAAAAACTAGCAATTGTTATTTAAACTTCTATTGGTACAGATATTTGTGTGCAGTGTGGAATATTTTTTTATGATATCAAAATTAATTCTAAAATATAAAAATGATATCTACATTGCCATTATCATTTGGTGTGCACACCTTAGAAGCTAATGACAATTATCTAAAACCTACTATAAAAAAGAAAAAAACATCCACAGTTTAATGACTTTGTACAACTTTTCTGAAAACATCCATACTGCACATTCTTCAATGCAAGAAATGTCAGCTGTCACTTTTGTTTCATCAAAGTTTATTAAAAATAAATCTTCTATATTTTTCACACATGACAACGCTACCTATGAAATTCCTTTGTTAAACACTGTTTGACCAATTTAAATAAGTGTTGTTTCTAAAGTCAACCTTTTTTGTGATTTATGAATAGTTTATGCATATGCAGAGCACAATGGAAATTGCACTCTTTTCACAAAGGTGTCCTTAAAAAGCATAAAACATGCAGAGGTCCTATAAATGAAGAGTTTCTTCTACATCATCAAACTTTGCTTCAAATTGTTCAATGTTTGTACTGTGAGGAACAATGTGAAATGTATTCACTCTTGCATCGCTCCATTGACTAGACCAATTCCTACATTCAAGTTTCTCGTTAACATTACTCATGCATTGATGCAGTTTCAAAACTGCTTGTAGACATGCTGATTTAGAAATTGACTTCTCTAGTTGAACTAATCAAGCTTTTGCTCTCTTATCCGACTCTAATGGCATAACATGACCAACACAATTTTATCTCCACAATATTTTGCATCTCTGACTGTAGCATTAAAGAGGGAAACATGTTACACTCTGCAAGTGTGTACATCAAAGCAACACAAGAAATCTTTCTTTCCTGAAGAATCAACATGACATCAGAAGGACTGCAATTTGTATGAAACATGTTAGAAATCAGTCTTCCCTTTAAGAGTGCTTTCACATTCACCTCAAGAACACCAATACAAATCTCGTTAAGCATTTCTGGAAACTCTAAGTCTGCAGATTGCCTCATATTAATGGTAAGTTCAAGGAATTCAAAATAATTCCAAAGGTTAAAATGACCAATACTTCTTATACTGTTTTCACTATCCTTAGATTGCAGCATTTTGAAAACTGGAGGACCTTTCACAGGAGTTAATTAATGTACCTCCAAACAAAATGTTGTGCTCAGTCTTCAAAACCTTTTGCACTGGCAAGTAAATGAAAGCTAGCATCAATTTAGACACCATACTTACTTCATCTACAATCAAGGTATTTCATTTTCTAAAAACTTTTCTTTCTTCTTGTGCTGCACTTGATACAGGTTCTAGTTTGTTGTCATGCTCCACTGGTAGCATCAACAGTCGATGTAAAGTAACCCCTCCTATAGTAAATGCTGCTAAACCTGTTGGAGCAGTTACAGTCCATGACAAAGGGTAATCCATTACATTTTGGATCATAGCTCGTATTGAATTTAAAAAAAGGTTTACCAGTTCCTACTTGTCCACTAACATACAACAATACATGTTTGTATTGAACACAAGAATGTTCATGCTTGCCTTCCTGTAAAGCATGTAAGAAACTATCTTTAATTTTATAATAAACATCTTTTTGCTGTACATTAAGTTTACTATATCATCACAATTTGCATTTTCTAATTCTTGCTTGGCAAGCTCAACATCAGTTTGAATATTTGGCTAACCAAGCACATGTTTACCTACTGCTTCAGAATCTTGACTTCCCTTAGGAGTCTCTTTTTATAATTCAGCTGGCAAAAGTTCTTCTTGAGGTAGTTATTTCTCCAGTAACTCCAAGTACTGCTCAAAAGTTGGAAATTTATTTTAAAAAAAATGTAAGCAAAAAATTATTCTTCCACAGTTTCAAAACTTCCAATCAAATAACTCTCTGCACGCCATGGGAAGAACAACTGTAAAAGACAAAAATAAAATGATTCCTTTTTCTCTGAAGTTTGGCAAGACAGTTTAATGTGGCTGATGAGACTTGCCTTCTCATGTCTCACTAGACAACCAGTACATCCATGTACTTTAACCCGTCCTCTGTCACTGTTTGCTTCAATATTTCGATATGAATAGCGTTCTGCTACTTCATATTAACAAAGATCCTCCAATGCTAGAGATCGATTTGGATAATATGTGTCAATCAAGCTGGTTTTCAGAATCTGAGTACTGTCAGGTACTGCCTCAGCTAACTGCTGAATTTCACTCAAAGTCTTCAGTACTCGATTTATACTACAAGCTGGGTCAAGACTTAACCAAAGTACATTAATGCTGTGCCAATACAGAGGCAAACTAGTTAGCCAATTTGCATCTTCATAGCTACCACACTCTCTATGTGAGAGCATCTTTAGACTAAAGCATAGACGTTTTCACTAACACATTTACCTGCTGATGAATCTGCCCATATCTCAGCTGCATTTCTCTTTTCAGCTTTTGTCATTTATGGTGTAAAATAATAAGCAACATCTGTAGTATCATCAGCCATGTACTGTACATTCCTTATTTCGTTTTAAATTATATGTATTTCTTCATGAATTACCTGTAACATGGTGTTGAAAAGATGACATCAAACTATTCACTCAAACAACTTTTGTCACAGACCTTAGAAAGCCAAATCTGCACTGAGTGTAGTCATTGTCTTTACTTTTGGATTTTCTCTGACAGTACTTTGCACATGAGTACCTTTGAAACCTTTCCACCTCTTTCCATAGATCAACATTCACATGATGAGCAGGAATGGAACTCCTTCACACAGCCATCACTTTCTTTTCCAAACTGAGGAACAGCATGTGTATATGTGGATCGCAACATGCCTGGTACTCTTCCCTTCAAAGGAAATGTTCCACAGTACGTAATGGAACATTTTCTTTATTACATATAAAGTGCACCATTACTAAAATTCTGTGATGAAAGAACCGCGGTACACTTACAGGGTCCATGGAACACAATGCTCCTGGTGTCATGTGTTGTATGCCTTCTTTCTGTGGATTACTTTCACAAATCCACTATGCAAGATCATCCCAACCAGACTCAGCACAACTTAAAGTGACATACCAAGTGGGAGAGCCCAGGTTTCTGATCATGCATGTAACTTCAGAGTGTTTCCTATACCAATTTTCTTTGGTTACTCTCATTGTAGCTAGAATGTTGGTAAGTGTATCCTCTAAAACTTCATTTTTTTCTTTCACCTGTTGAAGCATCTTACATGCAGAAAGATTTTGAAATGTAGGTCTGGTCTGAAGGGTATGAGCAAAGCACAACATAATGTTGAACATTCCCTTTCATACAATAAGTGCAACGTATATTCAACGTTGGAGTAGAATGGGGAATATTCAGAATACATTCTTGTGCAACAATATTCTGAAGAAGAGATTTAAACCTTCTGATCATCCAATCTGCCTCCTGTACCAGTAGGAAAAAGAATAGGCTAACAACGAGCTTCTAACATCTTTTCCCAGACACTGATTAGTGCACCTTCCATAGGTTTCATTGGATACAATTATAAACTGTCACCCATGAATTCACATGAGTGTAGAGTATGAATAGTGTAATGTTCATAGAAAAAAAATCACTTCTGCAACATATAGATGTTGGAACTGACCACTGCTTTTGTTTGTTGACTCATCATCAAACATAGACAAGTCTGGTACAGTCAAATGCCTTGTATAAATCATTGTGCTCCAATAAAAACACCAATGCATTTTTCACCTTTCCAATATCTATAGGCTCTTGCCAAATGCTCTTAACTTTAGTGGCAACACCATTTAGTAAAACAAACAAAGAACCTGCCATGTCACGCTTCACACCTAGACTATTCACATTTTCTTCCAAATTGAGAGGTAAATACACAACTTTGCCTCTCTCACCTTGCATTAATGAATTTTTAGGCAGAGTTGGCATCTTTGTTTGCGATCTAGCAATAACTTAGAAAAGATGAACAGTTTGCAATGCAAACACTTCAAACAGGTTTTGAAGCACAACAGGGATATCATCCACTACCATGTCATTGAAGACACTTCTAGGAAGAATACTTCTTTGATTATAAAACACAGCACAGTGTACAAATATAAAGTTCTGGCAAATCATTCTTCTACAAACAAATAGAGATGCATTTGTTTCCAAATATGTTCTCCTCAATGTACAGTAGTTTAACGTGAGATTTATAAAAAGTGTGTTCACAAGCTACACAAGTAATGTCAGGTCTTTCAGTAGAAGACAACTCAAACATTAAAATAGTTTTTTTTTTATATTGTTGAAAAATCAGATCCTTTGAAAACATACCATCATCATTTCCACTTCCTGTAAGTGTTACATCTATGTACACATAGAGCCTCATTCTGAGTCTAGCGGTAACCCTGCCCGTGCTACCGGCAGGTTGCCGACTGACTCGAAATGATTTCCCGGTTCCTGACTTCCTGGTGCCACTGGGGGATTACATCCCCAGTGGCCCGGAAAGTTAAGTGCCGGTAAATTGTAATAGAGTCCCATATGGGAATGGGGAACACGGAAGCACCGGCACCATTGTTAACGGTGCCGGTGCTTCCGTGACGGTCTGCCTACTGTGGCCACTGAGCCCGGCATGGTCCGACCTGTGGGGCACAGCAGCACCAGCAGGCAGACCTCTAGTATGCCGGTCCGGAAACAATGGTGCCAGTAAGCTTATCGGCATCGTTGTTTCCAGACCAGCATACTTATAATGAAGCCCATAGTCTTTTAAATGCATGACATTTATTATTTGCACTGTAGAAACTACATTTCTACAGTTACAGTTCTAGTCTGAAGAGTTTGATTTAAAAGTGAGACATACTTGGTGTTTCGCACTCTGTATGAGTTTAACTAGAAATTATCTTATGTTAGTATGATGTGCTGCCAGCATCTGTATATGATGAAACTGACTCTTACATCTACTTATATTAAGAAAAGCTAGAGAGTGACCCAGCAGTCCTGTTTTTCATAAACTTCACAGTCATCTATTCTCTGTAGCATCTTGATCTATCTCTGAACACTATTATTTTTGTGCAAAACTTGCAAAACTGTAAGAAAAAGAAAACGTATAAATATGGCCCAAAAAGTTGCACATCCATACCTCACAATGCATTGTAAGCTTTATTCTAGACTGGCCTAAATTTTCAATTTCTGTATTATCATTCCTTCTGATAAGTTTGTGTCCACTCTCCAACAAACACGTCACAAACGTTGTCACATCTAAGTACATGAACTCTTTCTATATTTGTATAGAATGTTGTAGTCACCTTAAGCAATTTCGTAAGTGTATTCAATACAAAAATGAACAATTTTCTTTTGATATGAAAAGCTTTTTCAATTATTATTTCTACGTTTTTTCTTTTGCAAAAAATGCTTACCACATATCTTGCTTTTGATTTCACATTTCTCCAAAGATTTGTAAAAACTCGAGAGTGGCACATTTTCCAATACATATCTTTATTTATCTATTTCGAATTGATAGCACATTTGCTATATTTTCTTATACAAATCTTTGTTTTTTTACTAGCTACTAACAGATTTGATCCATTTTTTCTTTTCTCACTTTCACTAAAACATTCTTGGTTCAATCAATTTGTTTAGTGTGCACATCTCCTATTTGAAATTGCTGTATTTAATTTTTTTGATAACAGTCATTGTATTATCTCCAATATTTTTATCTACATATTTAAAGAACACTACTTTTTTAAAATATTATATTTTAAAACTTGACTTCCCTGCACACAATTCTTTCTTATGGCACATTGCTGTTGCTTTCTTGAGGGCATCTCACAAATAATCTGTAAAAAAAATTAGATGGTGAAGGTCAGTCATTGTTTCTTTATACTTTCAATATTTAATATGAGTTATTCTTTATATAAAATATATTGAGTGTATTTAGGTTTGTAATTTAATACACTTCATAGGTATTACTTGGAAAGTATGGTTTTCCATATTTAATTTCAGTGTTTTCTCAAAAGGGTTCAAGCAGTACATGTTATACTATGGTTATGTATGAAAAAAAAACTTCCCATATCAAATGCCCTTCCTTCTTTCTCAATACGTATACCCTGTCAAACCCATTAGTTGGTGTATATCATTAATTTCATATGCACATCCCTTATCATGATTTCTAAGGATGTAAAACAAAATGGTCACTTTCATCTATACAATTACCTCAGATTTCATGCAGTCTTGCCCTCTTGGAAATGTACTGTTTCAACCACAAATGCATCGCAAACTGAGAAATACCGTTACCATCAATTGAAAATCGTATTTGCTCATTTTATTTACAGTACATGCAATCCTTCACACACTGGGCCTCATTACGAGATTGGCGGAATTGGTTTACCGGCACCGGTAATGGTCCCGGTAAACCCATTCCGCCCTATTACGAGGTTCCCTTGCGGGACCTGCTCAGAACGTCTGGTCAGACCAGACGTCCTTTGAGGGTCCCGCAAGGGTACCAGGGAGCTAATAACAGGCCGGTTATTAACAGGCCCGTTATTAGCTCCATCCCCATTCCCATTGATCCCTGTGGGGGCTCGGATGGGAATGGGGAAGGGTTTTTTTGAATGAGGAATTACCGGGTCCTCCAAGGTTGGAATGCCCCGGTAATTCCTCATTCACAGAACCCAGACACGATTTTGGAGGCAGCCATGGCGCTAATAGCACCATGGCTACCTCCAAACTCGTAAAGAGGCCCACTGTCTTTAATCATGTTTGGCTAATCTATAAGAGCTATATCTGCCTGTAGTAGAAAAGGCACTCGTTCACCAGAAATTTGAAGAAAGGCACATGGTCTTCTCCCTTTACATTCATTCATCGCATAAAAGGGAACCTTTAAAGTATACATCTTAGTCCTCAACACAATAAACATTATAAATTAGCATCATTTGTTAATTTACATGGATGAAGGTGTGGCACGATAATCAGCTACATATCTTTGGTTTGATGTAGCAACCTGCCATTTATTAATCTCTGGTGTGTCCTCAATTAATGAAGAAGGTGATGAGGTAGGAGACCTGGTAGGTAATGCACTGCAACTCACTTACTCTACTCAGATCCAGTTTTGACAACGTATAAACCTATACTTAAAAACTCCAGGCACACAGCATTAAGTAGGCTGCTGGTCACATGACTGGACTCTGCCACTCACTTACTCCTCCCATCCCCTATTGAAACAGTCCTTCTTAAACATCCTCACTAAAGGACATGCAAAGACAATGGCCTCACCCAGTGCTCCAGATAAGATTTTGAGGTGGGAGTATTTTATGCATGATTTTTCAAATTAGAGAGTAAATACAATTTCAAGAGAGTGAAAATGTGTTTCCTCCTCTGTAAGAGAGTAAACGTATCCAACACATACACCCACTGCATACGTAAAATCAGACCCGTAGAGTCGCACCCATTATGGGCCCTGGGGGCTGCATGACTCTCAGGCCTCTGCAGACTTCCTGGGCCAAACCACTAATACGGCCTGGGAAGAGTCCCCCTTTTGGGCCCACCCTGACTAGCCGAATGATGGCATGACTATTCATCAAGCCAGTACTTCACCCAGGCAGTGCCATATTTGCAGCTCGGTGCTTGTCCCCAGGGCGGGCTGCTCCTTTTCAGTCCCTACCTGCCCATTTAAAAAGGGCATCAACATTCATGTAAACATGCTTGTTATAACTGATGTAGGGAATATACGATAGCCCGACCGTCAAATGCACATTTCTGGCTAAGAAACTTTTGAGCTGCATTCATGATCTACTTTGCCCTTGCCTTCATATCTTAGAATAATGAGAGCTTAATTCCATGCAAACCTGAAACAATCGATCCAAAAAAGGCCTGTAGTTGCAAAATGTCAACATACAACACACAGATCTGTATGCAGATTGGAGGGGAGGGGAGGATTGATACAGCAAGACGACATTCTCATTCATTGCATTGCATTTTATGCTTTCATCATCCAGCTTCCTTAGACATTCTCCTTTCAGCCTTTAATTCTTTTGTTCCCTTCTCTTGCACTATTTCCTGACCAGCACTACTCTCCATTGTGAGATGAAGGAAAGAGAGAGAAAGAGATGTGTAGAGTTTAAAGCAACCTTCCACTCCGTGAATAGGGAGTCACTGAGGAGGGAAGGCCTGAGGCCGAATATGTGGAGATACTAGTGGAGCTTCATGATGGTAACGTGGCAAGAGTGGGATGAGTACTGAATGGGAAACGGAGGAAGCAATTGTCTGCAGTAATGGTTGTCTGACATTGCTGTGTGTGGGCTCACTTCCTATTTGTTCTGTTCCAGAATGTTTTAGACGAGATTGGTTTGCCAGCAACTGCATGTGCCCAGTGTGGTGAGCCACAATGTTTTGCTCCTGCTTTTACGGAGGATGTCATGCTAATCACTTGCACAGGAATTGAAATGCATAAGCACCTGGGCACCTTTTGTAATGACTACATTTGCAAGAAGCTGGTCATGGACGAGAGCCAATGGTGATAGCAGTAAATGAAATGAAATGATATTTTATTTATATCGCGCTCGTACACAAGTGTTTCAGAGTGCGACCAGGCAAAGGGAGGGGAACAGGGGAGAACAAAAACAACAATCTTACTAGGCACAGTGTCATTGAGAATGTGCAACTGCATGGAAGGGGAAAAGTGGTAAAGTGCATGGAAGGAAAAGAGGAAAGTGCGGAACAGAGGAAAGAACAGAATAAATAAATAAAAATAAATCATTAAAGGTGGTAGTGAAGCCAGCAAGTGGCAAGTGCTAGGTTACGCAGATAAGGTGTATCTGATAAGTGCAGAAGAGAAGTGGGTGGTGGACTGTATGGGGACAGATACAGAGCTGAGTGCAGGGGGTGGCCAGGAGCCAGTGCTGGAGGGTGGCAGGGTGAGCAGGTACCTGTGCCCGAAGGACAAAGGGTGGCCAGGTGAACGGTGCCGAGAGAGAAAACAGATCAGCAGGGGAGAAGTGTGGAAAAGGCAGAAGGGAAGATGGAGGTCTTGAGGTGCTTCCGGAACCAGAGGTGGTTCTCCTCAAGTTTTAAGGTGGCAGGGAGGCTGTTCCTAAGGGAGGCCCCAGCCGAAGACAGAGATCTACACCAGCGCATTTCTTTGAAAAACAACTGACCCTGCAGGAGTTAGAGTTAGAGGAGGGAAGGGCTCATGAGGGGAGGTATTTACGGAGGGATAGTTGAAGGTATTTTGGACTCAGGCCCCAGAAAGTCTTGTGGATAATGCAGAGGGTTTTAAATGTAATCCTTGTATCCTCTGGGAGCCAATAAAGGGAAGTCAGAGCTGGAGAGATACGATCCCAGGGCTTGAGACCAAGGACAAGTCTTGCAGTCCTATTCTGGATTAGTTGAAGAGGGCAGATAGTGGAGGCAGTAAGATTTAGAAAGAGGCTGTTACAGTAGTCCAACCTGGAGAGAATCAGAGCTTGGGAGACAATAAGCTTCTGAGTGAAAGAGAGGAAAGGCAGAGTACCTCTGAGGAGGTGTAATAAGAAGTTTGATTGTTTAGAGATGTCAGAGATGTGTGCAGAGAAGGAGAGTGTGGAGTCAAAGATGACACCAAGGTTCTTGGCCTCGCAAGTAGGGGTAGGAGGTAGGCCAAGGGGGCCAGCCAGAGAGTGAGGGGAAAGGATCTCGGTCTTGTTGGCATTTAAACAACGGTTGTTGGCGGCACACCAATTTTGAATGACGATTAGGCAATCAGAGATGAGGGAAGGACAGGAGGTGGCTGAAGGAAGCCTGAACATGAGTTGGATGTCATCAGCATAGCACTGGAAAATAGAGCAGAACAAAGTAATGCAGTAGGCGAGAGTTGCCAGGTATTGGTTGAAAAGCCAGGGCAAGTTGTTAGATCCCTGGGGAACACCACAGTTAGAAAGGTAGATAGAAACTAGGAAAGACCCAAGTTGAACCTGGGAGGGTCAATCAAAGAGGAAAGAGGTCAGCTAGTCCAGAGCCTGATCAGTGATGCCCAGGTTGTCACAGAGACAGTTGAGCAGGATGGTATGGTTGACCATGTCAAAAGCAGAGGCGAGATCAAGTAGGATAAGGACCGAGGGAATGTTAGAGTCAAGATTTGGTGAGCAAATTTTCACGGATGTTCAGGAGAGCAGTTTCCGTGCTTCTGGCCGCTCTGAAGCCAGATTGGTGATCGTGGAGAGAACCAGTCAGAATGAAGGTAAAGCTGAGAGATGGCCAGCTTTTCCAGGAGTTTACCCAAAAAGGGAGTAATGGAAATGGATAGCGTTAATATCAGTGGGTAAAGGCCCATATTACCAAGTGACTGTGAATGTAGGCAGACATCCTACACAACAACCTGGACTATTGTACATCACTCGGGTTAAATTGTACAGACAAAGCATCTTCAAGAGGCCTAAACCCCAAAGTGCAAACATCCAGTACCTGCCAAGTGTCTGGCCACAGAAACAGCACCTGACCAACACAGGTCCAACCAGAAAAGACAGTTGCCCAGAGCTGCGACAGTGGTTATGAATGACACACTTTGAACTGGGAATCCGTTTCCATAATGTCACACCTCGCTGGAGGACATCTGGAACTCTTCAAAAATGGAGCAGAAGGTAGCATTTAATGAGGCTCAATTTCAGTGCTTTTAGGTGAATTTAGAGGACACCTAATAACACTGAGAGGTATTGTACCACCAAACCATTGTTCACCAATGATTCACCAGGAGACTAGCATCTAGTAATCAAAAAAACAAGAGTACCAAATCCGAATGGGGGCCAAAGTGGTACTAATCTACGTTTAATGTATGAAAACCCTAACAAAGGGAGTGCTTTGAAACTTTTCTCTGCCAAGAAATTGCAAATTACGAGGTTGTTGCAGTAATCTGCCTTGTGTTTTTGTATGGAGGGGTTCTGTGCATTCCTGGATCTAGTGTCTGGTTGTCTTCCCCAGAAAATACCTGTAGTTTTATTTGGGGGGAAGTAACAATCCGGGCAGTTGTTGTTTTCGAAAATGTGTGTCATCATCTTTTTTTTTAATTTTTTTTATTCTTTATTTTAATTTTAGTAATAAGAACAGGACAGAACAATAAATCACAAAGTATCATAACACAGCATAAAGGAAATATACAATTTAACGATGAACTAGTACCTACTCAAAAAGGCTCCCCAGACCTTCGCATATAAACTCAATTTTCCCATTTTTCTGTATATAAATTTCTCAATGTTCGCTAAGCAGTTCATTTCTGTAATCCAATCCTCCAATATTGGTGAGACACACGATTTCCAGCTCCTCAAAATCATTTTTTTGCAAATAGAAGCACCTCTGAACAAAAATTTCTTTTCCGATAGTGAAAGGTTGTCAAGTAAATCATCGCAGCCTAGCACCATAGTCTTAAAATCCAAGTCAACATTTTGGTTCAGAACCCCGAGACAAATAATACAAACCTCATGCCAAAAACCACAAACCCTCACACAGTCCCACAGCAAATGTTCCATACTGCCTTTCTCACTCCAGCAACACCAACAAACATCAGAATCAGACAAACCTCTATTTTTAAGCCTTTCCGGGCTCCAAAAAACTCTATTGAGAATTTTAATTCGTCTCGAAAGTTCAGTCAAACTTATCAAACAAAGCTTCACATTCGCACACATCACAAACCACAGGTCAGAAGTGATTTCACAACCCACTCTTCTGCTCCATTCATTAAGTAATTCAGTATTCACCTTATAATTCGATACAATTCGATGATAAACCCTACTCGCAAGTGACTGAACGCCAGTAGTGAAAAGTTCAACATTCGCATCCCCGTCACAATGCACTTCACCAATACATCTCTTCAATTTCCTGAAGTCCGAGATAGAAACATTTTCAACAGTAAAAGTAGCACATAACTCAGCAAAGTCAATCCATTTTCCATCTTTAAAAACATCACTAATCCATTGAATTCCGCCAAGAAAACACTCCGGCCAAAACAACAACTTGCCATTGTCCGTTATAGCTTTATTCAACCACAGAGATGCATCAGGCGATTTCAGAGCAACCGAGCCACACATATCATAGATATTCTTCCAAACGTCTCTTAGAAACTCCGTCAAGGGGCATCTACTACCATGTTTGCTAACAGTCGTGAATATCGCTCTTGGGGTGAGTGGGCCCATCACACTTGCCTCTGCCATCGCCCACACACTAGGAGAATCCTTCAAAAAAGGAAGAAAAAATTGGCACGAGAAGGCCAAATGATATGCCTTAAAATTTGGGACACCTAGTCCCCCCTTCTCAACCGGAAGCTGGAGTTTCCAAAGCTTCAGTCTTGGCGGTTTCTCATCCCAAAGAAAGGACTGGAGAGTGGTATCAATGAACTTCCAAAAAGATTGACCAATTTTCAGGGGAAGCATACTCAGAATATAATTAATTTTTGGTGCAGCATTCATCTTTAGCGCATTTACCTTACCCCACAGAGATAGATGCAATACCGACCACCTTTGGACGTTCAATTTTGTTCCTTACAAACCATACCCATGTTCTCTTCAACCATATCACTGACATCCGGAGTCAACCAAACCCCCAAGTACTTCAGTTTTTTCTCACACCATTGAAATCCAAACCCCACCATCAAAGACTAATCACAATGTGCAGTCACCGGCATTACCTCCGATTTAGACCAGTTAATCTTATATCAAGCCACTTCATGAAACCAATTAAGTGTGTTCATCAACGAATGCAAAGACAAATCCAAGTTCTTCAAAACTAATACATGGTCAAAAACAAATTCCGGATATTACTGGAAGTCCTACGGCCTTTAACAAATGTGTGTCATCATCACTTGTGTCCAAGACTTGTTTGAATTGCAGGCATCACAGTGCATTGCCAAGTAAGCCATTGTTACAGCACACTGTATGAGGTGACCAGTGCTTCTCGTTAGGTTCATTTTTTCGTAACTTTATTTTCTCTGTACTGTCTTTTAATACAATACACTATATTACAATGGTCTAAATGGACACTGTGCACACGAGGAGAGAAACAGATCTGAAGCAGGTACTCGAAATTACAGACAAAGATTAGAGTTTGTAAACCTACATATCCATTTGTTTTAACTCATCTGTTCATAGTTACACCTCCTGTGCTTACAGTATAATGTCATTAGCTGCCGGCTCTACCATCACATTCCAACCCAAATTGCAAGGCCACAAGTAACCCACATAGTGCTTTGAGGCAACCTCTGGTAGCACAATGTTGGTTTCAGAGCCATACAGTCAAGCGGTACACTTAGTTTCAATGGAAAGCCTTTGATGTTATTGTTAGGTACTGCTCCCCGTCAGTCCTGGGGTCGATTTGCCTCCCCTGCCCTCCTCTGGCATGGGAGTCTGCGCAGTGCCTCTGATACCAGACTGTCCTGCTGCATAGTATGCCTTACACTGCTAAAAATGCTCCTCTGCGACTTTGGGTGCCACACATTTGATTGCTCAGGTATTGCCTTGCTTAGAACCTGACGTGAATGTTACGTGGTGTGGATATTTTGTTCTGACCTCCAATGTTCAACTCTTCACCAGGAAAAAGTATGTGAATTTGCCGTTATTTTTGGCTGTGAATCCACACTTCCTTTTAAATTCCATGATCCCTCAGCAAAGGCTATTGTGGAAGGGAGATGCAGCCAAAAACATCCCGAATGCCAAATGTTACAAACCCCTGACCTTAGAGGTTTAACATATCTCTGTCAAAATCGTGACTTCTCCGCTTAAACAAACTGTGTGATCTTGGCCAGGGCAAATCTCATTGTTCATCTAGTCTTCTAGCTGCCACAATTGACAGAGCTTGCAAACCGACTAAACGCTACAGCGATATTTAAAAAAAGAGAACATTCACATTCACACATGGCTCGAACGAGGGGGGTGGGAGGTATTATCTCAATCACCAACAAATGTAGCCTGGACCACAAAATATGCAGCTATGGTATATCAGTCTGAAGCCAGTTTGCAAAATGGCAGCAACGACTCTGAGGTAAACAATACAGCGATATTCAGCAATATACTGACATGTTGCATGACTCTAAAATGTGAACCCAGACTTATTTTCTTGAACTGGGTTGGAGCTTAAGGCACACAGGTACTGATGGCTAGAAGCTCTCTCTCTCTCTCTCTTTCTCTCTCTCTCTCTCAGTGAGAGAGAGAGAGAGAAAGAGAGAGAGAAAGAGAGAGAGCGAGAGAGAGAGAGAGAGAGAGAGAGAGAGAGAGAGAGAGAGAGAGAGAGAGAGAGAGAGAGAGAGAGAGAGAGAGAGAGAGAGAGCAAAAGAAACCCATGTATGTGTCTGCATGGCTTTACCAAGCTCACAATCAGTGTGACAAATCTCTCCATTTGGTTGAAAGGCTAATGTGGTCGAGAAGAGTTTTTTTAGCCAGGTAAAAGCCATATTGCATGTCGACAAGGTAGCTCTGTTGGATGAGTGCCTGGTGTATTGAGCTATCTGTCCACCCTGCAGGTCCCATGCTCAAGAGCATCCTAGTTGTACTTAGCCATGTAGCCTTAAGAGGGTAGTTGTTTTGTGAAGGCTGATCCCAACCAAGTGGAAAGAATATCCGTTTCAGGCCTAGTTGCAAACTTGCAATGTAAATCCAGAGGGTCGGATTTACAAAGCATTTTTCAATGGGATGTGCCATTGAAAAACACTTTTGTAAATCAGACCCAGACACAGAAGGAGCATACTGATTGTTATACGTGCGGAGGCAGAGCCAAAACAAACATCCTTTAAACATATATTTTTACAGTGGGAGGAGTCACTTTAACCCCGGTGCATTTTGCAGGCAGCGGCTCAATAGACTTTTGTAGTTGGATCACAAAACGGTACCCTGCAGCAGAAGCTCAGAAGAAAGCGAGGGTGGCATTTTTCTTTTCATAACGTGTCTGTTTTTATTTAAATATAAATGTTTATGGACATATACACTTAACGATTTTCAGAGGGCCGAGGTCTGTTTTGTAGCTTTCTTCACCACAGGCAAGTGGTTGAGAAACAGTGTTAGGACTGCCATTAACATTCACACAGCGCAGACATGCCTTCAATGCACGCACCATCTCAAGTGTGCTTGATGCCCTCCTCGGCACTGCACACTCCTCCTGCTGCCTATCCACAGCGAGCCTCAGTCTGCCTGCAGGAGAGGAGCCTGCCAGAGCAGTGGAACCATCTCCATTCACCCCGGGCTGGGCAAAAGCGTATGGTTTTGACAGACGTAGTGGTGCTGAGGCTCCCACCGCTTTCTTGCACTACAGTGACATCTAGTGGAGGAAAGAGTATGTTTTTAAAAAAAATGAATAGTGAAAACTTTAGGTAAATGGTACACAGTAGAAAATTCAATGTTCCGTACTGGCTATAATTACATGCATACAAAGGCACAATATGCACCTTATCTGGAGGGCTGGCCTCACCTGTTTGTACCTGTTCCGGTCTGATAAGGCCAATGGTGTTACCCACTACCCTGCATTTTACCCACAAACTACTCTCTAGTACTACTACTCAACAAAAGACATCAACATGTGCGTCCTCCCCCCACTGCCCATCTGCACTCTCACTAGGGTTTGAATGGCCAAGTGCTCGGGTCAGCCCCAGGATGCTACCGTAGAGAACCTCATTAATAATGCCCTTGCTCCCATTTCAGTGAACATTTCTTCAGTAATACCTGACATACTGCAACCAAAGTGCAGGTTTCATTCAGGCCTAGCATCTTGAAAATGTACTATACAATACCCAAATGCATCCCAAACTGAGTAACTTAATTGCCACCAATTCAAACTATAATTTGCTCATCTTATTACAATACATTCAATCCTTCACACACTTTCTCCAATCATATGATGCTAATCTACAAACTGTATCACAGCTTAGTAGACAAAAGACATTCCTTCACCAGGAAATTTCAAAGAAGGGCTTGTGCTCTTCTCTTTCTACATGATTTGATCACTAAAAACTAAAGGTGCAAAGTGGGAATATTAGGCCTGAGCACAGTAAACATGGCATAAATAAGCATAATTCCTTAATTCACATTCATAAAGGTGTTTCACGATAATCTGTTACACATATTTCCTTTAATGTACCAAACTACCATTCATGCGTCTCTCGTGTGTCCTCAATTCATGAGGAAGTTGATAACGGAGGCAAGTTTCAAGATAATGCACTGCACTTAGTTACTCCACCCAGCTCCAGTTGTTACACCTTACAAGATTCTACTTAACAACTGTAGGTCAACTACATGACAACTGTAGGCCAACTGCTGGTCACATAACTGGGCCCTGCCATACACTTGCTTCTCCCGCCACCCATTTAATCAGTCCTCCTTACGCATCCTAATAAAACAACATGCAATGTTAAGCACCTCACCTTTTAACACCTTTTCAAGCATCGTAGGGCCAATGGCCTGACCCATTATCCTGCATTTCACTTACAAACTAATCACTACTACTGCTACTCAACAAATATATCAGCATGTAAATCTTCCCTCCACTGCCCATCCCCACCCTCACTAGGATTTGAATGGCCAAACCATAGCGAACCTCATCAATAATACTGTCGCCCCCATTCCACTGAACATTTCTTCAGCAATACCTGACATACTGTAACCATAACTTCAGAGTTACAATTCCCAAACATGGCATACATTAGCATAACTTTTTAATTCACATGCATAAAGGTGTTGCACGATAATCTGTTACACATCTTTGCTTTTATGTAAAAATCTACCATTCATTCATCTCAGATGTGTCCTCATTTCATGAGGAAGGCTATTAGGGAACAGAACTGCAAGATAATGCACTGCCACTTAGTTACTCCACCCAGCTCCAGTTTACACACCTTACAAGCCTCTACTTAACAACTGTAGGCCAACTCCAGGCAGACAGCATTCAGTATACTGCTGGTCAAATAACAGAAATATCCAATCAAACAATAGATATATCCCAAAAATAGCACAATATTCTAAAACTACACCTCAGTGACAAGAAATGCAAATGTACTATGGCGATCAACTCAATACAATGATACAATATTATCTACAGTTGTATTGGCATATTTAAACATCACTCTATTGGCAGTCACCCATGACACAGACAATGAACAAATGAACAACCAATTAGAAATTAAATACAAACATCCCACCTTCTCTCCTCATGTACCCTTGCTCCATTGCTAATTGTAATATCTGAAGTGGCAAACAGTATTTCCTTCTACCACACTGAAATGGAAAACTACATGCAATGGTCGGATGACAATTATCCTACAGAGGACAAAATTAAAAAAGAAGACTCTGAAGAAAATGAACCAGAAGAAAATACACCACATTCAGGATTTTGTAAGTCCATTCTTTATATTTATGTAAAATTAGAGTAAGGATACTATTTTAAGGAACAAATACCTGTCACCAAACAAATACTTTATCTATCTACTATCAAATGTCTATACAACCAACACAAATATTTTTAAAGTGTATTATATCTTCAATTATTTAAAAAGATTTTAAATGTGTTCAAACAGATGAAGAAGTCATTCAAGTAACGAGAAGAATCAAACAAGCACCACAACAAATACCCACAAAACTAATCATGGATTAATGTACAGAATTCAAACAACCACTAATTAATACTCAAACAGAGTACAATCAATGAAAAAGGACATTGAACATTTAAGACAAATCATGCACAGTAGAAATCCAGATAATTGGGCTAAAGAAAAAGATGAATCATGTGACTCAACTAAAAGAAAACCCACAACCACACCCCCCAAATAAACCTGTTTTCAACAAACTTTGTTTCCATATTTATCTACCTTTTTCAAGTGTGCACACTTATATGTATTGTTAATGAATAAAACGTAGTTCAAATGTTACAGTTACTGTTTACAAACACTACACTCAATACAGTCCACATGTAAAACAAAAAAAAAAAATGTTTCCATAGCCACGGCTACCATACCAGCTCATGGGTTTGCAAAAGCTGTAGACAAACACCGCCCAGTCATTGATACTCCTAGAAACAATCATGAATATTCCAATGGCACCCCATCTATACTAGCCGCTGCTAGAATTCATTGACTTTTTGATAGCCGCAGTTACAATATGAAAACTTTGCGGGTAAGACAATTACATTTTTTTATAAATATATAGATAAAGGATCATTCTTAGAAAGGACTCTTTTGGGTGAAAACAGCTTACTTGTTTTCACATTGACGCCTATAGCCACGTATATGGCCTATCAAACCCACGGCTATGACCCATCCATGTCGTTGCTATGGATAACCGCGCAGCCAAAACTCAACAACCCATTAGACTACGCCAAAGCTGTGGTTATTAATCTAGGTTTCAAAAAAATATATAATATCCTTTTATCTGAAAAAAGAAAACATAAACAGGTAAAGAACAGACACACTTTAAGAAAAACTATTTAATACACACGTTTTTATGACCCTCATATTGTATGCAGTGCATCACATACACTATACAAGATACACCATTTGTGCATACCACACTGTTGTTCTCTTTGCACATACTTATCATTGGGTCATTGGTAAAAAAATCGAACTTGGATTTAAAAAACCCACACACAAATATACAAATTATAAGAAAATATCACTACAATAAACACACAGAGATATATAAACAGGGTAAGAATAAACAAAGGGCATTATACTGGGTGGTTGCAGGACATAGGATGGGGAAGGTTAAGTAAACTTGCAGTACAAGAGAGAACAGGGTGGGATAAGTACACTTGGAGAACATGAAACTGAATACAATCAAACAGGAAGTACTTTAAAAAAACTGTTTTTCATATTTTATGGCAAAAAAGGAAATGGAGACGTCCAATGCACCTTGTGCAAAAGAAAACACCAAGACGTGGACCTTCAAATGTTTCTGGCTGGTGTGCTCCATACTAGGCTTCAGCCGTTTTTGAAATACATGTAGTGGGGCTGTGAGCGGTGGTTGTGTACAATCATCCTACACACATTAAAGAAGCTGCCACCAACAGCCAAAATTTATGAACACCTGCAGCAGTGGAGCACTCCATTTGAAAAATCATCAGAAATGCTTAAAAGGTTCATAAAGGAGACTTATCATTAACTGGCTGCAGAAGTACTGCACCCATCTCCAGCAGTACCTATATGTTTTGTATATACGTGATTTGACCGTGGCATAATTCTTCATGGCGGAATTGACCGAGGTCAATTTTGCCACAAATAATTTTGCAGCGGCCAAATCCAGCAAAACCTTGACCCTCCACCCCCCTGAATACAGTATCAGTTCCGTCCCTCCAGGGTGCGCTTTTCTCTTTTTCTATTTATTTTTTTCCATGTTCCCCACCTCCAGTCCGCAGGAAGTGGGGGACATACCCGCTACGCTCAGGACAATCACTACCAAACATGGGGAGGAGGGGACACCCCCAGAACCCCAGCTACCCATGTTCGGGATTGAATACCAAATTTGTTCAAATTTAAATTGATCAAATGGTACTGGCTGAATTTGGCCAAATTTACCATATGATCAATTAAATTCGAACAAATTGGGAAACACCTATGTTTTGAATATAGGTTGGCCTTTCACAGGAGTTAACATCTGGTGCAAGTACAATGGGATGATCTGAAAGATTCACCTACAACAAAATACAAAAATAACTAAAAATGAACTTGCAAAACACCATACATTTTTCCACTTCACAGAAAACTCATAACGGCTAAGATTGCTTCATAGCTTAAAGTGAATTCAAATTACAACACTTACAATCAAATAAAGCTTCATCATCACTAACATGAATACAAAAACTAAATGCCTGCATAAAAATTCCACTGATTGACAAATCTAATTTTGTAGGTCCATGTTAATTAACCTTAAAAAATATGTAAACAAATACTTGTCACACAATCAGAGCAGATGATGAATGAAAAAAAGAATGAAAATAAACACCACCTGATAGCAGTGCTTAGTATAATTAACACACACAACAATGCAAATAAACCTTCTACTATATAAATATATGTTAACACTTACTTTCACATCAGCCACACTCCTGCCATGTGCACAGTGAGAGTTCTGGAATGAAAAAGATAACAAAGCAGAACATTGTGGCTTTTATACTTTCCAAATGAATACCCAAACAAGGGACTGTATACCAATAAAATTACTCAAATGAATGACACATTTTCAATACAACCAATTATAAAGAGCTACAGAAATATAACAGTTACAACAACCAATAACAAACAGTGAAACACACAGAAATATATGCTTCCTTTGCTATGCTTATCTTGCTTTGTATCCATGGCTACAGGTACATTTTTCTACAAGCCCAAAACCAAACTAAATCGGCCTTCAAACCTTCCAATGATAGAAGAGAACACCTAAGCAGATAGAATAACACAGAAATGAAATTCTGTACTGTATCATCCACATAAAAATATAAATGTTGCACAGACAATTTATAGTTTATAGATGCGGCTTTCAATATAACTGTGCATTCACGTACAACAAATAAAGGGACGAAAGGTTGGATGTGCCTATGCACATGCTTTTCAATAGAAAATGTTATAAAAAAGCGCTTCATGGCCGTTTGCTGTGAGCCGCGGCTATACTAAAAACAATGTGAATAAAAACATGTATTTCCACTCCCCCAAACTCCAGACACGTGTCCCTGACATGCCTACCAGCCCCACTCCCCATGGTCCTCCTCCACTCCCTTGGTCTCTCCCAATCCCCCAAAAGACTCAAGGCATCTAGGATGTCGGATAAGCATGGCTACCACATGTCCACAAATGCATGATGTGTCAATTGCCACAATATAGCCGCAGCTGCACAGGGTACCAGATCTACTCGCGGGTAGCAATGCTGCACACTTTTGGCTGCTGGATAACCACAGATATTTACAACAGTACATCAACCAATTACAAACTCAAAAACACACACATCATACATGCCCTGCTCATACAAAGTACTAGACATTCCAACTAGGATTAATTTTCCAGGAAACAGAGAAAGACAGATATCATGGCTGATTTGAAAACTGTACGCTGATCATTGTAGTCATAGGCTGTGCAAAGGGGGGTGTGAAATTAAGATGGCTTTAGCTGAATTTCAGGGGTTTTGTTGCATTAAGATCTCACCTTGATGTCCCTGAAACTAAAGTCTGTTCCTTAAATTTGAAGGGTTTTGTTATTCCATAGATGACCACTAGCATGGTCTTCAGTCATGGTCAAGTACCCACTGTCGATTTTAAAACACTACCAGACCACTAGACATGTTCTTAGGGCATGACTGGTGGGCAAGGCCGAACACTACCAAACCACTAGCCATGGCATATGGCCATGGTCAGTGGGCACGGCCACTCAATATTTTAAAAACATTTGCAACCCATCACTCAAAGATATTCATCAATCACAAACTCATTTTGACCTGTTTTGACAGTGGTATTGTTATATATAAAATATTGCATACTTTGAGAACTCAAAATGATTTTAGGCAATACACAGTGAGATTACATTTTGTTCCTGATGATCTCTCACTTTGGTTCAGTATTGTGCTACAAGCCCCTTGTTTTATGGCCATCTCTTTGTGACTGTTGTGCTCCACTGTACAATCCCAACTAATCACATTTAAGCAGCACTGAAAAACCTAAAAAATGACCAACTGCAAGAATAACATATGCCCAAATACTTTTGCCCATAGTGGAAATCAAAAGCTGACACCTATGATTAAACGCACATATAAGGAAAGAAGAGGTAGGAACTGGGAAGGGAAAACACTAGACTTCATGCAAATAACAAAAGGTTAAAAAAAGAACATTTACTTGATTTTTCATTTTATATTTTGTACATTTCCTTCATATTTTTTTTCTAAAGAATGGGTTTAAAAATAAAATGTTCCTGGCATTTGCAATTGGCCGTATGTTTGAGCCTTGCCCAAAGTGTCTAGGATGTCACTTCCCACTTCAATCAAGCTGTGACAGGTTTAAGACATCACTACAAAGTTTGAAAGATCAGTGCAGGCAGAATGGACTGAGGCTCAGTGTAAGTGGAAAACAGCTAGTAATCGTATTGGAACTTTATGGCACAGATGATAAATACTGCAATACTAATCTTGCTTCATGCGCTTTCACCTTCTGTTTCACATGGGCTTGTCTATACGATTCATCCACTTCATCCCAATGTACGCGGCAAGATGTTGAATAAGCATTGAGGATCCCAAACTTTGCGACAGCTTCTTTGAAGGTCCCTTCAGCAAAACCTTACCACAGAAATAGCATGTGCCCTCCTCCTATTTTAAAAGGCAGCCATCAAAAGGATGAACAGACTTCGAAAAACCTAAGTAGCTTAAATCCCTGCACAGGACGGACTGGGAGGGACAAGAGGAATCTACACTAATATATCCGACCCACGATGAGGGAGCACAAAAAATGAAAGGATATAGAAGGGAAAGAGGGAGAGAGAGGAAGAGAGGAAAGAAAAGAAACACTAAAAAAATTAAAAAAGGAAAACAAGAAAATCCCATTTTACACAACTCTCATGTTTCCTCATAGACCTGTCATACCGAAAACCAGACCACCACCTCTCTACACAACAATCCAAACGTACTTCACCACATTGCAACAGCAGACTAACAACACATAACAAAGCACAACAGCACATGGGAGTTCGTACATACCGGTAAACCACACTTAAGGTCAGCGAACGGTGCAAACCGAACTGAAGCTGCCAACACATGAATTTCTCTCTTTCCTATACCCAACTAGACCCTACTAACCCCCCACATTCCCACCTTTTTTTCACAATCTCCTCTTCAGACCCGCCAGAGCGCCTGGGACCACTTCGGTGGTGTTGGTGAACACAACAAATACCTTTAACATTAACATTAACAATGTATCCCATTCCATGACAGACATCTTTTTCAGTTGCAAAAGCCTGGTGTGTGTTGCAACCGAATAAAGACACTATTAGTACCCTGGTCTAATGGGCCAGAGTCCTAATAGCAAGAATCCCAGATTAACGGGGGGCATTACGGCATCAGGTAATGCCCCAGGGTCTTTGTAAAAGCCTGCACTTCGGTTGGCCCTGTAACTATGCGTCCCGGGGCAAGACATGGTAATGCCCCCCAGCTCAGGGCTCAGTGTTAAATCATACATTTCTGCAACGCAGATGTACAATATACTACACACTTAGACTGAAAAGACATTAATTCAACAAACCCATGTGTAAATTGATTTCTTTACATGTTTTTCTTTTTTATTGAAAAGTAATATGCATAGAAAAAAGAGTTACAAATTTAGATCTTCTTGAATCTGCTAATAGAAATCTGTGAGGGTAAACAATAGTTTATCATAACGCACTCTCTGAATAACACAACACATGCACTCTCTCAGAGTTTGCACTGCAAATACAGCTGTAAATATTTACTGACACTTGCTATCTGCTTATCCAAGATATCCACAGATGGTTACATCAGCAACAAAGTAATTATGTGCATGGTGTGACTCCTGCAATCATAGTCAACATTGTTATTAAGAAATACAAAGTTTTTATAAGCAAACTTATAAATAACATTATGACTAATGCCATAAGTGTTTCATCTACATATGCATAGGGCCTGATTCATGGAATAATCTGCGTGGAAGAAACGGCACTTGCATGCAAAAACGTGCGCAAGTCCCCGTTCATCGATTCATGGAAAACAATGCACGGGGCTTAACCGGAACTTGCAACTAATCCGCGTCGATCCACCACGTCACTACGACCCGACAAACGCCTTGGGCGAGACTCCAAGAGAAGGTCTGGCCGGGCCTGCGCAGTCACCTAAAAAGGGGGCGGAAGAAGTGGAATGAGGAACAACACGCAAAAATGTGGGAGTTACAAGGGCCGGTCCAGGGACAAACAATAGCACTACCCATACGAGCGCAAACAAACGTATTCATGGAATTGAACAGGTGACGCTGTGTCACAAAAAAGCTAGGGTAAATCCAGAAACACCTAAGCCACACGATAACAGGTGTAAAAATCAATGCTCACACAAACAAATGCATAAAAAGCATGCACAGTCAACCAACACATGGATACAGCCATGATGAATGCACCATTTGTTGCAGCAATCATCCAGGGACACCGCAGGAGGAGGATGGTCAGGGCCCGGATCTTCCACCCAAGGACCCGCCATTTTGGGATGCCTGATGACTAGGTCTATGACAGGTATAGGTTCCCCCATATCATCCTAGACCGGGTCAAGGAGTGGGAAGATGACCTCACATCACCCATCATGTGCTCCCAAGCACTGAGCCCCTTGCATTTTTTGGCCAGTGGCTAATTCCAGCGAACCACCGCCATAGTAGGTGGCATCTCCCAGGTCAAGCAGTCTTGCTGCTTACACCAGGTGTTGGCAATCATAACTGCACTTCCTTCTGTCCCCTGGCATATCTTTATACCCAGAACACCGTCAGAAAGGAAAGCAGTGGTCCAGGATTTGTATGGAGTGGGGCACTTCCCAAGAGTGCTAGGTGCCATTGATTGCACCCATGTTGCTCTACATCCACCTACAGCAACAGACCACATCTACTGCAACCAAAAACATTGGCACTCCATCGATGTTCAGGTTGTGTGTGATGCCAAGGGCATCATTACTGAAGTATATGGCAACTATCCTGGTAGCACACATGATAGTTACATCTTCAGGATGTCCTCGCTACACTGAGCCCTGGAAGCTGGGAAGCATGGCAACACCTGGCTCATTTGTGAGTATGAATGGCCATGCACAGACCAATAAACAATGTCAAAGAATGACAATGCAACCATTCTCACCTGTACAGGGGACAGTGCCTACCCTCTGAGCACATACATGAAGATACCCATACACATCCCCAACACACCTGCTGAGCTAAGGTGCAATACTGCCCATATTTCAATTTTGGGCACATTCAGAGTGCTCAAGTCATGTTTTCGCTCCCTTGACCACTCTGGTGGTGTGTTGCTATGTGCACTACCAGTAGTATGTAGGATCA
This sequence comes from Ambystoma mexicanum, assembly GCF_040938575.1. NCBI lineage: Eukaryota > Metazoa > Chordata > Amphibia > Caudata > Ambystomatidae > Ambystoma > Ambystoma mexicanum. The sequence continues at coordinate 1,277,921,003 of NC_090937.1, forward strand.
ATGTGGCAGCATGTGTCCTGCATGGCGTGGCATCTCATGGACATGGTGGTGGTACACAATCCACACCCACAGGCACACCGCTTGCGTATGGCTGGGCAAAGGGCATGTGAAGAGGCTGCGCTTACCCAGCTTTGGCAATCTTTTGTCACCTAAAATCCTTCCCTGTGGAGTACGCATGATCCCGCCAAATCCCTGGTGCCATTCAATCATGACAATGGGCCAATCAACTGAGCCCACAAAACCACCCTGAGAAAGTGCCCTTGGAAGTGCAAATTTGTGTACATCCCTTTGAACTTTAGAGACAAAAAAAAACAGGATTGGCGGAAAAACAATAACGCCTCTACTCTCGCCTGTATCACTCGGCAGCAACTATATATATAAGCTCGCAAATATCGAGGCCAAGCTAATCTTTTATGATGAACATATCGGCACAGTCCTCCCACAAAGAGCTCTTCACAATACTTAGGGACCTTGAGGGGAAAGATAATTCCTTCCCTGTCCTGGCTAAGAGTGATCAATGGTGTTCAGACATCCAACTGGGCTTTAGTGAAAAACTGAACTCTCATTGCAGCAAGATTGCTTCTTTGAGATCATTCTCCTCTTGTACCAACAATACTACCCCCAGCTCTGATTCTATTCTTACTCCCTCTTCCTCTTCTACTCTTATTTACAATTTCAAAGTAATTAGTGATGCTGATCTTTCTGATATTATTGCTCACTTAAAACCATCCTCATGTTCTGATGACACCTGCCTTCCTACCAAAATCAAAGAATAATTTGCTTGTTTGACCTCTTTCATCACACATCTGGTAAATCCATCCTTTGCTACCTCTACAGTTCTCCAATCATTGAAGAAGGTATGGATCTCTCCTGTGCTTTAAAATGCCTCCCTTGATCCTTCCGTAGTCACTAACTGTAGTCAATTACAAATACTACTTTTCTTATGTAGATTCTTGACAGGGTTGCCTAATCTCAAATTCAATCACATATTGAAACTAATAACCATCTTGGCCCATGTCAATCTGGCTTTCCAGCACTCCATGGCATGGAAACTGCTTTGATTGATCTTAAGGCTAACTTATGTCATATTGTGGATTCTGACAGTTTGCGCTTCTCATGCTCCTCATTCTTTCTGCAGTTTATGACCTTATGGATCATTCCTTGCTGCTCGAGAGGTTCAGGAGTATTACCAACTGCTGTAGCAGTGCATTACAATGGCTGGCCTCATTTCATGGCCCTAGATCAGCCCCAGTGGCTTCTGAGGGTTTCAAATCTGCTCCGGAACTCCTTACTTGTGGTGTGGGATCCTCTTTTGTATATTCGTCGTTTTTTTCTACTCCTGGACAGTCTCGGCATAGACTACACTAACTAGGCTGATGATACTCAGGTTGTCATAAAACTCTTTGTTAATTATGTTTAAACATTGTTTCTTTAGGAGCATTTTCATGAAATTTAAGAAATGTGTATGTGCATTTGCAGAACCTCTGTAACATTTTGTAAAAGAGAAGAAAAGTTGATGGAAAAGATTTGTAGTACACTTTTAAATGGCAGTTGGTGTGTATAAGTTTAATGTGTTGGGAGTTTATGCATACTTGCCAAGATGATGCATTCTATCTGTAAGTGTTTATGTAGCTATAGAGTTTTTGTTTACATTATGGGACTTGTAGTTAAACTTTTACCATTGTGAAAGTTGGAGGAGTATAAGTCACAGAATGTAGAGAAAAAAGTAGGACTGCATAAGCAGCTGAGGATTGTTGTACTGGGCTATGTTAGGAAGGATTTACTCAGAATCCCTGGACCTAGCATGATAGCAACCTTGTCTGCCGCTCCCCCATCCGTTTACTGTTCCCCCCCTCCCTCCAGCACTATATGAAGCATTGCCAGGCCTAGTATGATAGTCACTTGTTTTGTTCCTCCCCTCCCTTTCTGCACCCCTCTCCCTCACTTTTTCTTTCCTCCGGCTCTATCAGAAATGTCGTCAGGCCTACTACGGTAGTCGCCTCTCTGTTTCCATTTCCTTCCCACTCTCCCCCTCCCTTCCTTATCTATGTCTTAGCTCTTGCACTATCTGAAATGTCGTCAGTCCGAGTAGGATAGTAAATTTCACATCCTTACTGTTCATGGCCTGTAAAAATGTCGTTGTATTTTCCCTTGTTCCCCTCCCTTGCCTTGAAGCGATTTGAAACACATTGTGTATCGGCGCTATATAAATAAACTATCATATCATATCAAGGATACATATACTGTTAATATATTAAACTGGCCCACACTGAGTGCCAATTATCAATGTTGTACAAATCTATTTTTTTCTGCTTTTAATTTCTTTTATGAAAAAGTGACACAGTTCTGCTTGAAATACAGATATGCATTTGTATTACTTTTGTGAAAAGGCTTCCCCAAAAATATTTTTTAAAAGCACAGCATTACATAGGTTTATTTGATAAACATGTCACAGTTTCTTTACATTCTGGTCCTTGTAGTTTCAGTTTTATAAAGGGCAAACTCAATTGGAAGTTACAGAATGCAAAGGAAAAAAAGAAAGACTTAAGAAACACCTATACATTGGAATGGGTGATGTTGGGATGTATTAAAATGCTGCCAACATATTAAACTGCGAGACATTATGTGCCACTTCAAAATGGTCAACTGGTCTATTTTATCTGGTTTTCCCTTATTTTATGGAACAGTGACACAGTGCTGCTATACATGCACAAATGCATTTTTTAACTTTCATCAAAATGCTTGTAAAAATAAACATTTTGAAATGCAGAGCATTCTAATTGTTTGCTGCTTCATGTGAGCAGGAGATGAATGCTGCACTGCATGGCATTTGCTAGAGTGGTTAAACAAGATAATTTACTTATCTAGAAGCTTATTACAGGGTAAGTAGCAGGAACTCTCTCTCTCTCTCTCTCTCTCTCTCTCTATATATATATATATATATATATATATATATATATATATATATATATATATATATTCAGTGAAAAAAACTTTGTTAAAGGGACGTTATGGTTAAGTTGCGCTACTAAAAACCTATGAAATTCAGTGAAAAAACTTTGTTAAAGGGACGTTATGGTTCCAAGTAAAACCGAAAAACCCTTGAAATTCGCCAGTTATGGTAAGCTAAGCAACCATAACTCACGCCACCACCGTGCACTGCTAAGACTAACACCCAGGACATCAAAGATGACATCACAAATGTGACAGCTATCTAACTGCTCAAAGATTCTACAACAACTAATCAGATAAATGAATACCACTAAATTAGACCAAAAAATACACAGTTAGAATACGCCAATTGGTATCTAACTGTCCCAAAATTATAAATTTGTGTTAAAATAATATAAACTGTTAGAATACTCCAAAAGCTATCTAACAGCTCAAAGATTCTACAACAACTAATCAGATAAATGAATACCACTAAATTAGGCCAAAAAATACACAGTTAGAATACGCCAAGTGGTATCTAACTGTCCCAAAATTTAACAATATCCAAATAGATAAATCAAAACCACTAAAATATATTAAAAAAAATAGACAGTTAGAATACGCCAATTGCTATCTAACTGTCCCAAAATTTAACAATATCCAAATAGATAAATCAAAACCACTAAAATATATTAAAAAATAGACAGTTAGAATACGCCAATTGGTATCTAACTGCTCCAAAATTTTATAATATCAAAACAAATGAAGAATCTCCCAAAAAAATACAACAAAGCAAAGTATAAAGCATTAGCCAAAAACAACAAGTGAACACTGAAAACAAACAAACAAATAAACTGTAGCATAACAGAAAAAGGTTTTTCTTTTCATCCAACATGGATTTTTTTTTCTCCCACAGACCCAATGATTTTAGCAACAAATACAGAAACTGAGCAAATTGCACAGTACTCTGATTTGTACTCTACTAAATATGAGGGTCGAAAAAAAATAAAAGTATATTGCTTATACAATGTAAAAAGTCATTACAAAATACTAATACTAACATGCTATTTTCTTTTATCACAGAAATGAAGAAGAAAAACATGGACTCCCATTACTAGACCAAACAGTAAGTATACAATAATAAGGACAACCATAGCAGCATATCACATCCATGGTATCTAATACCTTTGTTCCTTATACATTTGTTTTTCACCCAAAGTTATAAGCAAATATGAATGTGATATGCTGCGGTGGTTGTTGCCAGGGCATAGAGTCTTGGGTGCATGGCCAAATGGCCATGCACCCAAGACTCTATGCTCTGGCAACAACCACCGCAGCATATCACATCCATAGAGTCAAACATTTCAACTATGATCTATGGGAAACTTTTAATGTCCGCGAACAATGTGAGTGTTCTTAGAACACTTTGAACTTGCCAGCGAACAATACGGACACCGCTTTCAGTACACCCCCTACGAACATTTCAGAACAACGCGATAGTTCTTAGAACACTTTCAACTTAACAACGAACAATACGGACAGCGTCCTAAGGACACCCCCTACGAACATTCCAGGACACCGGGAGTGTTCTCAAAAACGTCTTCAGAACACCCCCATCTTGTTTATTTGCGAACATTTCAGGACACCGCGAGTGTTCTTAGGACACATTCAACTTGACAGAGAACAATACGGACAGCGTCCTCAGGACACCCCCTACGAACATTCCAGGACACCGGGAGTGTTCTCAAAAACGTCTTCAGAACAACCCATCTTGTTTATTTGCGAACATTTCAGGACACCGCGAGTGTTCTTAGGACACATTCAACTTGACAGAGAACAATACGGACAGCGTCCTCAGGACACTCCCTACGAACATTCCAGGACACCGGGAGTGTTCTCAAAAATGTCTTCAGAACACCCCCATCTTGTTTATTTGCGAACATTTCAGGACACCCCGAGTGTTCTTAGGACACATTCAACTTGACAGAGAACAATACGGACAGCGTCCTCAGGACACCCCCTCGGAACACTCCCCGGACACCGCAAGTGTTCTTAGAAGCATCTTCAGAACACCCCCATTTTGTTTCTTTGCGAACATTTCAGGACACCATGGGTGTTCTTAGAACACATTCAACTTGACAGAGAACAATACGGACAGCGTCCTCAGGACACCCCCTACGAACATTGCAGGACACCGGGAGTGTTCTTAGAAGCGTCTTCAGAACACCACCATCTTGTTTATTTGCGAACATTTCAGGACACCGCAAGTGTTCTTAGGACACATTCAACTTGACAGAGAACAATACGGACAGCGTCCTCAGGACACCCCCTACGAACACTCCCCGGACACCGCGAGTGTTCTTAGAAGCGTCTTCAGAACACCCCCATTTTGTTTATTTGCGAACATTTCAGGACACAGCGGGTGTTCTTAGAACACATTCAACTTGACAGAGAACAATACGGACAGCGTCTTCAGGACACCCCCTACAAACATTTCAGGACACCGGGAGTGTTCTCAAAAACGTCTTCAGAACACCCCCATTTAGTTTATTTGCGAACATTTCAGGACACCGCGGGTGTTCTTAGAACACATTTAACTTGACAGAGAACAATACGCACAGCGTCCTCAGGACACCCCCTACGAACACTCCCCGGACACCGTGAGTGTTCTTAGAACAGTTTCACTTTGCTTGCGAACAAAACGGACACATATTGAGTCCTTAGAACACCCCCTAGTCAGTTTATTTAGAACATTTCAGAACACCCGTGATGTCCGCCAACAAATCGAACACAAAAAGAACGTCTAACACATAAAAAACACAACTTTCATCCTATCTCATACACTCCCACCCTCCCCAAACAATCCTACACACCAACACACTCTACAAAATACACATTTTGAACAAAGTTTCACTGCGCTGTCCGCGGACGTCCGCGAATCCAAGATGGCGGGCGCTACCGAAAAATCCGACGTGCTTCACGCTCCACGCCGTCCAATCAGCGAACACGTTGCATGTCCGCGAACATCACGCAAGACGATTGGCCAATCAGGACACTCTCCGCGGAGCGAACAGGGAAGTATGTCCACAAACCGAACACAGATATCACTAATTTTTTGTACCTACTTTTTGGTCATTTTAAAAAAAACGACTGATTGGATTTTCACCAAATTTGTAAAAGCACGCTTTCGGGACCAAGCCGCTGCTCCTGGTCCAAATTTGGTGGAAATCCATCCAGCGGTTTGGGCTGTAGGCGCGAGCAAAACATTTTTCCCATTCAGTCTATGGAGAGTGAGTATAATGTATACAAATATGAGCATATAGAGGGAAGGTAGAGTAATACAAATAAAACTATCAGAAAGTGCTGATAACCATAATGATTATCTTCATGCACAGAAAGGATTGCTCTCTTTCAAGCCTGTGTCTTCCGCTATGTATATGTTTCATATGATGTGACTTGACCCTAAGTCTACAAATATAGTACCTTTTCAATTTTTACTTCCTGACTGTTACTGAAGAAAACTATGTGGCTTCGATATGTCAGTAAAGGATAAAAAGGGAGAGCCAGCCATGTGATGTCATCAGTGATGTCATCAATGACATTTGTGATGTCATCTTTGATGTCCTGGGTGTTAGTATTAGCAGTGCACGGTGGCGCGAGTTATGGTTGCTTATGTTACCATAACTGCCGAATTTCAGGGGTTTTTCGGTTTTACTTTGAGCCATAACGTCCCTTTAACAAAGTTTTTTCACTGAATTTCATAGGTTTTTAGTAGCACAACTGAACCATAATGTCCCTTTAACATAGTTTTTTCACTGAATTTCATAGGTTTTTAGTAGCACAACTTAACCATAATATCCCTGACTTTATATACATGTAACATAGAACATACTAACCCCCTCGTAGTGATTTTCATGTCCGCGGACTACCGCCATGTCCGTGGACACATCGAAAATCTGAGCGTGGTGAATGTAAATTTAAATAGTGTGCCCCATTTCCCCTTTGAAGTTGGCTCTGAAAAGAGCTGTTTTTTTTTTTTTTTTTACAGATGCTTGACAGACACCTGTTATTTTGTATTTTTATTCTTGGTTTTTTTTCTTACTTTACTCCTAAAATCTTCACATAACCTTCTCCAAAGCAACCCTTACATTCCAAAATAGAAAGGCATTTCCCGTAAAAGATAAAGAAATGCCATCTTCTTTAAAATTAACAGCATTACTGGCATCAATATTCTCATTGTTACAGAAGAACATACCAGCTCTAAGCATGAAGGCACACATGCCTCGGTTGATGACACACCTAGCAATATTTTGCTGAGGACAAAAAACTGAACTATTGTCCCATATTGCCCTAGGTAGTAATACAGAAAAAATTACTTTCGCATTTGGAAGGATCTTCATTACGGCTTGAACCAAGCGTTCCAAATCAGCCAACAAAGTAGGGGCACTGACGTTGCCCAAATGGAAAGCACCATAGTGCAAAACTACCACATGCGGACTGTTCATTGTGGCCAAATCCTCACAAACATGTACAATTCCCTGTACATTGCAATCAGGCACAGTGCTCCACACCACCTCCACTCCTTTCACATCAAAGTTCTTTGCAACATGCCTGCATTCAGCGTACTGCTGTAAACCATGCACAAACATATCTCCGAGCACCAACACCCTGACTTTCTCCACTTCTGCCATCTTCACCACACACAGTCTCTTTCAACACAAATCCACAACCTCGACATCTGATTGGCTGATCCGTACAGTCTTCTTTCCATGTTGGTTTTCCTGGAAAAACCCGGATGTAGCACGCCCTGTCCACAAACAGCCGCGGTGTCCGCGGACGGCGTCCACTTTACTCTCTGTGCCATTCCCTCATTGCATACAGCTAAGCAATCACACAATATGAATGATGTCCTCAGAACACCCCCATTTTGTGAATTTTCGAACATTTCAGGACAATTATTATTTCATTATTCAACATATTAACATTACAAATATTATACTTTTATCTTGTACTCTGCACACAATGCTATTTTTCTCCATTAGTAGCTCAGTATACCAGATAGAATCCGATAATACAATGCTATTTATATCAATGCATTGTTCAAAGCACTAATAACGGTATGATATTTATTGCAATATCCTTGACACTTTTTTCGCAATATTATAATAAAATCCCTAGTACACAAATTCTATGAAAAGTACATACACATGTGATGTCATCAGTGATTTCATCAATGGCATTTGCGATGTCATCTTTGATGTCCTGGGTGTTAGTCTTAGCAGTGCACGGTGGTGCCGCGAGTTATTTTTCATAGCTTGCCATAACTTGCGATTTTCAGGGGTCTTTCGGCTGTACTTAGAACCATAACGTCCTTTAAACAAACTTTTTTTAATATCACGCAAACAATATACAAACATGGCGTGCAAAAACCAACTTCTACAGATGGCTTTACACAGAATGTTGCAAAGTAAGAATTTATGCTCATTCACAGTGAAGGTCAGCTGCTTCCATTTTTTTCTCGGGCCCCGGAGAGGCTCACGAAGCGGACTATAAGGTTGTATTGTGTTTTGACCTTGACAGACAGAGATTGTGATGAAAGACTTCTCTTGAAGGAGTGTTGCTAAAACGTAAGAGAAAATAAAGGTGAAATTTCTGAAACGAAACCACTTTTAGATATAATATCACTATGCGAAAGATCGTTGGCACACGCGGAGTCGTATTTTGGGACTGCACCACTCGTAGACAATGGAAATTGCAATTGTACTGTAAGTAACCCTTTAGATTATTTTATACCAAATATAATTACAATAGCGTAGCATTAGAGACCGCTCAAGTTGAACTTGTTTGTTGAAAGTGGCATAATGTTTTCTACGCGCACTATCACCGCCAAATTGATCCCCTGTCGTTTAGAGGGCTCTGAAAAAGGCAGACGACACAGGGTGGGTTAATAGAAATAATTTAACCGGTCTATAGACGGTCAAGCGCTCTACTCGCTGTGCCACTTCACTGTAGCGTGTCAAGTGACACAGCGAGTACAGCGCTCGCTTTGACATCCGTGCACAGCTTGCTAACGCAAGTTTGAATCCCGGCAAGGCCAAACTAAGTCTTTCATCATTCCGTGGTCGATAAATGAGCACCACACACCGTGGTTAATAATAAGCATCGCTTAGATACCTCACGGTTCTTAGCGCTATAGGAATGGGAAAATATTATTATTTTATTATTAACATACTCTGTTGCACTATCTTCGATAGCAAATAGTTTCACGCCCTAATAAATAAAATGATGATTTTTAATGAAGATCGGCTGGTGAGACTAATTTATGTTTTTTAAAACAGGATGTGGCCCCATTTTTCCTATGTCACGATTTACAGACTCCAGCGGATGGGGTCTTCAACTGCCAGGTGCAGGTCCTAATATGCAACTTCATGACCCTCACCATTTTATGGGACAATTGCCAAGGACCAATATGCCCTTACACAGTACTAGCGGCTACAAACAACATACCAACCAATAGGGTGGTCTAATGGCTCATTGTTGGAGCAACCTTCCCATTATCAGAGCGACCATTTACTGCTTTTATCATAAACCAACAGCCTATCTACCGCAAAGGAACAACGCGTGGCTCCAAATAAACTTTTGCTGATCGACAGCAGAGACAATAGCAAATCGCTGAATGTTCACTAAACATTTCATGTGAAATAAACAAATGTACAATCCTGCTGTTTACTTTTAAACCACAGTTTCATATTCCGAATTGTGGCGCACTGAGTTGTAAGCTGATCTAACACCCTCTGTACCGCAAAGGAACATCGCGTGCCTCAACATGAACTTTTGCGGATCGTCAACAAAGACAAATGCAAATCACTGAATATTCTCTAAACATTTGATGTCAAATAAATGTACTTTACAACATTTAGAATCTTGCTGTTTGCTTTTAAATCACTGTTTCATATTCCGAATTGTGGCGCGCTGTGTTGTGACATAATATGTGTTGTCTTCCGGGTTCTGTGTAAAGTCACTTAGGACTGCAGAGAACTGGGCGTGTTTGATTACGCACCCTGTAACGTCACGGAGAGAGGCAGGGAATATGAATGCTTTGATAATATCAGGCTTAGGGGCGGGAGATATGATTTAGTGTCGCAAAAGCAAGTCAGCCAGGTCAATAGCGCCAGTCATAGGATTATCATATAATGTCGGCGCACACCAGCCGGATTTATCGTTTCTTTAGTGGACAAAAAGTCGGTTGTCGCCCCTAGGAAATTGTACTATTAGCGGACAAAAGGAGTGGTCTTAAAACACTTTCACCCTGACAACGAACAATACAAACAACGTTCTCAGAACACCCCCATTTTATGTAATTGCAACCATTTCGGGACACTGCGAGTGTTCTTAGAACACATTCAACTAGACAGATTACAATACGGACAGCGTCCTGAGGACACCCCCAGTTTGTGTATTTACGAACAATTAAGTACACCGTGAGTGTTCATAGCTCATTTTTACCTTCCTTGCGAACAAAAATGACAATTACTCCATCCTCTAAACACCCCACCATTTAATTTATTTACAAAATGTCAGAACAGCCGTACTCTCCGCGGACAAATCGAATGCAACAAAAACGTCTAGCACATAAAAAAACAAAACATTGAACCTATCTCATACTCCCCCACCCTCCCCAAACACTCTTACACACCAACACACAGCACTAAATACAATTTTTTATCCACGTTTCACTGCGCTGTACGCGGTCGACTGCGAATACAAGATGGCGGGCGACACAGAAAATCTGACGCGCTCCACGCCCCTCGCCGTCCAATCAGCAAACACGTCGCATGTCGGCGGACATGACGCAAGGCCATGGGCCAATCGGGGTGCTGTCCGCGGAGCGAACAGGGAAGTCCGTCCGTGAAGCGAACACAGATATCACTAATTTCTTTGCCTTACATTTTGGTCATTTTTAAAAAAACTACTGGACGGATTTACACCAAATTTGCAAAAGCACGCTTGTGGGACTAGGCCGCTGCTCCTGCCGCAAATTTGTGTAAATCCGTCCAGCGGTTCGGGCTGTAGCCGTGCGCAAAGTTTTTTCCCATTTAGTCTATGTGAAAAAAAAAGTTTTGGGACCCCCCCTATAACTTTTCCCCCCCTGGACGAATCCTCACCAAACTTTGCAGAATAATTCATAGTGACCCAAATACTTTTTTTTGCAAAGTTTGGTGAGGATCCGTTCAGGGAGAGCAAAGTTATAAGCCACCCAAAAAGTGCTCTTCCTATGGAAACAGCAACTTAACCATAACTACATGGCCACTACCGTGGCACAGGCAAGTTGAATGTGTCCTAAGAACACTCGCGGTGTCCTGAAATGTTCGCAAATAAACAAGACGATGGTGTTCTGAAGACTCTTCTAAGAACACTCGCGGTGTCCGGGGAGTGTTCGTAGGGGGTGTCCTGAGGACGCTGTCCGTATTGTTCTCTGTCAAGTTGAATGTGTCCTAAGAACACTCGCGGTGTCCTGAAATGTTCGCAAATAAACAAGTTGGTGGTGTTCTGAAGAAGCTTCTAAGAACACTCCCGGTGTCCTGGAATGTTCGTAGGGGGTGCCTGAGGACGCTGTCCGTATTGTTCTCTGTCAAGTTGAATGTGTCTTAAGAACACTCGCGGTGTCCTGAAATGTTCGCAAATAAACAAGATGGTGGTGTTCTGAAGACACTTCTAAGAACACTCGCGGTGTCCGGCGAGTGTTCGTAGGGGGTGTCCTGAGGACGCTGTCCGTATTGTTCTCTGTCAAGTTGAATGTGTTCTAAGAACACCCGCAGTGTCCTGAAATGTTCGCAAATAAACAAAATGGGGGTGTTCTGAAGACATTTTTGAGAACACTCCCGGTGTCCTGGAATGTTCCTAGGGGGTGTCCTTAGGACGCTGTCCGTATTGTTCATTGTTAAGTTGAAAGTGTTCTAAGAACTATCGCGTTATTCTGAAATGTTCGTAGGGGTGTCCTGAAAACGGTGTCCGTATTGTTCGCTGGCAAGTTCAAAGTGTTCTAAGAACACTCAAATTGTTCGCGGACATTAAAACTTTCCCATAGATCATAGTTGAAATGTTTGACTCTATGGATGTGATATGCTGCGGTGGTTGTTGCCAGGGCATAGAGTCTTGGGTGCATGGCCATTTCACATTCATATTTGCTTATAACTTTGGGTGAAAATGTATAAGGAAGAAAGGTATTCGATACTATGGATGTGATATGCTGCTATGGTTGTCCTTATTATTGTATACTTACTGTTTGGTCTAGTAATGGGTGTCCATGTTTTCATTCTGTGATAAAAGAAAATAGCATGTTAGTATTTTGTAATGACTTATTACATTGTATAAGCAATATACTTTTATTTGTTTCGACCCTCATATTTAGTAGAGTACAAATCAGTGTACCGTGCAATTTGCTCAGTTTCAGTATTTGTTGCTAAAATCATTGGAGCATAATCTACCATGGTTTGCATTTTGTACAAGTTGCTGAAATGGAATGGATTCACAATTTGGTATTGATATATATATGAAGCGTTCATTGGGGATTTCTTCTTGTGTCACATTGTTGCAGAGAGTGCATGTATGTTTCCACATGTATGAAATCTGAAAGATTTCATTTATAGGTATGTTTTTGTTTTCCAGTACTTGTAGTAAGTACATTAGAAATTCTTGTGGATCTTCCTGTGAGTTTATAGTGAATTTCTCCATTCCAGCACAGTATTCCAATTGTCGTCTTATTCCAAAAACACTATATGTGTTGTCAGGATTGTTTGCTGCATTTCTGTGAAGTACTAACATTTGCAAACACAATGGGTGTGTACTGTGTAAGTAAATGTTGTCAACAATTGGTGGTAATTGAAATAGAATATTCATTGCTACATTTGCATAGCAACTTAAACCAACTATATTTGAGAATTTAAATGGTCCAGGTAGTTCTGTATCTAACTGCTTTTTTTGGAGTTTGTCTTCCTTCTTTAAAGAAGTACCTGGTTTACTTTCTCTAATTGATTCTTTTTTGTTTGTGGTACTTGATGAAGTATTAGTTTCTTTTACTCTCTTTGGAGGATTTGCAGTGACGTCCTGTTGCATTTCTGTTTGATTTAGTTTTCTTGTACAACGTTTTAGTTTTTGTGGAACAGAATATGTGTTTAGATGGGGAGTGTATAGTGAGCGAAGTCTATTATATTCTAAAATGCAAGGAATATCAGCGTTTACTTTACTTGCATCAAAGTTGATTAGAAATAGACCGTCAAGTGTACGTAAGCGTGATAGTGCTACGTAGCTCATGTCGTCTTTAAAGACTGTTACCAATATCTATCATTGCTTTGTCTAAGGTAAGACCTTGTGATTTATGAATCGTGACTGCGTATGCAAGAGTTAGAGAAAATTGTTCTCTGCGTACATACATATCTTTGAAGAGAAGGAATCTAGCTGTTGAGCGTCCTATCCGTTTTACTTATGAAAGTTTGTCAAAGAATATATTGACAAACTGAATTTTGTTGTCACGTGGGTATGTTTGAAAGCCAACAACTGTACCCAGTGCTCCATTAACTAGTCATTGGTCCACTTCAAGGTTACGTTTAAGCATTACTCTGCAATTTAAGGATGATTTTAACATCTTTTCTAAGCCTGCTGTGTTTGAGATGGATTTTTCTAAATTATTTAGTCTTGTTGTGGCTTGGTCACACATGGGTAGTGTCATACCATGTACATCTAGTTTGTCTGTGGCGCTAATTTCCATTATTGGTTGCATTTCTATACTTTACTAACATTATTTCATTGAATTTGAGACAGCTTGCAAGAGTTGGCATTAAGGCCATACAATTGACATTTTTGTGGGCTAATTGTTCCATAACATCTGTAGCACATGCATTATCGCCATAAAGTGCATTAATGTGCCGGGTTTTCAATGTTGCTTCTGCTTCTTTAGAAAGTATACCAACTCTCAAACTTTTTAAAATGTTGGCATAAGTTAAATCTGCAGATTGGCGCATGTTTTCTGTTAATTCTCTGTATTGGAGATGTTGCCAAAGATTGACATTTCCAATGCTGCCAACAGTTTTACGGCAGAGTTTGTGCCCTAATGTTTTAAAAATAGGTTCACCTTTTACTGGTGTTAATTGAAGCAGATCTCCAAAAACAATAATGTGTTTTCCTGCAAAGAGCTCTTCATAGTCTGTTTTGAGTACTTCTTGTAATCTGAGGTGAATCAAAGCTAACATCAGGTTGGAGACCATGCTCACTTCATCTATTAGTAGCATTTTCATTTGTTTCAATACTCTGCGTAATTCCATTGCAGCTTCTGCAGAAAGTTTATAATAGTCTAATTTGTTCTGGTGTTCTACTGGTAATAGTAGTAATCAGTGTATTGTAACACCACCTATGTTGTAGGCAGCTAAACCTGTGGGGGCAGTGACAACAGCTAACAGTTTGTTGCTTGTCAATTGTTGAAGGAACTTACTAATGATTTTGATTAGGAATGTTTTGCCAGAACCAGCTTCACCACTGACGTACAGTAGTATAGGTTTATAATTATGGCAGGAACATTCTTTATTTTCATGTTTTACACCATGTGCAATTTGTTTTGTTACTTCTTGAAAAATGCTACTTTGCTCATTGTTTAGTTTTGATTGTAGTATAGTTAAGTCTTCCTTATCTTCATACTCACACATGGTGTTTTCTACTTCTATCATAGCTAATTCTGTCTCATTTGTTATTAGTGGTTCTCCCAGTGGTTCTTGGCTTCCTGTTACAGAAGGTTGACTACTGTCAGGAGTATCCTTATCTAGTTGGGCTTGGAGTTCTTCTTCATGTTGCTGTTCATTGTGCAACATTGTTTTGCACTGTGTAAAGTACATCATTTATAGTGCTTTCATTTGCTTTGAAAGCATCCTCATATGAGTCATAGTTATCTAGTAATTGTTCTTCTTTTCTCCATGGTTTAAAGAGTTGTAGCTGGGACATGTAATATACTTCTTTATGTTGAGGAGTCTTCAATGACAATTTGATATGATTAATTACATTTGGTTTAGTGAGTTTAACTAAGCTGCCTTCACAGTCTGTCACTCTATATTTACCTTTTTTTTCATCAGGTTTCATATTATTTTTGTATGTGTAGTTTAGGGCTATTTGGTATAGACACATGTTTTCCAAAGTATTACTTCTGTTTGGGTAGTATGTGTCCAATAAATTGTTTTTTAAAATGTCTTGGCTGTTGGGATCATGTTTGGCTATTGTTTCTATATCTTCATATGATTTTAGAACTCTTTTTCTAGATTTAGCTGGACCGAAACTTAGCCATACTATATTTTCAGATTTACCATACAATGAAGTACCAGTTAAATGATCAGCTGCTTCATAAGATCCACATTCTCTATGGGTGAGCATTTTTATGCCCAAGCTGTATAATTTCTGAAATACTGTTTTATCTGATGACAGGTCATTCCAGAGGTCTTGGAGCTCTGTCTTTTCTGCTTTAGTAAAGTATGCTGTGACATATCAGTAGAATTGTCTGCAATGTACTGCACATCTATGTTTGCATTCCATAAGTGGGCAATGATTGCATTATAATCATTGACATATTTTTCTTCTTCTTTTCTTTTTATGTAATATGTATTTTTAGGTGACTTACCTTTAACACTATGTCTAACTGAAGACATGAGGTTGTTTACTTGACCTGTATTTGTAACTGGTCTAGGGAAACCAAATCGGCATTTGGTGTAGTATTTGCCTTTGTTTTTGTATTTGCGACGACAATATTTTCCACATTTGTGTCTTTGAAATTGTAAAATGTGTGCATGAAGATCACTATTTGTGGCTTCTGATGGAATTTCACAAGTGACATATTTTTCAATAAACTGTAAAACAGTGGCATCACTGTCTTGACCAAATTTAGGAGCATCTTTAATCCATAAAAGCATGTGGATATGTGGTGCTCCTCTGGCTTGGTATTCTTTTCTTCAAAAGAAGTGTTGCACTTCTACAAGGGGAGGAACAGTTTTATTACAAATAAAATGTAGCATAGCAATGAAGCGACGGTGAAAATATCTTGAAACATTAACAGGATCCAAAGAACAAAGTTCTCCAGGTGTTAGAATATCTATGTTTGTTTTGTTTTTATTTGATATGCGTAGGAAATCATGTAAATCTTTCCATGCATATTCTGCACAACTTAATGTAACAAACCAAGTGGGTGGGCCAAGGTTTCTGATCATACAACGTACATCTACATGACGTCGAAACCAGTACTCTTTAGTACCACGCATATTTGCTAATAGATTTGTAATATTTGAGTGTAAAACCTCATCCTTTTGTTGCACTTTCTCTAATAATTGTGTAGCTGTCATATTTTGAAAGTGTGATCCTGATTTTAATATGTGTGCAACTCCGTAACATAAAGTTGCTAGTTCACTTTCAAAGAGTAGGTGGAATATGTATTCCACATTTTGTCTAAATCTTTGATCTTTAGAATACATCCGTAATGAGCGGTATTCTGAAGCTGATATTTGAATAAGTCTATCATCATACCTTCCTCCTTTGCCAGTAGGAAAGAGCAGAGGAAAAGCACGTGCTTCTATACTTTTTTCCCATATACTGATTGGCGATCCTTTTGTTTGACGCATTTGGTAAGTTTCCAGTACATCTTGTACGGTGTCATTACAGTGCAAAGGATTAATTGTATAATGGTCTAAAGTATTTGATATTGTAGCAGGATCTAGTAGCTCAAATTGACCAGCTTCTTGTGTTTCTTGAATTATTTCAGTTGTATCTTTCAAGTTTTCTTCAATATTAATTTCTTTGTAATAGTCATTATTCTCTTTAAGATATTGGAAGGCTTGTCTAACTTTATATAAATCTACCAGCTGTTGCCATATTTTTTTGTCTTTTGTAGGTACTCCATTTACTAATATAATTAAAGATTGCTGCATTAGACGTTGCACTCCTAGAGTATGCACATTTTCTTTTAGATTTAATGGTAAATAAACTACTTTTCCACGAATGCCTTTTACCAATTCAGAGGGAGGTAATTTTGCTGTTTTTGGTTGAAAGCGTATTATTGCTTGAAATGGGTGTACTGTTTGAATTATGATGCTCTCATATAAATTAACTTGTTGTAGAGGTTTTGGGACTGGGTATAATTCCACATTATTTGTGATAGAACGTGAAGGAGTTTGGTTGTTGTCAAGTTTTGTAGTGCAATAACTGCAAAGTATTAAGGGCTCAGTTATTTCATATTTGTTTTCTGCTACAAGGTAGAGAGTTAATTCAAACCATTTAGAATCTTCATTGTCTTCTATTTTGTATGATAGGTCCACAGTTTTTGTGTTACTTTTATAAAAAATTCTACGGCAACATACACATACACGGTTTGGTACTTCAGCTGATGTACTTTTAAATTTGAGTATTGCTTTTTTGTATGTGTTTAGCAAAAGGTTGCCATGTGTAGAATTGTTGCTTAATTGGTTTAAAGCTATTTCATTCTGTAAATGGCTTTCACTTGCAAAATATTTTTTCTGGATATAGTGAATTTCTTCAAGTAGGTCTTTTGCTGTACCATGTAGAAGGATGTTATTTAACTTTGCTAGTGCTAAAGCTGGACTTTTAGCATAGTACAGTTTATAGACTAGATTTCTTATAGTTGAATGATGTGTTGATATCCTTTTGATATCATGGAAAGTGGTTTTATAAGTAGGTCATGTAATGCAGGCCAATGAATGTCCTTGTAGTCCTGTGTACTTGCGCACTGGACAGGTATCTATATTTTGCAGTAATTTAATTTTGATTTTGTCTTTGCTTTTTACGTATTTATTGAGGAATTGGCGTAAAGATTTGAAACATTGCTTGGGAATGTTACACATTGACGTGCATGGCCATTTGTACACTAGACGTTCTCATTCATTTGAATGGAGGGGTGATTCTAAGTTTTCAGGGCATATTTTTGTAAGGAGTACTTCTTGTTCCATTATGGTATTATTCACTTTTTCATAACCTCGACCACTGCTATTTATGTCAATTGTATTTGTTTGCTTTTGTTTGTACGCTTCTTCATTAAAATATGGTTCTGTGCTCTTAGTGTGATTCCATTCACCTCCGCAGATACTTAAGAAGTTTTTTCTGTTGACATTTCGCTTATTGAGAAGTCTTTTTTGTAACTTAGTTATTAGTTTTGTTAGTGGTTTCATTTTGTTTAACAGTAAAATAAATAAATTTCTTTTGAGAAAAATTGCACTGTCCATCAATGCTCCTAAGATTAATTTCCTACGATAGGTTTTAAGCTTTGAACCTGATTTCTCTCCTGTTTTTATAAGATTTTGAAGGACTTTGTGACGGTATATTTTGGCTAAAATACTTTTCTTGGTATGCTTACTTTGCACTATATTAAAATTTGAAGAAGTAGTTTTATCTGTACTGATAGCTGATTTTCTGTTGATTGTTTTTTGGTTTGTTTTACATTTTGATAGAGGAAGCTAAATTGTTGTACTTGAAACTTCTTTTGTTTCACTAAATGATTGTATTAGCTGTTTTGTTTCAACTTTTTTTTACAAATTCTGCTAGAGATGGATGTTTATGTTGGACACCTTTATTTTCATTTGCTCTACTTTTGCGTTGCTTTCTACGGACTTGACTTTTGGTAGGCATTCTTTAGGGTCTGTTGAAAAAAATAAAGAAGATATGGGTTGGGGTGTTCTGGAATGTATGTGTGCTGTGTGCATGAGTGTTTGAGTAAGATGATAAAGATGTATGTAATGGTGTGTGATTGTGCATTGGAACTAAAACTAGTAGGGATAGGTATTCTTGAATTTATGTGTTACTAAACTGGGGTTCAGATGACAAAAAAAACGTAAGCTAGTGGTGTGGAAAAGTACAAATAGTAAATCTAATGTATACAATTAAAACAGTTGTTTGTTCTATAATATGAAAATTGTAGTGGTTCAGTTGGCTAATTTGTGTGTCCAAAAATAGAAATTTGTGGGCCATTCTGGCTGTAAATCGCTGTTTAAGACATGGACATTTTTGGACAAAATGGTACAAAATCTCTATTTTTAGAAACCGAAATAGCTCGTATTAATGCTATAGTATATTTGATTAATAATACAAATATTATGGTGATATTTTACTTACTTTTTTTTTTAAATTAACAGGTAACTTCTTAGTTTTTCTTTCTTCTTCGAATTCGGCTGCTTCTCTTCAGGAAACTGGTCTTGTAAAAACTTCAAATTAGTAACTTTGTTTGTATATAGCACTGTTTTTAATTTAGATATTGATTTTTTTAATTGAAATCCTCAGTGCCTTCTGTAAAACCATTAAACTAATGTATTTACATAAGATACATTGCATCAGTTCAGTACATATGATATGTTCTTAATGAACAAATTGTATTGAATGACTAACTGTAGTAAAAAAAAATATCTTTACTATGTCTTGGGAAATTTATAATATATTAGTGAATACCACTATTTCTGTAAGTAAACTGTTCTAGGTAATAGTGCCTCAATGTCATGTCTAATTTAAAGTAATTAAGTAAATAAATAAATAAAAATGAAAAATATGAAATTGTATAAGTATTTCTATAAAGGTTTAAACATAGATTGTGTTTGCATGCAATTTTGTTTGAATATATGTAGTCTATATATTTCATTTAAAAAATGTTAGTTTAACATAATTTGAGTGTGTGTGTATAAAGAAAGTAAATAGTATAAAGGTTTATAAGTGATAGTTGATTTTAGGAAATTGAAAAAAGTACAGTAAATTCATTTTACAGATTTTACAAGGTAAAAGTCTGTTTGAAAATGTGTTCATCTACTATACAGAAAATATGCATACCTGAAGTTTGTGTTCATGCATATGGATATGCATGGAGCTGCAAGTAGAAATCTTGAAGACTTGTACCGTATTTCTGGTAGATGCTGCTTGCCAATGATATGACACTTGTACTCAGAGAGATTCAGAGTACATTTGCAGTGCTGATCTATGATGATGCAGTTAGATGTAGAGGTCTTGAATGTGATTGGTGCATGGTCATGTGATTTTTGAGGTACATCCAATGAGGGAATGGCAGAGAGAGTGTAGTGGAAATGGTAGAAGGGCTGTTCATGTTACGATATGTCCGCGGACATGGCGGTAGTTCGCGGACATCGGGAGTTACATCCGGGGATTTTTGGGTTCAGAAGTCATGCAAATGAGAATAAGCACTGAAAGGGATTGGTCAGGAAAGTTTGGTGGGTGTGTTGTGCCAGGAGAGATTTTCTCAGATACTCTTTTTGCTGAGAGAACAAAAGATAGCTATGGCTGTGTGTTTCAGAAAACAGATTGTTTGGATTTTAGGAGATTCGTGGATACATTGGTTGAAGGTGCATGCAGAAAGCTCTGGAGTAGCTGTAGATCTTGGATTCCCACATGTGGAAGTACACTGGCATGGAGTACGTGGAATGAAGTGGTTGGACTTGCTACCTCTCTGTGCTACTTTGGAGACAGAGCAACATCCAGACATAATTTTAATTCATTGTGGAGGGAACAGTTTAGGACATGTGACTGGAATTTTTTTGCAATTTGCTATGAAAGAAGGACTTAGGAAGGTTATCGACATGTTTCCTAATTCTCAAGTGATATTTTCCGGATTGCGCAGAGACAAATGTGGCTTCGTTCTTCTTCATTTGGTCCACAAATGGAAAAAGCAAGGCGCAATGTTAATAAGGCTGTTTGTGCCTTTCTAAGAGATTTTGGCATGTCTTCTTTTCACAATGAAAATATTATGTTTTGTAGTACATACATTTTTCGCAGAGATGGAGTCCATCTTACTTATGCTGGCAATCAGATTTTTCTGAGAAATGTACAAAATGCATTGCAACCTTTTTTGGAATTACAACAACGATTTTGAAGTAGATGTTAAGCATTTACAATTGTTGACTTACAAACACCACCCAGAGGCTCTTTTCAGAGCCACCACTTCTTTCCAGAGAAAATTACAATGTTTGTGATGGAGTAGCAACCCAATTTTTTTAATGTTCGCGAACTGTCCGCGGACTTCTAAAAAATACAAAGAGCCCTGCTTCATTTATTTTCACTTCTATTTTTTATCTGGGAAAGGCGGCTCTGAAAAGAGCCTTATTTTTTTTTGATTTTTATAATTTTGTATTTTTTTTGGTTTTTCAGATACGACACACTAGGAGAGGAGGGTAAAGGAGGGTAAAGGGGGGGACACCAACCACAGGGATAAGAAAGGGCGAGCTGAGAGAGGAAGATGTAGAGTGGGTTTTATTTGGGTAGTGAGCAGATCTTCTCGTGCTCTGAGACGATAGTCTCAAAAGCACTCCGAAGTCGCTCCCCCCTGCAGAGTACTGTGTCACAGTACATACATACAACTGTGACCCTCGAAAGGTAAGAGTCATCAGCATTCTGTATGGCCTGTGAGGCAGCTTGAGGAAGACGCTGACCCACAGAGGTGGTCCTTGTGGTGACAGGATCAGAAACAGAGGATGAAGTAGAGGAAATCAACCTGCTACGTTCTTCGCAAGGTACAACCCTGTGAATAGCCCCAGAGTGAAATGACCTCAGGTGTCGCTTCATAGTAGTGGTCCCAAAGCTGTACTTACCCTGCTTCCCGCGACTGAGTATCATTTTGCACTCATTGCAGGTAACACGGTTCGCACAAGCCTTAGGAACATTACCATGAATGGTAAATAACCGCCACACCCAAGACTCACGCCTAGTGCGGGTAGTAGGGTTTTCCTCTACCTCATTCTCATCATCCTCTTCTTCCTCCTCCGCATCCTCACTCCTGTTCCCCTCTTCAGGCCCTTGGGGAGGTGGTGGTGGTGGAGGGGGTGGGGGTGGTGCTGAAGCAGGTGCAGCACCAAGTGGCAGTTCAGCAGCCAAGGATGCCATCTCGATGATGGTGTAGTCTGCAGGTGGCAGCAAAAATCACTGTGTTCTGAAGAATAGCCAGAAACACAATGGGAATAAGCTCTTGGGCGTGGTCTTTTATAGGGGTGCTTGTGCGCGGTTTGCGGACATGCACACTGTCCTCGGACAGATCAAACACAAAAAAAGGATCGGAAAGTTTCAAAAGGTATATAGAAACTCAAGATTGCTATGTGGGACTTGTGCCATGGTGAGATTTTATTGAAAAATATTATCAATTAACTGAAAATGTACTTTTAAATTGTTCGGGGACACAAACAGTGTCCGCATTTCAGGACACACGATGAGCGTGGGCGCGGTCATATGATCCATTCGCGAACTAGTCCATGAAGGAAGCGCCTGTCCGCAGGACACCAAGTGCACCGAGATTGGTTAGCGCATTCACATTGATGTCCCATGGACACTGTTCGGGTTCTGAAGTAATTAAAAGTGCGTCACACGTGAAACGAACATTTCAGGACACCGCGTGTGTTCTTAGAACAGTTTAAACTTGGTAGCGAACAGTAAGGACAGATATAGTGTTCTTCAGGACACGTGTAATTTAGTTTATGTACGAACATTTCAGGACACCAATTGTGTTCTTAGAACACTTTCAATTGGGTAGTGAACACTACGAACAGGTATAGTGTTCTTCAGGACACCTCCATTTTCGTTTACGTACCAACATTTGAGGACACCAATAGCGTTCTTAGAACAGTTTGAACTTGCTAGCGAACAGTACCGGACAGGTGTAGTGTTCTTTAGGACACTTTAATTTTTGTTTGTTTACGAACAATTCAGGACACCTCGTGTGTTCTTAGTACAGTTTCATGTTGCTAGCGAACACTACGAACAGTTGTACTGTTGTTCAGGACACATCATTTTCGTTTATTTACGAACATTTCAGGACACCAATTGTGTTCTTAGAACAGTTTCAACTTGCTAGCGAACAGTACGAACAGGTGTGGTGTTCTTCAGGACACCTCCATTTTCGTTTATGTACGAACATTTCAGAACACTCGCACTGTCCGCGGACACTTTTATTGTTTTTTTAAAAAAAAAACAGAAACTATTCACAATACAATATAAAAATTAAACTTTATTTAACATATATTAATAATTTATGACAGAGAAGGTGAGGCAGAAACAGAAAGAAAAACAGGAGAATTTGGGGTTTCAACATGATTGGTATTAGGTGAAGAAGGGATGGAAATCTCATCAAAACGTTTTGGATTATGGAGAGGGTTTGGGGATAATTGACTGGGATATGGTGAGGAGGGACAAGTACATGTGGGGCAATGGTACGAGGTTTTTGGTTTGAAATGATTTTCTACAAAAGTTTTTAAATTATTAAAATTAGCCAACAATACATCCATTTTTTCTTCTATATTGTGAAGACTGTTAACCATAACAGGGTTTTCTGAAGTTTTTTCTATTTTGGTATGCTCTGTACAAAAATATAATATACATGTTAAATGTATATAAAAAAAATAATAAATAAATAGTTTATATTATAAAGTGTTTACCATTAGTTTCACTATCTTGTGACATTTCTTCATGTGGGAAATTGTCCTCTAGCCATTCCAGAGTACTAGACATTTCTGTGAGAAAAAAAAAAAAGATAATATATTTTTTAATCTAATACAGAAAGTTTATAAATATATGAGTAAAATGAAGTACACTTACTATTTCTGGTAAAATAAGTCCTATGTATTCAGTAGGTTTGGTCTAGTTCTCAGTTCTGTTGTGTCTGTGAGGTAATTATGTTGGAAGCCAATTTATCTTCTTGTGGTATATTCCATTTCAGAACATATTGTATTTAAATGAATGGTTAGTGTGTTACATATATGGGTTACATTTCTTATGTATTACTATATATAATGTGTTTGTGTGCTGCTTTTTGAATTTGTTAAATGTTCCTATATTATGATATAACAATCAAACATACCCCACCACCCCCCCCCCCCCACAGTTTTTAGGTAGTGGTACTGTTCTCCGAACATGTACGCGAACATTAAATAAGTTCGCGGACATCAAGTTCATAAGAAGAGATCTAGTCAGTTCCATATGACACGTATATAAAGTCAAAGTCATTAATGTTAAGTTGTGCTACTAAAAAACTATGAAATTCAGTGAAAAAACTTTGTTAAAGGGACGTTATGGTTAAGTTGCGCTACTAAAAACCTATGAAATTCAGTGAAAAAAACTTTGTTAAAGGGATGTTATGGTTAAGTTGCGCTACTAAAAACCTATGAAATTCAGTGAAAAAACTTTGTTAAAGGGACGTTATGGTTCCAAGTAAAACCGAAAAACCCTTGAAATTTGCCAGTTATGGTAAGCTAAGCAACCATAACCCGCGCCACCACCATGCACTGCTAAGACTAACACCTAGGACATCAAAGATGACATCTGGAAATAGAACTCTTAGGTAGTTGCACAGTAGTTTTTGATGCAGATGTCTTTTATTAACACAAGATATGCACTCAGAGAGTTGAAGTGTACATTTGAAGTGTTGAAGTGAGATGACAGGGTTAAGTGTAGAGATTTTGAATGTGATTGGTGGATGGATGTGTTACTCTTTGAAAGCAGCTAATGAGGGAGTGTTGAGAACATGGAAGTAGAAAGGGTAGACTGGCTGCCCCACTGTAAGTTGGTCTGCAGACACCAGAGTCGTCCATGGATGGCACGTGCCACATTCGGGTCTTTTGTGGATGCCTGTCATGGAAATGGGACTGTGGGGAGTAGCCAATCAGATTTTCTAGGTGTGGTGTTCATGAAGGGTAGTAGGAGTTTCTTTGCAGGGGTTGTGAGAGCAATGATAATGACTATGGCTATATGTTTGACAAGGCAGACTGTGTGGATTCTGGGTGACTCCTCAATTCAGTCATTCAAGGTATATGCTGATAATCATGGCATCCTTGGAAATATTGGATTGGCAGAAGTGGAAGTTTCCTGGTAAGCAGTTTGTGGCTCAAACTTGATAAACCTGCTTTCATTCTATGAGAGTATGGCTCACTTTAAATGTCCAGATATTGCGATTGACCATTCTGGAGGGGACAGTTTAGGGTTTGTGACTCCAGTGTCTTTGCAAGTTGTGCTGAAGTCTATTTTTAAAAGCCTAAGGCAACTGTTTCCAGCAGCTCAGATTATTTTTTGGGAAATAAATCAGAGACGCGCATGGAGATGTCCAACAAAAATGGTCAGTCCTCAAATGGAACAACCAAGGCACATTGGGCCTCATTACGGGTCTGGCGGTAGCCGTGCCTGTAACAAAGGCATGGCTGCAGCCGGACCTGTGATTTTACTGGCACCCACAAATGGTCAATTACCGGGTCATGCCGAGGTTGGCGGACCAGGTAATTGGCCATTCTTGGGTGCCGGCAATAAGGAACTCCCCATCCCCATTCAGCCCCATGGGGCTGAATGGGAAAGGGGAGCTCGGATGCACCATCACTGTTAATAACGTTGCCAGTGCATCCATGAGTTGTGCTCACGGGTGCCGTACTGCCCGCCAGGTCGAACCTGGCGGGCATAGCGAGACCCGCAAGCACAATTCGTAGTATGGCCGTACGGTAGCAATAGTGCCGGTAGCGATACCGGTGCCGTTTTTGCCTTACCACCATACTTGTAATAAGACCCATTGTCAATACAGGTGTATCTGCTTTTTTGTATGCTGCAGGAAAGCCATCTTTTAAGAATGATAATATCAATTCTCAGGGTGTGCAATTTTTTGTCCAGGTGGAGTTCACTTCACAGATGTCGGAAACACAATTTTCCTTTACAATCTTAGGAATCCATTGAAGAGGATTCTGTGAGGAAAAAAAATCATAAAAGCATATAAAGTGAAAAAAGGTGTTTGTTAACAAACCCCCCCAAAAGGTTATTTTCACAGCCGCCTCTAAAGATTAAATAACTTACATTGGGCCTCATTACGACCCTTGCGGAAATGGAAAAATGATGGCGGAAATGCAATACCGCCATCGAACACCGCTCGTTGCGATCATGACCCGTCACCGTAAAGTACGATGCCATTAGCGACACCG
This sequence comes from Ambystoma mexicanum, assembly GCF_040938575.1. Classification (NCBI taxonomy): domain Eukaryota; kingdom Metazoa; phylum Chordata; class Amphibia; order Caudata; family Ambystomatidae; genus Ambystoma; species Ambystoma mexicanum. The sequence continues at coordinate 1,277,946,904 of NC_090937.1, forward strand.
CAGTGAACGGCAACGCTAACTGCACCAAGTACGCGCACGCGCGCCTTGCAAAACCGGAATCACCGCCATGGCGCAACGGTACGCGAATTCTGACCCTAGCGGACATGTACTGAACGCCATCAAGCACGTCGTAAAGTACCATTCCGCCATGGCGAGAAATATGGCAACGTGAACCAACCGTAAATGGCCCACTGAGTGCCTGTACTCCACTCCCTGGCCTCATTGCACAACTCCTGGCAGGCGCAATGTACTCACACTATGCAACCAGTGAAATCCACAATTCACCCATGCATGCCAACGTAGAAAAGCATGCAGGGGCTCAAAGCGCCCCGTGAGTGGGCATCCATGTACGGCATGTCACCATAGCCGTACTGACGCAGCACAGGCATGTGAAGGTACAATACATCAAAATGAAAATCAAGAACACATGACACAAAACAACAGTAGTCCCCCATCGCTTGCCACCAGCGCAAGGCAACATCCAAAACAGCATCCTGAGGGGGATTGCACCAGCCCTGTACTCATGCCAGTAAACAAACCAACCATCAGCAGAAGCATGTACCACACAAGTTGGCAGAGTGACTGAGCAGCCAGGCTCATCCCAAGAGGGGCCGATGGGAGCTGCAGGGCACAGATGGCATCAATACAGAAGCTATTCCAATGGACATGACCCCAGTCCCCCTCCAACAAACGCACGCAAACACAGTCACCTGTGACCAGCCACATTCTGAACAACCCATCATTCCACCAATCGACCTGGCTGACAGGCACCAGTCGGCCAAAAGCCAATCCCCCGCCCCTGAACAGCACATCATGTAAACAGACACAATGGCAGCCCCTATCCGTGACCATACTGTGCTACGTAGGCAAACGCGGCCAGTACTGTACCACACAACTCAACTCAGAAGGCGGAACACAATGCAGATCATCTCGCAATACATACCGCCACAAAGCGAAAATCGCCACATCACCTGCAAAGAACAACGCAACACGACAAATATCGGAATACAATTTAAATGCACATCCAAATGACAAAGGCCCCACAGCAATTTGCAAAATAACACCAAAACAACCATCATCACCGAGGGCTGCATCTGCAATAATTGACCGGCTTCCACTTGTGTGACGCCCTGTACCATCATGGCACACAGGGCCTACATCAACGTTCCAAAAGGCAACATGGAAGCGGCAAGAACCGCAGGTCCGTCCCATGAGGCAGGCACTAGTCGAGCTGAAAGGCCGAAATGTTGCACCTAGCCACCAGTACAGCGTAAGGGCATGTGGCCCATTGGCGATCGTCCCATAAGATCGAAATGGTGCTCCACTGATTCACCCGAAGCTGCAGGAGTCGAGAGTAAAAACCATCTGGAGGAGTGGCGTAGAGATGGCATCTGCAATAGGGCAGGAGATACCTGTCACCCAAAAGAAACACAAATTAACCGATTGCATTACGGGACACATGATGCATTACAATCTTCATTCAACACACCAAATCCACACCCATATGCATGCTAGCCCACTCCAAAGGAATATACACACCCCTAAATCAGTATCGAATCATAACGAAACCAATCGAGCTAAATACACCATTGGCAACGTCGGTTACTGTGCATGCGTCCGTCAAGATAGAACCCATGACATGGGATTAGTAACGTGCCTAGACACAAGTGCATGAAGGCGCGTCGAGACAGGGAGGATCCGACAAGGGCAGATAGACGTATGTCCCACTATGGCAGCCTTGCATCACATAACGCAGGGGAAGGGGAGTGAATCAAAAAACCCATGTACATGGCAGACCCTAAACGGAATCATCAGTCCATGCATCCATTCATCATTCCCTCATCCCGCAATGAAAACGCATGAATATTCACTCACATAATATGTGAAACTTCCATCGCGTCTGTGCGTAATGCAGTCCGCAAAAACCACTGTGCCCCTGGCCGGATCTGTAGTGTTGTGAAGCAAGATGGATTTGGGAACGTCCTGCCTTATCGTCCACTACGCTATTGCGCATCCCATTCAATTCATATCATTCATTGCCTGCTCGTTATGGGCCATGTCCCAAGGACATTCTACAATAGAACGTTACATTTCCAGCCAGACCTGTGGGCGTATCCTCGCCGCTACTTCAAAGCCCAAAATGCTGGCCTTCGAATTCCTCACTTGCAACATTACGTCGAAAAGGCTTCTGTGAACGCTTGCATTCACAATTACATCAATGTAGTGCGGCTGTGTGTCATGATGCTAACTGGCTGCAATCACAAATGGGACGCCACGCCCGTCGGTGAATTACGTTACTGTGCTGCATGAGGGTCGGCCATCGATCGAGCCCTACATACCACTGACTCTTCACAGGTATGTAAGCGGCTGCAATCATAGCATGTGTAACAATGGGAGCATAGCATGAAGATCAGTCAAAGTACATCACACTGCCATCGGGATTAGATACATGATTCCAATCCCAAGATGCCATGCGGCCAAATGCAGCCTTACGTGCGGGACGTGCTCGGCCAGAAGGGATAGCATCTGCCACAGAATCATTCAATCAGCACAGGTGGAGGCCATACAGGCCGACAGCACATATATAGCAGACCCAAACCCCTCCCACAACCACTCCCACTCCAAAATGCTACCGGCAGGACTAGCGATGTTGGGCCTGGGGGACCAGATAGCACTGCAAGTGCTACAACTACAAGAAGACGACGAACAACAACAGGTACAACAACCGGGCGCACAGGGGAGACGGAGGAGAAGGAGGAGGAGGAGGGCAAGGCAGGGTCAGCAAGGCCCACAAGCACTGCCACTACCACCAGGCAGGCGGCCCGCAATCCCACGCCTCCGAGCCGATCCGTTCAACCTCACTGCTGAGCAGATCCACACCCTCTACCGTTTGGACCGGGACACCATAATCGCCATTGTGGACATGACACATGCTGACCTCGTGAGCATGATAGATAGCCCAACCGCCATCCCACCCCTACTGAAGGTGGTGTCTGCACTCCACTTCCTGGCCACAGGCACCTACCAGCACACAGTGGGACAGTTGCATGGCATTTCACAGCCACTGTTCTCACGGACACTCTTCCAAGTGCACGATGCCCTCCTGAAGCACGCCGACGACCACATCACACTACCACGCACGTACCAGGAGATTACCAACGCTAAAGTGGGATTCCATGCACTTGGCGGCATCCCGGGTTGCATTGGTGCCATCGACTGCACCCATGTTGAATTGGTTGTCCCACATGCCATGGAGGTCCAGTACCGCAACCGGAAACAATTTCATTCAATCAATGTGCAAATGGTGTGTGACTCCAACAAGATATTTACGCATTGTTGTGCCAGATTTCCAGGATCTACCCATGATTCTATGGTCCTGAGGAACACAAGAATACCACGCTACATGGAGCGACACGCAGGGCACAGATCCTGGCTACTCGGTGAGTCTCATTCCATGCATGACATCGTGGCCCATTTGATGCGTCAATGACCTTGCAGGGGGGGGGGGGGCTACTTAGCACTATCATTCCACTGACACCCTTTATTCGTCTCATACAGGTGATGCCGGGTATCCACTGAAGAGATGGCTCCTTACACCAATCCGGAACCCACAGAACGAGCATGAGGAGGACTACAACCATGCCCACTCACGTACCCGTGTGGTCATTGAACAGGCATTCGGCCTACTGAAGGCTCGTTTCCGCAGCCTCAGCAGGTCTGGCGGGGCACTCATGTACAGCCATGAGAAGGTTTCTAAGATGGTCATGGCATGTGTCATGCTGCACAACATGTGCATACGTAGGAATGTGCCCATGCCCCCTGACGCTGTACTGCATGCACCTGAAGATGATGATGATGATGAGGGTGGGGATGTGGAGGCACCTCAAGGAGTCCATGAGGCACAGGATGCACGTGCAATCCGACAGAGCATCATAGATGCATGCTTCTAGCAACCACGCATGGTGCCTATTACACGGAAAGGGGACCTGTGGCACTGTGTGTGTGTAGTACAGGCACATTGTGGACTGTACGCCTATGAAGGCCTCGTACGCAAATATCAATGTCCACACATGTCATTGGATGATTATGAGATGCTGTATTGTTAATGTGATTTGATTTATACACCCTATGGACCCGCCACCCAGTGAAGCCCAACACACCCCCTCCACCCTACTACCTCCCCCCCCAACACCAGTGTCCAAATATGCATGCTGTCCGTGGTTGGACGCTATTGCAAGCCCCCTCTACGGGTATCAGGGGCACCCCTGCCCGTGGAGCGCAGGTTCCTGCCAGATCTGCGTTGGGGGCTGCCCTGGACGGAACTTGCCACGGATGATGTCTCTGCCTGCTCGCGTCCATGCATGTCTCTGAGGGTTTGTGAGAGCTCCGAGAGCACACGGCGCACAGCAGCAAGTTCAGCACAAACGTCTTTGGACGTCGCATGCAGTTCCCCCCTCAGGCTCTCGGTGCTTTTCTCCATTTGTGCTCTCAGGCTCTCGGTGCTTTTCTCCATTTGTGCTCTCAGGCTCTCGGTGCTTTTCTCCATTTGTGCTCTCAGGCTCTCGGTGCTTCTCTCCATTTCTCCCCTGAGGCTCTCACTACTTTTCTCTATTTGTGCCCTGAGTGTCTCGGTGGATGTTTCCATGGCTGCCCTGGAACCCCCGCATTCATTTGCATGGTCCTTGAGTAGCGTGGACACTTCCTGCTGTTGCTCGATCAGCAGGTCGAGGGACTGTTGCCTCTGCTGGGCCATGGACATTTGCGGTGGTGTGACAGGGGGGCTGCTCAACACATGTTGCCTTGGCACAGGACTTGTGGGGGTTGGCCAGTCGTCGTCTTCAGGGTGCCCCTGCGTGGTTTCGTCATGGTGTAGGGGATGGAACATGCAGGGGGATTGGGAAAGGTCATGGATGGTACCTACGTCGCCAGCACTGTTTTCCGTGTCGGAGCATGCTGGCATGACAGCTGTGTCACCTATGGTGCTGCTACCACCAGAGGCAGTGCCATCAGATACGTTCTTTGGGGGGACCTGTGGTGCTGGGGTTGTGGACTTGCTGGCTGCTGGGGTGCCTGTTGCAGTCCCCTCCAGTGTGCTGCCACTTGATTCCTGCTGCTGCCGTGTCTTGATCCTTGCACCTGAGGTGGAGGCTCTTGGGACGTTGGTCCTGGCCCTCTTTGCAGGCGTGCTGGTAGGGGTGTCCTGCAGCTCGTCGTTGGTATCGGACCCTGTGGTGGAGTAAAGAGGGGCGAGCGTTAGTTATGGGTCTGTCGGATTTGGAATGGCAACGTATCAAATGCATTGGGGTGGTACATGAGGCTGATTTGGGACTGGGCCTTGGAGGTGGTCTCATTTTCGTGTGGATTGAGGATGCATTCATTTGGCTGCCTGCAGTTAGGGGGTGCATGCTGCACATGTAGGGGTTGTTTATGGCTTCTTGATTGATTTGTTTGTTCATTCTGACTTTTAGAGGGCGCTGTCAGGGCAAAGTATGTATTGCACTATGGGGTCACATGGTACTGCACATGTTCGTGGTTTGTGGATTTCGCATTGTTTCTCTTGGCCAACCTACCTGATTCTCCGGATGTCGGCACTCCTTTCTCCATCCCTCCGACTCCCTCTATGCTCTCCATTCCTATGGTGGAGGCGCAGATTTCCTCCCAGGGGGTCAACTTGATGGGCGACTCTGAACCCCCCCCGGTAGCTGTGGCGATGTTCCTGTTTGCAGAAAGTATGCTGCGTACGCGGATCCGCAGGTCGTCCCACCGCTTGCGACATTGCTGTGGCGTGCGGGGTGTTGTCCCCACCGCACTTACGCGCTGTGCCACCAGGGCCCATATGGCCTTCTTGTTGGCAAGGGCCGTCCTGGTCATTTGACTGGAGAAGACGACGGCGGCATTTTCCTGGAGGGTCTCGGTGAGCACGGTCAGTTCCTCTCGGGAGAAGTGTACCTGCCGCTTGCGGTCACACGCTTTCTTGGCTACCTTTCCCATATTTATTTTTTTAACTGGGGTTGCTAACGGGTTGGGATGTGTGTCAGGGTCGGATTTTTAATGGTTGTGTTGGGATTCGGATTTTATAGTTGTGCGGCGTGCTGTTTCCCGTTCCGGCCACATGCTTTTACTTCCGTTTCCGTATATTTACGGTGGCCGTAATTTGCGGTGCCCGCTCGTTGCGGTGACCGCTCATTACGGTGACCGCTAAGATGGGTGGCGGTATTGCACCTGGTGCAGCGTACGGCGGCGGTAAGGGCCGTTTTGGGGTCATTTCCGCCATCGCAGCCTTTCGGATTCCGCCATGGCGTAATGCTCGTGCCCGATGGGTCGTGATTAGCCGCACTTTGCTCCTTCGTGCAATGGCGGAAACGCTATTTACGCTGTTGCGGTCCGGTCAGTCACTTTCCGCCAGGGTCGTAATGAGGCCCATTGTGTTTAATTTCCATCCCCACCCCCTTCAATTGGACGATCTGTCCGTGGACAGCGCAGTAGTCTGCACACGCAACATGCCACATCTGGGTCTTTTGAGGTTGTCTGACATGGAAAGGGGACTGTAGAGGCCATTGGAGGATCAGGTTTCCTGGGTGTGGTGTACAGGAGCAGAGTGTACCGGGAGTTTTGTTAGTAGGAGTTGTGAGAGGATTGAAAATGGCCAGCAATGTCTTTCAGCAGGCAGAGTGTTTGGATTGTTTGGAGACTCTTGGGTCCACTGGGGAAAGGTGTGTGCTACGCATTGTTGAATCGCCAAAAATCTTGGATTCCCTGAATTGGAAGTGTTCTGGTACAGAGTATGTGGCATGAAGTGGGTGGACTTTCTCCCATTTTGTGAAAATATGGTTCAATTATAGCATCCGGACATTATTATCATTCATTGTGGTGGGAGCAGTTTGGGGAATGTGACTGGAACCTCATTGCAGTTTGCAATGAAGGAGACCTTGGGAAAGTTGAAGGAAATGTTCCCTAATTCCAAAATAATGGGTTCAAGAATGATCCAGTGACAGATGTGGATGAGTTCCAGTTCATTTGGTCCGCAAATGGAGAAAGCGAGGTGCAAATCAATAAAGCTACGTGTGCTTTTGTTTGCGATGTTGACATGACATTGTTCCATAATGAGAACATTAAATTTGATAGGGCCAACTTTTTTCAGGGAGATGGAATCCATCTAACTGATGTGGGTAATCAGATTTGTGTGGAAAACATTCAAAATGCTTTGAAGCAGTTTTTGTGAAAGTGAGAAGAAAAATGAAAATCATTGAAACGTTTTCTTAATTCAGTTTATAAAAAGAAAAATGTAAAAAAATATATAAAAACCAAAAAAAAGAAAAACGGTTCTTTTAAGAGCCACCTTTTTTGAGCACATAACAATTGCAATGATAGCAACTGTCCCACGCCCAGTACTTTTTAGATGTCTGTGGACTACAGTGCTGTCTGTGGAATATGCATCTTGCAAAGGGCCTGTGATTTTTGTTCTCACTTCTATTTTTTAACTGTTGAACCTTTATTCGTATTTTTTGAATTTTGTTTGAATTTATTATCAGGAGAGGCAAGGAGTGGCTCAGGTGAGGGAAGGCATGGAAGGGACATCAACCACAGGGACAAAGGGACAGGTGGAGAGAGGAAGATGCTGGGCAGGCCTTAATTAGGTAGGTGGGGTGTTTCTCATGCTCCTTGACCACAGACTTGAAAGCACTCTAAAACTGTTCCCCCCTATAGATCGGTGCTTCACAGTACATATATAGCACTGTGACCCTGGAAAGGTAAGGGTCAACAACGTTCTGTATGGCCTGTCAAGCCGCTGCTAGGATCCTCTGCCCCAAAGGAGCATCCTTTGTGGTGACACAACTTTGCACTCAGTGCATCGTGCATTGCTTACACAAGCATTTGGGACATTTCCAACGGTAATGAAAAATTGCCACACCCAGGACTCACTCCGAGCACTGGTGACAAAGACTTCCTGCACTTCATCCTCTTCTTCTTCTTGATCATCCTCTGTATCATCACGCCTGTTCCCTTCTTCAAGCCCTCCAGGTTGTTGAGGTAGTGGTTGTGGGGTGGTTGGAAAGCAGAGATGACCAGAACGGATGCCATTGAAGCAGCTTTTTAGAGATTTGCAAGTGTACTCCAGATTCTGTCTCCTGGACAGGCAGATTCAGAATGACGAAAAGAAATGGGTTGGTCCCTTTAGAGGAACCGTTGGCAGACATTCTTGCTGTCCATGGACTACTGAGTCGAAAATAGTCCTTGGAAATTTGCAAACAGTTACCAGATCAATGTAAAAATGGCCTTGGAGCTGTGCAAGGGTAGAATTCTGCTTGAAACACCCTAGATTGTCTAGAAAAGCACTTTGACCACAGACACTGTTGGCAGACACCGCCATCACGTCGCACGGCTTCTGTCACATGATGATGTCTCTGGATATATGTGGCCCCGATATCCATTCCTGGCCGTCCGTGGCCCCGACGTCCATCTTGGACACCCTTTGGCTGGGAAATGTCAGCGTGCATGATTTTGATGTCCGTAGGACATGCACAGTGTCTGCAGACTAATAAAAAGTGTGTCATGTGAACACTGACATGTCCGGACATTCGCCCTTTCCGGGGTACCTCCATTTTGAGTGCAGACACCCCAGGCATGGTCCGCGGACTCATAATGGGAATACCACGCAACAATAAACAAAACATTTGTAGTACAAAAACTATATTTATTTCAGATAGGGATGGGGTATCAGAATGGGAAACGTAAATGGAAGAATTAGGCATTTGGAACAATAATCATGAGGGGATGAAGGGACTAAGGTTTCATAAAATCATCTTTGATTAAAATTTCTGAATTTGATGCGGATGATTGCTGAGGACAGGTGCAAGTAGGATAGTGATAAGGAACATTTTTAATCAGTTGATTTTTGACATATTGTACACGTTCATTACAATCATTACTTAGTTTATTCAATTCTTTTGACAAGTTTTTGATTTCAGTATTTACATTTGGGGATAAGACTTCTCTTTCTTATTCTAGGGAAAGTAAATGATAAGACTGGGGCATGCTTTCGTCATGAAAACTATGTACCATAAGACAAGTAGAAATAATTATTTTAGTAAGGTGTGCACAAAGTAAATTATTTGTTGACAGTAAAATATGTATTGTATACCATTGGAGATGTTATGGTCGCTCATTTCCTCTCTTGGGAAGTTCTCTTCTAACCAGTCAAGTGTGCTTGCCATTTCTGTGAGAAAAACAAAAGGGCTTCTGTTTTATAACACATGTTTATGTAATGAAAGCTAATAAAAGAGAAATAAATACAATGCACTTACTATTTACTGAGAATGTCTTATCCAGTAAGCACCTGCTGTTTCTTAATGTGTATCCCGACTTGTACTGAGGAGATATAAAGTGTACACTTATGGTTTGTGATTGGTGCATTCCATTGCAATTGTATCTTGAAATATGAGTATTATTACAAAAATGTGTACTTGCATATTGTAAACATTAGTTGTGATTTTAGGTACATCTGTGTGTTTGTTGATTAGTACACATTTTTGGGGTCACCCCCTATGATTTTGAGCCTGGTAAATGCCGACTGACATCTTCGGAGTACCGCGCTGTCCGCGGTCTCCATAGCTGCCTCATTGGGGATTGTACAATATAAGGAACTTTTAGCAGAGTAAAGCTGCACTTACAAAAACCCATGACATTGAGTGAAAAAACTTTGTTAAAGGGACCATAACGATGTTTGTCCCCCAGGGGTCTAACCTCTCACCCTGGCCCTTCAACCAATACTTGGCAACGCTTGCCCACTGCATTGCCATTTTCTGCTCTAATTTTCAGTGCTATGCTGATGACACTCAGCTCATTTTCAGGCTGCCCTCATCCACCTCCTCACTTTCTTTCATCTCTGATTGCCTAACTGCCATTCAAGATTGGTGTCAAGCCAACAATCTTTGTCTGAATGCCAGCAAGACAGAGATCCTCCTCAACGGCACACATTCACCATCCTTTCCCCTAACTCTCTGGTCGGCCTCCCTTGGTCCTCCTCCTACCCCCACCTGTGAGGCTAAGAACCTCAGGGTCATCTTTGACTCCACACTTTCCTTCTCCATCCACATCTCTGATGTCTCTAAAAAGTCAAACTTCCTACTGCACCTCCTCAGAGGTACTCCACCTTTCCTCTCCTTCCCCCAGAAGCTCACTGTCTCCCAAACTGTGGTTCTCTCTAGGTTGGAGCATTGTAACAGCCTCTTTCTAAATATACCTGCCTCTACTCTCTGCCCTCTGCAACTAATCCAGAACAGGACTGCAAGACTTGTCCTTGGCCTCAAGCCCTGGGATCGTATCTCTCCATCTCTGAAATCTCTCCATTGGCTCCCAGTGGATGCAAGGATAAATTCAAAACACTCTGCATTGTTCACAAGGATTTCTGGGGCCTGAGTCCAAAATACCTTCAGCTATCCCTCCACAAATACACCCCTCTCTCGCTCCTCTCTCTTCTACCTGTAACTCCCTCAGGGTCAATCATTTTTCAAATAATCAAGCTGGGGTAGGTCTCTGTTTTTGGCTGGGGCCTCCATCTGGAACAGCCTCCCTGCCACTCTGAAACTTGAGTAGAATCATATCTAGTTCTGGAAGCACCTCAATACCTTCCTTTTTGTTTCTGCCTTTGCCCCCTCTCCCCTGCTGATCTGTTCTCTCTCAGCACCATGCACCTGGCCTACCCTCTGTTTTCTGGGCCCAGGTACCTGTTCACCCTGCCACCCTCCCGCACTGCCTCCGGGGCAGCCCTTGCACTGGGGTCTGTATCTGTACACATAGAGCCCCCACTTTTCTTCCTGCACTTATCAGACATACCCTGTCTGCTGCCTTACACCCAGCACTTGCCACTTGCTGGCTGCACTACCACTGTTTGTTGCCTTCATTATTTATGTATTTATTATTATTTATCTCTTTCTCCTTTGCTCTGTACTTTCCAATTCTCCCCCCTTCAATGCACTTTTTCCCTCTCCCTCGCCCAGCACTTGCATGTTCTCAATGTCATTGGGCCTAGTAAGATAGCTGTTTTGTTCTCCCCTGTTCCCCTTCCTTGCCTTGTCACACTCTGAAATACTTGTGTACGAGCGAGATAGAAATAAAATATCAATATATCAATGTGAACGAAGGGCACATGGTCTGCTCTCTTTACATTCATTTGTCCTGACCACAGTAAACATGGCATTAATTAGCATAACGTGTTAATTCACATTCATAAAGGTGTTGCAATATAATCTGTTACATATCTTTGGTTTGATGTACATACCCGTCATTCAACCTGTCATTCAAGCATCTCTGGTCTGTCCTCAATTCATGAGGAAGGCGATGAGGGAGGAGAGCTCCAAGGTAATGCACTGCCGCTCAGTTGCTCCACCCAGCCCCAGTTTTCAGGCCTTACAAGCCTCTACTTAAGGACTATAGGCCAGGTTCAGGCAGACAGCATTGAGTAGGTTGCTGGTCACGTGACTGGGCTCTGCCACTAAATTGCTCCTCCCACCACCTGTTTAATTTCCTCTCCTCCAACACCCAACCGCATCCCGTCCTGCCTGCACCGAACTCTCAAATTGTTTGGTAATATGTGAAACCTGTCAAAGCTGGATCACAATGGGAGATGCCACCCTAGACGGTTTGGACAAAGCTATTTCAGAACACCAGGACAATTGCTGGGTGCCGCATTCAAAACTAGACTAGGGTGGCTGGAGTTCAAACATAACAGAGAAATGGTGGGCTGGACACAAAGAATAACAGTATAGTGCACACCGATACAGAGCATAACAGTACAATGCATAAGGAATAATCCAGTAGGAGATGGTATGTGTGACCCGACTGCCAGTAGTCATTAAAAAATAGTGTAGGATCCCACTCCATCCCCACCACATAAAAGGGCTGTAGGAATGAACACGTGTGCACACATGGACCTGTACAAGAAGTGGACAAACTACAACTACAATAAAACACACAACAAACAATAAAGGTATACAAGCTACCACTACAATAAACAAACAAGGATATATAAACTGGGTGATAATAAACAAATGATGTTATACTGGGTGGTTGCAGGACAGACGTTGGGGAAGGTTAAGTAAACTTGGAGAACAAAAGAGACTAGGGTGGGATAAGTAATCTTGGAAAACAAGGGAAAGAAAACACTGGCACAGGTGGAAACACTAGCACTATAATTTTTTTACCCGTCCCACTCGGGGTGACAATAGCAAAACAAAAGAGGTGATGGATGGAAGGTTTAGAATGAATCTTAACCTCTGGCATTGCTCTGGTTTGCCTAAGGTCTTTCCCCTTCTGTAATTGCTTGGCAGGTGAAGAACGATGGTCTGGAGGGTTGCCCAGAGCAATGCCAGAGGTAAAGATTCATTCTAAACCTTCCAGCCATCACCGCTTTTGTTTTGCTATTGTCACCCCGAGTGGGACGGTTATGCCCAGACATGGGTCCCGTGCCTGCTGGGCCTAGAGACCCAAGCTACTCCTCACTGATGACGCCCAACAACGCTGAAACATGTCTGGGTATGCTTGTGGTCTCGTGCAGAAGGGAAGTGACCTAGCAGTTCGGCCTGGACTACCCATTTGGGGGTGGGGCCAAGCCTGATTTGCATAAGGTCTTTCCCATTCTGTAATGGCTTGGCAGGTAAAGAACAATGGTCTGGAAGGTTGCCCAGAGAAATGCCAGAGGTTTAGATTCATTCTAAACCTTCCAGCCTTCACCTCTTTTGTTTTGCTATTGTCATCCCGAGTGGCACGGTTATGCCCAGACGTAGGTCCCGTGCCTGCTGGGCCTAGAAATCCAAGCTACTGCTCACTGATGACGCCCAACAACGGTGAAACATGTCTGGGGATGCTTGTGGTCTCGTGTAGATGGGATGTGACCTAGCAGTTCGGGCTGGCCTACCCCTTTGGGGGTGGGACCAAGCCTGATTTACATAAGGTCGTTCCCCTTCTGTAATGGCTTGGCAGGTGAAGAACGATGGTCTGGAGGGTTGCCCAGAGCAATGCCAGAGGTTAAAATTCATTCTAAACCTTCCAGCCATCACAATAATATCCTTCTATCTGTAAAAAAAGAAAACATAATTAGTAAGAGAACAAACACTTTAAGAAACACAATTTAATTCTCAAGTTTTAATGACTGTCATATCTCCTATAAAAACCTATAACAGTCAATACACTGCAAAACAATCCTTCTAAAGACTACTTTGTAGAACATATAGAATCACAATTAATCAAAACCATACATTTTTTTAAATTACACAAATTACATAACCGCGGCTATAACCCTAGTTGCATCGGGTCCCCCTATAGCCGTGGGTACAATTAAATGTTCCCCTGCATTTAGAAACATGTATTGCACAGGTTTCAGATTTCAATCACACATGCCTTGAGGTGAGAACATGCAAACAGAAAGGAATGTACAATTGTACAATTCTGTGGTAAAGCATCCATAATATAATATGATCACTGCACCAAAATACAAACAGTTGTAGCTGCAGGTAGGGCTGGGTGCTCATACCCATGGCTACACCAGCATGCCAAAATGCTCGATGTCCAATTGGACCACTCATAGTCACGAGTGAGGGCAACCGCTGGTAGCCGCGGCTACCTGTAACATTTTTACATATTCAAAAATACATATAAACAAGGGGTACAAATTAAAACAACACAAAGGTACACATGAGGGCATAGAATCAGAAACACATCTAAAATTGTGTAATGAAATATCATGATCACTGCACAAGAATTGGTATCGCTATACCCGAAGCTTGGGCGATAGTCATAGCCGCCGTGGCACTCCCCAAAGAATACACAATGTCCTATTGACTAAGAGGTACCTGTGGCTACAAACCATCTGATAGGGTACAGCATTTCAATGGATGCAGTCATAACCATGGCTATTTAAAAAAAAGGTATCACAGGTTTTGTCCTTTTTCCAATATTCTTCAAATGTTCTATGGGTGGTTCTTAAAAGAGCCTTTGGGTTATTTAACCAAAATATGTATATATATATATATATATATATATATATATATATATATATATATATATATTCAGTCAAAAAACGTTGTTAAAGGGACGTTATGGCTAAGACAAAGGGCCTCATTACACGGATGGCGGTAAGGGTTTACCGGTACCGATAAGGGTACCAGTGCCGGTAAACCCTTACCACTTTACTATGAGTTTATTTGTAGAACCCTACATTAACGGCTGGTTTTACCAGCCGTTAAGGACGGGACCCTCAAAGGGACCTTGGAGGTAATTACGGTACAGCAATTTGCGGTACCGTAATTACCGCCTTCCCCATTCCCATTGAGCCCTATGGAGGCAAAAATGGCAATGGGGAAGTGCCATGGTGAATGGGGAATTACCGCCCCCACACACCTTGGAATAGGGCGGTAATTCCGCCATTCACCATGGCGGACTCGGTAAAATACCGGCGGCAACCATGGCACTGATAGCGCCATGGTTACCGCCAACCGTGTAATGAGGCCCAAAATCTCTCCTTACACAACACACTCAGTAAACTTTACTGAACAATCCGTACTTCCGCTCATTCTCATTTGCATGCAACTCTACCCCAAAATCCCTATATGTAATATGCGTTGTCCGCAGACTACCACCAAGTCCGCGGACATATCGAAAATCTGAGCGTGGTGAATGCACATTTAAATAGTGTGCCCCATTTCCCCTTTGAGGTGTTTGTATGCTTCCTCATTAAAATATGGTTACTCCATTAACCTCCACAGATATTTAAGAAGTTATTTTTGTTGACATTCCGTTTATTGAGAAGGTTTTTTTTTTTTTGCAGATGCCTGACAGACACCTGTTATTTTGTATTTTTGTTTTTTTTTCTTCTTACTTTACAACTAAAATCTTCACGTAACCTTCTCCAAAGCAACCCTTACATTCCAAAACAGCATGGCATTTCAAAAAAAAGATAAAGAAATGGCATCTTCTTAAGAAAAACAGCATTATGCAAATCAATATTCTCAATATTACAGAAAAACATACCAGCTCTAAGCATGAAAGCACACATGCCTCGATTGATTGCACACCTAGCAATGTTTTGCTGAGGACAAAAAACAGAACTATTGTCCCATATTGCCCTAGGCAGTAATCCAGAAAAAAATACTTACGCATTTGGAAGGATGTTAATTTCTGCTTGAACCAACTGTTCAGAATCTGCCAACAAAGTAGGGGCACTGACGTAGCCCAAATGGAAAGCACCATAGTGCAAAACTACCAGATGGGGACTGTTCATCCTGCACATATCTTCACAAACTTGCAGAATTCCCTCTACATTGCAATCAGGCACAGCGCTCCACACCACCTCCACTCCTTTAACATTGAAATTGTTTGCCACATGCCTGCATTGAGCATAGTGCTGTAAACCATGGACAAACATATCTCCGAGCACCAACACCCTGACTTTCTCCACCCCTACCATCTTCACTACACACACTCTCTTCCTACACAAATCGACAACGTCAACATCTGATTGGCTGATCCCTACAGTTCCCTTTCCATACTGGATTTGCTGGAAAACCCCGGATGTGGCACCCCTACCGGCGGACATCTGCGGTGTCTGCGCGGCACGTAACTCTTAGCCAGCCCTTCTACCCTTTCCACATCACTCTCGGTGCCATTCCCTCATTGGATACAGCTAAGCACTCACACAACCATACACCAATCACATCCAAGACCTCTACATCTAACTCCATCATCAGAATTACGCACTTCAAATGTACTGTTGATCACTTTGAGTATAAGTCTCATATCATTGGAAAGCACCTACCCCAAAAACTACTCTACAAGTCTCCAAGATTTCTACTTACAGCTGCATTCATATCCACATGCATGAATACAAACTACAGATATGCATATTTTATTCACAGTACATGTACAAGTGTTATGAATCCATATAAATAGAGTAATGCCACTAAATCTGCATAGCCTATACATACATGCCAACAATTCCCGATTTAAGTGCAAGACTCCTGATTTTTCATTGAAAAATCACAACGTTTTTTACTGTCTCCTGCATAACCTATACATACATGCCCACCCTCCCGATTTAAGTGTGAGACTCCCGATTTTTCAATGAGAAATCATACTATTTTTTACTGTCTTCCACCTAAATTAATGCTAATCCCAATGCAATCCTATGAGAAGAATAAATGTTCCCGATTGCTGTTGTGAAATCTCCCTCTCAGGTGCTCCCGATTGTTGGCATGTCTACCTATAAAATTAACTTATTGAAATTATTGACATCTACTATAATCAACTGTCACTTCCAAACCTGTCTGCTATCTACAACACAACTTTAAAAAACCAAGTGAATATCACGCACTTAAAATTTGACTCATTTGCAAAGCATGTCGAACTAACATATTGTAAATACAATATAAAGGCTGCACATAGGTAAATGAAATGCATGCTGTTAGGGAGAATTCTCTGTTTAGGCTGAATTTCCTAACCTAGTGAGTCCCCCAGCAGCTTTGCTGGATTTCGGGAGTTTGTTTTTTTCCATCCTGCCAAGAGTGAGACTCTTTTTCTCCCACTCTTGGACATGTATGTGTGTAATTCCTTTGAATGTCAATGTGTTCTATGGGCTATGGGGTCTTTTACTCCATAGGGTCTCATATGTTTTTCTATGTGTGTTACACCGCACCCTATGTGCCGTAGCACTGGGGCGTCCTAGCGGACCTCCACCATAGACTCCATACCCAGGGACTGACTACTGTCTCCCCGGGCATGTAAAGTCACCATTGGCTTTACTAGACCTAAATTTACTAACAGAACAAGTACAAACCATCTTATTGTACTAATAGGGGTAATTCGATTACTCCTGGATCTGTTACTCGAGGGGGCACTGTCCCGTCCCCCCTCGTCGAGTTTTGGCTGGTGGCAGTGGAAACTACTTGTTATGTTCGACCCCGAACCTAACCCTATGGGATTTGTCCCATTGTTGGAAATTGATACTTTTCCTCGTTAATCTCTAACATACCACCGGTCTACTTATCGTAAATAAGTTTATCGGATGGTATTTTCTGCCAGAACTCGGTTTTTAAAATGGCGTCTGTGTTCGTCTCTGTGACTCCTAAACCAAAGGTTGAGCCCTTTGTTCCACTTTTGGCGGGCTCTGTACAGAGACCCTCCAAAGTGGTGCCATTCTGTCTGGGTTACCACAGGGGTGTGGGAGGGGTTTAGGCACCCTGGACCGAGTTGCCTTGCCAACTCCGGTCGCACTCTGGAGTGATTGGCCCAAGTGGTGAGCCTTCCCGCTCACCACTTAGCATGTGTTGATTGACAGCTAGGCTGAATGAATGGGGGTTTTCTGCATAAAAGCAGGGCTTTGGGACTGGATCTTCAGAAGTCGCCACAGGACCTAAGAATCCGACGAGGGTAACGCTGAGCCAACCTGCAACGACGACACCTCCGGTGGAGCCCTGCTGAGCCGACTCACCACTTCCCGATGACAAAAGAGATCTCCCTGCCGGAGAGTCTCTTCCCCTGACTGGTGGGAACAACCAGTCCCCTTTGCTTTTTATTCGCCTCAGGACGCAGTGGTCGAATTGCCCGTGCAGCGCACCTCGGCAACCGGATAGCCACTACCCCTGTACCGCGACCAAAAGGTGGTGCCTTGTGATGGAGCACTCTGCGGCTGGTCTCTTCCCTGGTGGTGCACCGGACTTCACTTTTCTTCGACAACGAGAACCTCTCTACTCTTGGCAAAGACCCGACGTGCACCCACCACCAGGAACAACTGCCCCCGCCGGAGTTGCCCTCCACAACAAGGTACCGTGTCCGCCTGGCTTCCCTTTCGATCGGTTCGAGTGAGGTGTCTTAATCCTCTCCTTTCCGTTGGGTCGCCTCCAAGCTTTTCTCATTTACTGTTCTGAACTGGTTCAATCTGCCGATAACAATTTGCAACAAAGACTTGAATGCATCTCCACTAGAGACTTTTTGGGACATATCGCCTTGCCTCTCTCCGAGTGGGCCTGGCCTCTGAACTTTATGATCTATTGTGGTTCTTGCCTTCTTACCGTACATTTTGCCCGTGAAATATTGAACTGTGTTGATTTCGTAACCTGCCTATCTTTTTCTCTCCCGTCCTAACTAATATTAGAGTGCCATCTAGGTTGAGGTATACACCTCTGTCTGTAAATAAGTGGTGCCGGTAGGACCTAGACTTGTCGAAATATTGCTAGGGGGATTGATCGTTTCTTCTTCGTAGAGTAATTGTGTTTGATTTGTTTGCCGTGAAAGTGCCATAGTGTTTTTCATAGATGTTTTCGTTATGAATAAATACCTTAATATCTTTACACTAAGCCTCGTTGCGTGTTTACTTGTTTTGCTGGGAAGAATTGCCCTATTTTGTATACTCCACATACTGCTCAACTCTTCTTGAGGGAAGTCTGACTGCTCAGCCACAGCTACCAAGTGAATCTGTGTGGTAAAGACTGCTACCAAGTGGGTTCACCGCCAAACACCTGTAGTTCTAAATCTTTTGCAGTGGTCCCAGAGGGAACTGCACAGGTTTCCGCCTAACACTGGTGTACAGCGGTGGGATTTGTATCGAGTATACAGTTTAGAGTGCTTTTCGACACTGTAGGATAACTAACCACAAAACTTTGCACAAAAAGCAACTTTCAAAAAACATGTCTACGATGGAAACTTACAGTCAAGAGTCCTTGTCAGGTGAAAATACTGAGAGTTTGCGAGCTCTCTGTAGGCAAGAGAATCTTTCTGTAAGAGGCAAGAAGTTAGAACTAATCGAGAGATTGCTGGCGAACCAAAGTATGGGTACTGGTTCAGAGGAACCAAGCTCCCCAGCAAATGTAGATAACAGTAATGGTGTTGATCTAAATCATAATTCTGATGATAGCGATGAAGAGGCTGACGAGGACTGCGAGGCTAACAAAACTGTCTCCCCTGCTCCTCTACCCGCCTTACCAGCTGTGCCTACGGGGCCCATACCAGGTCCCACGAGTAACCCTGCTTATTTTGAACTTGAAAAAATGAAGCTCGAATTAGAATACAAACGGTTCTTGGCTCAATCTGAACGAAACCAAGAGCTCGAGTTCAGACGGATGAATGCCCAGGCTGAGCAGAAGCAAGCTGAGTTAAGACTCAGGGAAATATAACTTAATCACGAGTTACAGATGAAAAAGTTGTCTATCGAAAATGCTTCTCTCTCCTCTGGTTCCTCTAGGAACTCCAGTCCCAAAATACCCCGGATGCCGAAGGAATTAGTGGGTATGTATGAACCGAGATTGGATGTGTTGGATTGGTTGAAACTGTTTGAATACAATCATGGGCTCCAGGACATCACCGGAAATGCTTTACTTCCCTGGTTGTTCTCTAGGCTCCCTCCTGTTGCGACTGATGTGGTAATGGAGTTGGGGGAGGCGGATAAGACGAATTACGAAAGTGTGAAACTAGCTTTAATAGCTAGATTCGGGAAGACCCCTTCCCAGTATCTTAAGAGGTTTAGAACCCTCAAAAAGCATGATGGTACCCCTTGGGCTACCTGGGTGAGTGAAGGGTTGAAGAACTTAGACGGATGGATTACGGGTTACAAAGTGAACACTTATGAGGGTATGAGGAATCTTTTTATGTTGGAGTCCATTTATGATGCCTGTTCTCCTGAGCTCAGACAGCACTTGGCTGATTCGAAGGAATTGGATTCCCGGGAACTAGCTAAGGCTGCTGACTTATGGGTTGCCAACCGGGCTACTCATAAGGATTCTGGGGCAACTCAGAAAAAGGATGAAGGAAAACAGCCTAAAAAAGACTCAAAAGAGAATTCTAATAACTCACATTCCAAAGAGGGCCCCAAACAAAACCAGAAGAGTAAGCCACAAGGAAAACCACAGCAGAATAGTGTGTCTTCTGGTGCCAAACCGGAAGGAGGTCAGAACAAGCCACCATTCCAGAAAGCATTCGGTAAATGCTTTGTTTGTGGCTCGACTGATCACGTGAAAGGAGATCCCAGATGTAAGGGTAAACCTTCAGGGGTCCAGCTTGTCTCCTTAGCCTTCGCTCCAGAGGAGGAAGTCCAAATGGCAAGTGGAAACTTTCTACTGCTAGCTGACGAACCCATTGGAGTCTCAGCCAGCGTTTCTTTAGTATCTCTGGGGTTGTGGGAACAACAGAATTTAGATGTCTATAATTCTATCCCCGATAATACTAAAGAGTATTATAAAGACAGTGTCCAGGTGAATGGTCAGGAGACTCCTGCCATTAGGGACACTGGGGCCAGCATAACTGTGGTGGATAAATCATTTTTTCAGGCTGAGGATGTTGCTAAGGCACCCAAACGCCTCACCAAGTTAGCTGGAGGGCCTGTGCAGATGCTTCCCCAATTACCAGTTCTCATCCAGTGTAACGACATGACTGTGAAGATGCCTGTCAGCATACAGAGTGAGGTACCAGGACGGGTACTGTTGGGTAACGATTTAAAAACTCTCGGAGTTGTATCGCATACTCCCAGACCTCCTAGTAAACGGTTACAGGAGCTAACCAGACCCGCAAGAGAGAGGACCATGCGCGGTACTCTCCAGGAGATGATGAAGAAAGAAATCACTCCTGCTCCACTGGAATTGTCGGCCGCTGTCTCCAAGAAATCAGAAGCAAAAGGGAAACCCAAGGCTTCTATCCCGAAAAACCCGCAGCCAGCATTCCAGTGCAGCCCACACAGACTTCCCCGTGGTTGTCCAAAGTTACACCCGTAACTCCACCTCCAGCCGAGGCTGAGAGGGAGGTACAACCCTGTGTGGTAGAATTAGACTCTGAGGAAGAGCTAATGGAGGGCCAGGAACTCATTGGAGATCTGGATCCTGTTGACCATCCTGAGCTGCAGTCTTTTCTGGCAGAAGGTGGACCCAGCAGGGCAGACTTCAGTAAGGGACAGAGAGAATGTCCAACTCTGGAAGGTCTCCGCCACCAGGCAGACGCTCAGGTTGAAGGGCAAGAGCCTGGGAAATACAGGTTGCACTGGGAAGATGGCCTCTTCTACAGTGAACCAACCGAGTCTGCACCTGGAGACTACAAACGACTTGTAGTACCCCAAGAGAACAGACCACAGTTCTTGCAGTTAGCCCACGAGATTCCTTTGGCTGGTCACTTGAGTTTCAAGAAGACTAAGGAAAGGCTCTCTCTCTACTTCTATTGGCCGAAGATGGGGGCCGAAGTAGAAAAACACTGCAGGAGCTGCCACACCTGCCAGATCTCTGGTAAGGTTGGCTCCAAGAATGTGGCACCTTTAGTGCCTCTCCCAGTTGTGGGAGTCCCATTTGAGAGAGTAGGGATTGACATTGCTGGTCCCCTTGATCCTCCAACCTCCTCAGGCAACAGGTTTTTACTTGTTGTAGTAGACCATGCTACTAGGTATCCTGAGGCAATTCCTATGAGGACTGTTACAGCTCTGGCTGTGGCTAAGGCCCTCCTTGGTATTTTTACTAGGGTCGGGTTTCCTAAGGAAGTAATCTCTGACAGGGGGTCAAACTTTATGTCCAACTACATGAAAGCCATGTGGAAAACCTGTGGAGCTACTTACAAGTTCTCAACAGCTTACCACCCACAAACCAATGGGTTGGTAGAACGGTTCAACCGAACCATGAAGAGCATGATAGGTGCTTTAGAGGAACCCCTTAAGCGTAAGTGGGACCTTCTACTACCATGCCTTCTCTTTGCTTATAGAGAAGTCCCTCAGGAGGGCGTAGGTTACTCACCCTTCAAACTTCTCTATGGTCATCCCGTCAGAGGTCCATTGGCCCTGATTAAGGAGGGGTTGGAGAGTGCTCCTTCCCCCAAGCCAGTCTGAGTGACTGACTACGTGATAGGTCTCCGGAGGAGAATGTCACACATGATGACGGAAGCAAGCGATAACTTGAAAGCTGGACAAGCATTGGTCAAGCACTGGCACGATCAAAAGGCTAACATGGTTGAGTTCGCTCAAGACCAGCTCGTTCTTGTTATGATCCCAACAAGGCAGAGGGCCTTGCAAGATAAGTGGATGGGACCCTTCCGAGTCGTGGGTAAACTCGGAGAGGTTAACTATCTGGTGGACTTGGGCAATCCCAAGGAGGCTCCGACAGTCTTTCACACCAAACCGACTTAAAGCGTATGTCTCGCGACCTGATGTAGGAGCGTTGCTTCTAGCGTCATCTGACGAAGAAGAAGAGAGTGAAGCTCTTCCGGATCTCCTCAGAGGCTTACCTTTAGATGAAAAAATTGAAGGAGTAAATCTCTCCTCCAATCTGACACCCGAGCAACAAGAAGAGTGCAAATCTATGTTGAATCAGTTTGCCTCTCTGTTCTCGCTTTCACCAGGCTTGACCCCTTGGGGCCAGAACGACATACTCACTGGTGACTGTCTGCCAGTCAAAAGAAGAGGATACCGCATGTCAGAAAACGTACGAACCCACATCAAAGGTGAGGTCAGCAAGATGCTTGATCTCGGGGTAATAGAGCCCTCTACTAGTCCATGGTCTAGCCCAGTTGTGTTAGTACCAAAGGCCAGATCTAAAGAACTTAGATTCTGCATGGATTATAGAGCTCTTAATGCAGTCACCAAGACTGATGCCCACCCTTTGCCAAGAACAGATGAGTTGGTGGATAAACTTGGCGCCGCCAAGTTCCTCAGCACATTTGACTTGACGTCAGGCTATTGGCAAATAGCCCTGACAGACCATGCCAAGGAGAAAACTGCATTTTCTACCCCCGTTGGCTTATACCAGTTTAAGGTAATGCCTTTCGGATTGAAGAATGCGCCTGCTATGTTTCAACGGATGGTAAACCAGGTTCTGAATGGGATGGAGGACTTCTGCATGGCATACTTGGATGACATCGCAGTGTTCAGCAATTCCTGGGAAGAACATGTAACCCACCTGAGAGATGTTTTGCAGGCTCTTGGATGAGCCAATCTGACCATAAAGGCGAGCAAATGGCAAATTGGACAGAGTAAGGTAGTCTATCTTGGGCATGAGGTAGGCGGTGGAGAAATAAGGCCTTTGCTCAGTAAAATTGAAGCTGTGCAAAATTGCACAACAGCGACTACTCAAACCCAGGTGAGAGCCTTCCTAGGCCTCACTGGGTATTACAGGAATTTCATAGAGAACTATGGGACCATAGCTTCTCCACTGAATGTCATCTCCTCGCCCAAATTTCCTAAGAAGGTTAAATGGAACGAGGAGTGCAATCAGGCTTTTGAAAACCTGAAAAAGGCTCTTTGCCAAACCCCAGTACTCAGAGCTCCTGATTACCGCCAACACTTCATTGTGCAGACAGATGTTTCAAATGTAGGAATAGGTGCCGTACTCAGTCAACTGGATGAGAAAGGTAGGGAGCACCCCGTTTGCTTCATCAGCAGCAAGCTGAAGGATCCTGAAACAAGGTGGGCAACAATCGAAAGAGAGTGCTTTGCTATCGTGTGGGCTCTGAAGAAGTTTAGGCCGTACTTGTATGGTTCTACTTTTGTCATTCAGACTGACCACCAACCCTTGAGATGGTTAGTGCAAATGAAAGGGGAAAACCCAAAACTATGGAGATGGTCGATCTGCCTGCAAGGGTTTGATTTCACCATTGAGCACAGGTCAGGATGTCACCACCAAAATGCTGATGGTCTCTCTAGGATGTATGTCATCGACTAGAGGTACGAGATTCATCCAGGAGTGGATTAAATCCTCCTGTCCCTTAGTCTGGGGGGGTGAGTGTTAGGGAGAATTCTCTGTTTAGGCTGAATTTCCTAACCTAGTGAGTCCCCCAGCAGCTTTGCTGGATTTCGGGAGTTTGTTTTTTTCCATCCTGCCAAGAGTGAGACTCTTTTTCTTCCACTCTTGGACATGTGTGTAATTCCTTTGAATGTCAATGTTTTCTATGGGCTATGGGGTCTTTTACCCCATAGGGTCTCATATGTTTTTCTATGTGTGTTACACCGCACCCTATGTGCCGTAGCACTGGGGCGTCCTAGCGGACCTCCACCATAGACTTCATAAAGTCACCATTGGCTTTACTAGACCTAAATTTACTAACAGAACTAGTACAAACCATCTTATTGTGGAAGTACTAGTAAGCGTAATTCGATTACTCCTGGATCTGTTACTCGAGGGGGCACTGTCCCGTCCCCCCTCGTCGAGTTTTGGCTGGTGGCAGTGGAAACTACTTGTTATGTTCGACCCCGAACC
Organism: Ambystoma mexicanum; assembly: GCF_040938575.1. Taxonomy (NCBI): domain Eukaryota; kingdom Metazoa; phylum Chordata; class Amphibia; order Caudata; family Ambystomatidae; genus Ambystoma; species Ambystoma mexicanum. Next base: position 1,277,971,110 of record NC_090937.1, read on the forward strand.
TAACCCTATGGGATTCGTCCCATTGTTGGAGATTGATACTTTTCCTCGTTAATCTCTAACATACCACCGGTCTACTTATCGTAAATAAGTTTATCGGATGGTATTTTCTGCCAGAACTCGGTTTTTAAAATGGTGTCTGTGTTCGTCTCTGTGACTCCTAAACCAAAGGTTGAGCCCTTTGTTCCACTTTTGGCGGGCTCTGTACAGAGACCCTCCAAAGTGGTGCCATTCTGTCTGGGTTACCACAGGGGTGTGGGAGGGGGTTTAGGCACCCTGGACTGAGTTGCCTTGCCAACTCTGGTCGCACTCTGGAGTGATTGGCCCAAGTGGTGAGCCTTCCCGCTCACCACTTAGCATGTGTTGATTGACAGCTAGGCTGAATGAATGGGGGTTTTCTGCATAAAAGCAGGGCTTTTGGGACTGGATCTTCAGAAGTCGCCACAGGACCTAAGAATCCGACGAGGGTAACGCCTTGCCTCTCTCCAAGTGGGCCTGGTCTCTGAACTTTATGATCTATTGTGGTTCTTGCCTTCTTACCGTACATTTTGCCCGTGAAGTATTGAACTGTGTTCATTTCGTAACCTGCCTATCTTTTTCTCTCCCGTCCTAACTAATATTAGAGTGCCATCTAGGTTGAGGTATACACCTCTGTCTGTAAATAAGTGGTGCCGGTAGAACCTAGACTTGTCGAAATATTGCTAGGGGGATTGATCGTTTCTTCTTCATAGAGTAATTGTGTTTGATTTGTTTGCCGTGAAAGTGCCATAGTGTTTTTCATAGATGTTTTCGTTATAAATAAAGACCTTAATATCTTTACACTAAGCCTTGTTGCGTGTTTACTTGTCTTGCTGGGAAGAATTGCCCTATTTTGTATACTCCACATACTGCTCAACTCTTCTTGAGGGAAGTCTGACTGCTCAGCCACAGCTACCAAGTGAATCTGTGTGGTACAGACTGCTACCAAGTGGGTTCACCGCCAAACACCTGTAGTCCTAAATCTTTTGCAGTGGTCCCAGAGGGAACTGCACAGGTTTCCGCCTAACACATGCATACACTATGTTCAGATATCAAACAAGAATGCTACCACAAAAACATAAAAATCAACGTCTACATTAACATCAGTGCTATAAATACACAAAATTACTAACTTCTTTCTTTTACAATTGCAGTGAGGACCACTCTCCTAAAAATCAGCAGCATCTGAACTACAAACAAAATATCCGAAAAGACCTGATCATTGCACAAAAAAGAGTAAGTACAATACTACCTTAATATTCTTACTGTTCCTCAAACACACTGTGTGGTTCATTCATGTAATTTGCGCATTAAAAAAACAGCAATTTCTGAACCATTCTGCCCACAAATCCCCATTTATTAAACAAAGATTAGCAGGCAGAATGGCACACAAATCCCCATTTTTTTGGAACACAAATAACATACTCAACACTTAGAATGTTAGTACTACAAAACAAAGAACTGTTTTAATTTTATACCATTAGAGTTATTATTATTGCTTCTCCTCACCACTAGCTCACTTTCTACTCTGATCTGAACCGCAGTTTAGTAACACACAAATAGAATAATAGCCTTCCCAACTAATTGTAACTGCCCAATGCACAATCGCACACAACCACATACATCTTTCCCATCATACTCAGACTCTTCATGCACAGAGCACACATACATTGCAAAACGGCCCAACCCATAACTTTTTTTTTCAACAGACCTCAAAGAATGCCTACCAAAAAGCAAGTCCATAGAAAGCAACACAGACATAGAGCAAATGAAAATAAAAGTGTCCAAAATAAGCATCCATCTCTACCAGAGTTTGTACAAAACATTCAAACAAAACAGCTAATACAACAATTTAGCGAAACAAAACAGGCTTCCAGTGCAGAAACTTTGCCTCCTCTATCAAAATGTAAAACGAAACAAAAAATGCTTAACAAGAATTCGGCTACCACCACTGATAAAACTGCTCCTATAAATCTTGATATACTAGCAAATAACCATACCAAAAAAAAGTATTTTAGCAAAAATGTTTCGCCACAAAGTCCTTCAGAATCTTATAAAAACTGGAGACAAATCATGAACAACTTTTCAAACCTACCATAGAAAATTAATCTTCTCAAAAGAAAGTTATTCATTTTAGTGTTAAACAGAATGAAAGTACTAACAAAACTAACGACTGAATTACATAAAAACCTTCTCAATAAATGGAATGTCAACAAAAATAACTTCTTAAATATCTGTGGAGGTGAATGGAGTAACACCACGCGAACAGAATCATATTTTAATGAGGAAGCATACAAACAAAACCAAACTAACACAATTGCCATCCATAGCAGTGGACGAGGTTATGAAAAAAATAATAATACCATAATGAAACAAGAAATACTGCTTACAAAAATATCCCCAGAAAACTCAGAATTACCTCTCCATTCGACTCAACCAGAACGTCCAGTATACAAATGGCCATGAACGTCAATGTTTAACATTCCCAAAAGCTCTTTCAAATCTTTATGCCAGTTCCTCAATCAGTATGTGAAAGGCAAAGACAAAATCAAAATGAAAGTGCTGCAAAATATGGATACCTGTCCAGTGTGCAAATACACAGGACTACAAGGACATTCATTAGCCTGCATTTCAGGACCTATTTGCAAAAGCACCTTCCATCATATCAAAATGATATCAACACATCATTCAACTATTAGAAATCTAGTCTATAAACTGTACTATGCTAAAAGTCCTGCTTTAGCACTAGCCAATTTAAATAACACTCTTCTACATGGTACACCCAAAGACCTACTCGAAGAAATCAACCATATCCAGAGAAAATATTTTGGAAGCGAAAGCCACTTACAAAATGCAATAGCTTTACAACAGATTAGCAATAATTCTGCACATAGCAAACTTCTACTACATACATACATCAAAGAAATACTAAAATATAAAATATAAAAGTACATCCGCTGAAGTACCAAACCATGTGTGTGTGTGTGTGTTTTGCCGCAGAACTTTTTATAAAAGTAACACAAAAACTATTGACGTAACATAGAAAATAGAAGACAATGAAGTTTCCAAATGGTTTGAATTAGCTCTCTACCTTAAAGCAGAAAACAAATATGTAATAACTGATCCCTTACTACTTTGCAGTAACTGCACTACAAAACTTGACAACAACCAAACTCTTTCACGTGCTATCACAAATAACTTGGAATTATTCCCACTACCAAAACCCCTGCAACAACTCAATTTATATGAGAGCATCATAATTCAAACAGTGCACCCATTTCAAGCAATAATGCGCCTTCAACCAAAAACAGCAAAATTACCTCCCTCTGTATTGGTGAAAGGCATTCGTGGCAAAGTAGTTTATTTACCATTAGATTTGAAAGAAAATGTGCACACTCTGGGAGTGCAACGTCCAATAGAGGAATCTTTAATTGTCTTAGTAAATGGTGTACCAACAAAAGACAAAACAATTTGGAAACAACTCGTAGACTTACATAAAGTTAGACAAGCCTTGCAATATCTAAAAGACAATAATGAATACTACAAAGAAATAAATATTGAAGAGAACTTAAGGGAAACAACTGAAATAATTCGAGAGTCACCAGAAACTGGTCAATTTGAACATCTAGATCCTGCTACAGTATCCAATATTTTAGACCATTATACAATTCATCCATTAAACTCTAATGACACCATAGATGATGTACTAGAAATGTACCAAATGCGACAAACTAAAGGATCACCAATCAGCACAAGGGAAAAAAGTATAGAAGCACATGCTTTTCCTCTACTCTTTCCTACTGGCAAAGGATGAAGGCACGATGATAGACCCACTCAGATAACAGCATCAGAATACTGCTTGTTACGAATGTATTCTGAAGATCCCAGATTTAGACAAAATGTGGAATACATATTCCACCTACTCTTTAAAAGTGAACTAGCAACTCTATGTTACAGAGTTGCACAAATATTGAAATCAGGAACCCGCTTTCAAAATATGTCAGCTATGCAATTAATACAAAAGTGCAAGAAAAAGATGAGGTTTTACAATCAAGCATTACAAATCCGTTAGCAAACATGTTTGGTACAAAGGAGTACTGGTTCCGACGTCACGGAGATGTAACGTTGTATGATAAGAAACCTTGGCCCACCCACTTGGTTTGTTACATTAAGTTGTGCAGAATATGCATGGGAAGATTTACTTGATTTCCTACGCATATCAAATAAAAACAAAACAAACATAGATATACTAACACCTGGAGAACTTTGCTCTCTAGATCCTGTTAATGTTTCAAGATATTTCCATCATCGTTTCATTGCTATGCTACACTTTATTTGTAATAAAACTGTTCCTCCCCTCGGAGCACTACATATCCACATGTTTTTTTGGATTAAAGATGCTCCTAAATTTGATCAAGACAGTGTTTTACAGTTTATCGAAAAATATTTCACTTGTGAAATTCCATCGAAAGGAACAAATAGTGATCTTAATGCACACATTGTACAATTTCAAAGACACAAATGTGGCAAATATTGTCATCGCAAATACAGAAAGAAAGGGACATAATACACCAAATGCCGCTTTGGTTTCAATAGGTCAGTTACAGAAACAGGTGAAGTGAACAACTTCATGTCTTCAGTTAGACATAGTGTTAAAGGTAAATCACCTAAGAACACGTATTGCATAAAAAGAACAGAAGAATCAAAATATATCAATGATTACAATGCAATCATTGCCCTCTTATGGAATGCAAACATAGATGTGCAGTACATTGCAGACAATTCCACTCCAGTTGCACGATATGTTATAGCCTACTTAACAAAAGCAGAAAAAAAACAGAGCTTCGAGACCTCTGGAATGACCTATCATCAGACAAAACACTATCTCAGAAATTGTACAGTTTAGGCATAAAAATGCTCTCTCATAGAGAATGTGGCTCCTATGAAGCTGCAGATCGTTTAACCGGTACTGCTTTGTATGGAAAATCTGAAAATATAGTACGGCTAAGTCTTGGTCCTGCTTAATCTAGAAAAAGAGTTCTCAAATCATATGAGGACATAGAAACAATAGCCAAAATGATCCCATCAGCCAAGACACTTTGAAAAACAATTTACAATTTCACATACTACCCGAACAGGAGTACCACTTTGGGAACCATGTGTCTATACCACATAGCCCAAAACGTCACATACAAAAATAATATAAAACCTGATGAAAAAAAGATAGATATAGAGTGACAGATTGTGAATGCAGCTTAGTGAAACTTACCAAACAAAGCTTAATTAATCATTTCAAATTGTCATTAAAAACTCCTCAACAGAAAGAAGTATATTACATGTTCCTGCTGCAACTTTTTAAACCATGGAGAAAAGAGGAAGAGATACTAGAAAACTATGACTCCTATGAAGACGCTTTCAAAGCAAATGAAAGCACTACCACCAATATAAACTTTACGGAGTACAAAACAATGTTGCACAATGAACAGCAACACAAAGAAGAAATCCAGGACCAACTAGATAAGGACACTCCCGACAGTAGTCATCCTTCTTTAACAGGATTCAACAACCACTAGGACAGCCAAATGAGGCAGAATTAGCTATGACAGAAGTAGAGAAGTGTAACGCTCACCTGATTCCCGTAGAGGCGCCGGTCTTGACTGGGCGTATACCGTATCTTCAAAGGTGATGTGCAACACACGGCTGGCTCTTTGGGCTGGACCTCTGTGCACGGTATGTCTGACTTGAAGGGTAAGATGTCTGCAGATAGAAAATATGGGATTAAGGAACTGGGTTATTGAATGTCTCTCTCTTCTTCCCTTTCTCATCTCCTGTAGAACCCCAAAGGTTAACGCTCTCACCTTAGGTAAGTGAACGCCGTGCTCTCCATCTGCCTCGGGGCAGGGTTCTGTAACCAGTTTCTTCACTGGATAAGGGGAGCAGGCCTCTTGACTTCAGAGGACTGCTGTCCGTCGTTTACTGCACGAACGGTAAGTTTCGAGTAACTCTAATGTCTTTAAAGTCTTTAATAATGATGTTTCTTGTTTTGCAGGGTTCCGGCGATGGCGGATGACGGGCTGAAGTGAGTTGAAGATGGAGCCTGTGTGATGAATAGAAGCGCCTGGAAGCACGTAAGTAAGCGCTTGTTGCCTGCTTCACGATGCGATCTAACTGTCTTTTTATTTTGCAGGTACAAGTTCGGAGCGGCTGCAGGGTGCCGGAATACCCACTGGATTAGATGTGGAAAGGAGTAATGGCACGTGAGTATTAAAGTTCCCCAATGTCTTTAAACGCACCTTGTTTTGTCTTTCAGATGCGGGATGCAGCGCCGAAGGCCTCCGGAGCGTGCGAAGAGTAGGTAAGCCTTTGTCTTTCAGATGCTGGAATGCACCGCGAGGCGTTGGTGACAGCCGATGGACCAGGTAAGTGAAGAGCTGTCACTGAAGACCGTAATGCTAACCTGTTCTTTCTTGTCTTTATAGGTGTTGCTGAAGACTGGATTCAGGATGGTAAGCCTTTTTCCTTAGGCCCAGGATCAGATGCAGAAGACACGATGAGCGTTCTGCTGCAGAGGATGCAGAATAACGCAAAGCAAGATTCATCCATCGGGTGTGGTTTAAATAGCCTCCTGTAGTGCCTAGGTGTCTCCTTCCACAGCCATGCCTAGGTAAGAAAAAAGTTCCTGCTTTCCAGAAGAGTTCCAGTGTTCTGAATCTAGGGAGTGGCTCCTGCCCCACCCAACAGGAAAAGTAGTTCCAAACAGAAGAGGATCAGAGGCTCAACTTGCAGGCAAGTAAGCAGCATGGTCTGCTGCAGGTAAGTCCACCCAAGCATTATGAGCCCGGCGCTTCCAGCGCTGGGACTGGGCATATTTATGAGCCTGGTGCCACTGGCGCCAGGACTGGGTCCAAAAGGTCCCAATTGGGACTGGTTGGCACTCGGAACCTGGGTTATGGATCTGCTTCCAAGGGAGTTGGGAAAACCCTGACCTTTTGGAAGCAGAGATCATGACAGTACCCCCCCTCAAGGCCCCTCCCAAACCGGGCTCCTCCGGGGGTTTTGGCTTGTCAGGAAATGTTCGGTGAAATCTTTTGATTAGGCGAGGAGCATGGACATATTCAGCAGGTTCCCAGGATCTCTCTTGGGGGCCGTAGCCTTTCCAGTCAATTAGGTAAAATAGTTTAGATTTGGAGATCTTGGAGTCCAGAATGCTTTTGACTTCAAACTCGAGTTCTCCATCAACTAGGATAGGTTTTGGAGATTTAGTTAGTCAGGTTTGAGGTTGCACGGGTTTTAATAGAGAGACGTGGAAGACCGGATGTATCTTCATGTGCGGGGGAAAGTCCAACTTGACCGCTACTGGGTTTACTATGGTAGTGATGGAATAGGGACCAAGGTATCTTGGGTTGAATGTGCGTGGCCCTTTTAGAGGTAGATATTTGGTGGATAACCAGACTTGATCCCCTACTTGATATTGAGGGGCTTCCTTCCGATGTTGATCTGCTCCTTTCTTGTATTGTTCTTTAGCCCTTTGAAGGTGAGAAACATCTTCCTTAAAGGCTTGGGTGATTGTAGAATGCAGGTAGTCTACTGCTGGTGTTTCAAGATCTTGGAGGGGATCCAACTCCGAGGTTCGAGGGTGACTGCCGTACAAAAGAAAAAACGGGGTTTTCCCAGTTCCCGAATGTACAGAGTTATTGTAGGCATATTCGGCTATCCAAAGGATGTCTTTCCAAGTTTTTTCAGTTTGTTACAGCATGCAGCGTAAATACTGTTCCAGAGTTTGATTGGTCCTCTCGGTTTGTCCGTTGGTCTGAGGGTGGTGACTGGTCGATAGTCTCACATCAATTTGAGCCGACCGACAGCAACTTCGCCAAAAATGAGAAATAAATTGACTACCTCGATCCGAAATTAGAACCGAAGGAAAACCGTGCAGTCGGACGATGTTTTCGAGAAATTCTCGGGCCAGAGTTGCTGCTGTTGGCAAGCCTTTGAGCGGAATGAAATGCGCCATCTTGGAGAATAAGTCCACGATTACTAGAATCGTATTGTATCCGGAGCATGGAGGTAGATCGGTGATGAAGTCCATAGAAAGCGTATGCCAAGGGCGAGGTGGGATGTCAATAGGGCGTAAGAGGCCTGCTGGTCTTTCCTTTTGACTCTTGTTTTGGGCGCATACTCCACAGGACATTATAAAGTCTCTGATATCTTTTTTCCAAGACGGCCACCAGAAGTAGCGCTTGATCTTTTCTGAGGTCTTGGCCATACCGGGATGTCCTTCCATTAAAGAATCGTGATAACAAGCGATTACTTTTTTCTGTAAATCTGTGCTGGGTAGGTATAATCGTTCTTGGAAATACAATAAGTTGTCCTTTACTGCAAAGTCCTTTCCCTGCAGATGCCAATTCTGTATGTCTGCTGGCGTTACAAGTTTCCTGGCTTTATCCTTAACTTCCTCTATGGATTCTGTGGCGATTACACCCAGAATTCTTTGTTCGGGAATGATTGGTACAGGTTTAGGGTTGATCAAGTGTTCTTCCACTCCCATCCGAGAAAGGGCATCAGCTTTACCGTTCTTTGTACCAGGTCGATAGGTAATTATGAAGTCAAACTCGGCAAAGAATAATGCCCAACGGAGTTGTCTAGAGGATTGGGCTTTTGCGGTTTTCAAATATTGCAGGTTTCAGTGATCCGTAATCACAGTAACGGTGTGTCGGACCCCCAGCAGATAATGCCGCCAAGCCTTAAAGACAGACTTGATAGCCAGAAGTTCCTTGTCAGTAATCGTGTAATTGATTTCAGGAGGTGAGAATTTGCAGGACCAAAATGCCACGGGATGCAACTGATTGGTTACCGGGTCCTTTTGTGATAGAACTGCCCCCATGGCAAGGCTTGAAGCATCAGTTTCCACGATGTAGGGGAGTTCGGGGCGAGGGTGTTTTAAGATTGGTGCAGAGATAAATTTACTCTTCAAATCCTGGAAAGCTTGTTCCGCCTCGGTAGACCATTCAAAACGTTTGTTTTTCTTTAACAAGGCAGTGATGGGCTGGACTATTCGAGAGAATTCGGGGATAAACCTGCGGTAAAAGTTAGCGAAGCCTAACATGCTTTGCACACCTTTTACGGAGGATGGTGATGGCCATTTGAGAACTACATCGACCTTCTTTGAATCCATACGCACTCCGCCAGGTGATAATATGAATCCCAAGAATTCAACTTCAGTCACGTTGAAAACACATTTTTCCAATTTAGCGAAAAGTTTGTGTTGACGCAATCTTTCGAGGACCATTTTCACGTGTTTCCGATGTTCAGATTCCGATGAAGAATAAACGAGGATGTTGTCAATGTAAACAACAACACACACATCTATGAGCTCTCTGAGGACATCGTTCATAAAATATTGAAAGGCGGCCGGGGCATTGCAAAGTCCGAAGGGCATGACCTGATATTCAAATAGCCCATACTTGGTGCGGAAGGCCGTCTTCCATTCATCGCCCTAGTTTACTCGTACCAAGTGGTAAGCTCCTCTAAGATCCAGCTTTGTATATATGCATGCTTTTCTGACTTGGTCCAGGAGTTCAGGGATCAAAGGTAATGGATATCTATTCTTAACGGTGATCTGGTTCAGGGAGCGATAATCTATACAAGTTCTAAGGTCTCCTTCCTTTTTTGGAACGAAGAACAAAGCTGAAGAAGCAGGGGACTTGGAAGGACGAATAAACCCATTTGCCAGGTATTGATCCAGGTATTGTCGAAGGTGAAGGTTCTCAGGCTCGGTGAGGGCATAAATTCTACTACAAGGAGGAGTAGATCCAGGTATCAGGTCTATCTGGCAGTCATAAGACCTATGAGGAGGTAGAGAGTTAGCCTGATCCTTCCGGAAAACATCTTGGTATTCTAGGTATTCGGGAGGTAACTGGGGAGTCTCTGAAGAAATTGCTGCCAGTGCAACATCAGGTGGAGGGTGACAAGTAGAGACACATTCTGGAAACTGGACCGTTCTTGCTCGCCAATCGATCAGAGGATTGTGTTTCTCTAACCAAGGTATTCCTAGAATAATCTGAAACTGAGGGGCCTTGATCACATCGAACACGATCTTCTCATGGTGCCCATCTTGACTTACTAGCGTCACTTCTTGAGTGGTATGCGTTACTGGCCCGGAGGCTATCTCCGTACCATCCACCGTAGTAATGACGTCCTTTACAGCCTTGGGAGAAAGAGTTAGATTCATCCTCAAAACCATTTCATGATCCACATAATTGCTGATGGCACCGCTGTCGACGTAAGCTTCAATTGCATGTAATCGATCCGGATTATCAGGGCTAATGAGGACCATAGGTATCACGAAATGCGAGGTCACGGAACTGGTTTTCACGCTCGGCAAGAGGACCTCTATTCTTGTCGGGCGAGGTCGTTTCCCAGCTCAGAATTTGTAACTTTGGTAACTGCAGCTCCTACTGCCTTCTTGGCAGGTTTCACCGGACAGTCTCGAAGAAAGTGCCCTGAGTTTCCGCAATAGAGGCATAATTGCAACTGTTTTCTCCTTTCCCGCTCCTTTTGTGTTAGAGGACCTTTCAGACCCCCTATTTGCATGGGTTCCCCGGAGCCTACTCCTTTGGAAGGAGTTGGCGGTTTGGAAAATACTCGAGCATCAAACTTGGAACGAGCGGCCTTCCTGTTCTGCAGTCTGTGATCTATTTGAACGACTAAGTCTATATAGTCCGAACAATCTTGTGGGGGATTCACTACTTGGGCTAACACATCTTTGAGCTCTCCACGTAGACCTCTATAAAACAGCGTAATCCTTTTGTCCTCAGGCCATTGAGTTTCCACTATCAGTCTGTTGAAAGACGCAATATAAGCCAAAAGGTCTTGATTACCTTGTCGCAACGAAAGAAGCTCATTGTCCAAGGCCTGCCCCTGTGAATGTCTTGCGAACAGTTTTTCCATACTGAGCTGAAAAGCTTGAAAATCATGGAGGACCGGATCATCTTGATTTACTAGAGGGATCGACCAGTCTGCCGCATTGCCACTAAGGTACGAAAGCACGAAAGCTACTTTAGCTTGATCAGTTGGAAAGGCTGCTGGCCGGCATAAGAAATGCAACCGGCACTGATTGATAAATACTGCAAACCTCTTTGGGTCACCAGAAAATCGTTCGGGCGGAGCCAGAGGTACATTCCCAGGTAGGTTGATCTGCACTGGATTCATAGAGGATGTAGAAGGAAGATTTCCCCCAGATGCGGGTAACGGGGTCTGTCCGGCTTGTGACTGTAGCAATTGTCTAGCGAGATCATCTGTTCACTCCTTGGAAATAATCAGTTCCCTTCTTAGAGCGTTTGTTTCCTGACGGGCTGCATGCACTTCTGCCCTTAGTTCCCCAAGTAACTGGGCTAGCTGGTCGGTATCCGAGGTTTCCATTGCCCCTGGACGGGAGTTTTGTGGTAGGCTTTGCGTTCTGTAACGCTCACCTGATTCCCGTAGAGGCGCCGGTCTTGACTGGGCGTATACCGTATCTTCAAAGGTGATGTGCAACACACGGCTGGCTCTTTGGGCTGGACCTCTGTGCACTGTATGTCTGACTTGAAGGGTAAGATGTCTGCAGATAGAAAATATGGGATTAAGGAACTGGGTTATTGAATGTCTCTCTCTTCTTCCCTTTCTCTTCTCCTGTAGAACCCCAAAGGTTAACGCTCTCACCTTAGGTAAGTGAACGCCGTGCTCTCCATCTGCCTCGGGGCAGGGTGCTGTAACCAGTTTCTTCACTGGATAAGGGGAGCAGGCCTCTTGACTTCAGAGGACTGCTGTCCGTCGTTTACTGCATGAACGGTAAGTTTCGAGTAACTCTAATGTCTTTAAAGTCTTTAGTAATGATGTTTCTTGTTTTGCAGGGTTCCGGCGATGGCGGATGACGGGCTGAAGTGAGTTGAAGATGGAGTCCGTGTGATGAATAGAAGCGCCTGGAAGCACGTAAGTAAGCGCTTGTTGCCTGCTTCACGATGCGCTCTAACTGTCTTTTTATTTTGCATGTACAAGTTCGGAGCGGCTGCAGGGTGCCGGAATACCCACTGGGTTAGATGTGGAAAGGAGTAATGGCACGTGAGTATTAAAGTTCCCCAATGTCTTTAAACGCACCTTGTTTTGTCTTTCAGATGCGGGATGCAGCGCCGAAGGCCTCCGGAGCGTGCGAAGAGTAGGTAAGCCTTTGTCTTTCAGATGCCGGAATGCACCGCGAGGCGTTGGTGACAGCTGATGGACCAGGTAAGTGAAGAGCTGTCACTGAAGACCGTAATGCTAACCTGTTCTTTCTTGTCTTTATAGGTGTTGCTGAAGACTGGATTCAGGATGGTAAGCCTTTTTCCTTAGGCCCAGGATCAGATGCAGAAGACACGATGAGCGTTCTGCTGCAGAGGATGCAGAATAACGCATAGCAAGATTCATCCATCGGGTGTGGTTTAAATAGCCTCCTGTAGTGCTTAGGTGTCTGCTTCCACAGCCACGCCTAGGTAAGAAAAGAGTTCCTGCTTTCCAGAAGAGTTCCAGTGTTCTGAATCTAGGGAGCGGCTCCTGCCCCACCCAACAGGAAAAGTAGTTCCAAACAGAAGAGGATCAGAGGCTCAACTGGCAGGCAAGTAAGCAGCATGGTCTGCTGCAGGTAAGTCCACCCAAGCATTATGAGCCCGGCGCTTCCAGCGCTGGGACTGGGCATATTTATGAGCCTGGTGCCACTGGCGCCAGGACTGGGTCCAAAAGGTCCCAATTGGGACTGGTTGGCACTCGGAACCTGGGTTATGGATCTGCTTCCAAGGGAGTTGGGAAAACCCTGACCTTTTGGAAGCAGAGATCATGACAAGAAGACCATGTGCCACTATGAAGAAGATACAGAAGACTAAACTGCACTACAATCAAAACTGAACAAAGAGAAGCACACATTTTTTCAAGAAGTAACAAAAGAAATTGCACATGGTGTACAACATGAAAATAAAGAATGTACCGGACAAAATTACAAACCTATACTACTATATGTCAGTGTTGAAACTGGTTCAGGCAAAACATTCTTAATAAAAATCATCAGCAATTTCCTTCAACAATTGACAAACAACAAACTGTCATCTGTTGTAACTGCCCCCACAGGTTTAGCTGCCTACAACATAGGCAGTTTCACTTTAGACCGATTACTACTCCTTCCAGTAGAACACCAAAACAAATTAGAATATTACAAACTTTCTACAGAAGCTGCAATGGAACTATGCAGAATGCTAAAACAAATGAAAATGCTACTAATAGATGAAGTGAGCATGGTCTCCAACCTAATATTGGCTTTGATTCTCTTGAGATTGCAAGAAGTACTTAAAACAAACTACGAAGAGCTCTTTGGAGGAAAACACATTCAAGCCGATTAATGGAATTAATGTGCGCTGAAATTGTCGGTGCAAGCGTGCGAAAGTGTGCGAATCGCAGCGCAAGTGCGAAAATCGCAGTGAAACCCATGCAAAGAGATTCATGGAAGTCCAGGCGCGTGTAAATCTCTGGATGTGCGCTAAAATTCTGCATGGCGCACGCTGGCGCACACGACTCCAAACAGCGTGCGCTAAGCGCACAGCGAAAGCGCACATAGCGCAGCGCACACAACAAAAGTAGGCGTAACAGGGGCGTAACACGCGGAATAGAGAACAACGCGTGAAAATGTGGGCGTCACGGGGGAAGTACAGGAGGAGGTAAATGTGCGGAACGCCCACACGTGCGTCTACAACACGTATTCATGGAATCGAACGGGGCTAATGCGTGCGCCAAAAAAGACGCGCTAATCCGGAAACACGTACGCCAGCAGGAAGCATGCGTACGTGGACCCGCGCAGCATAAAAGTGCGCGCAAACAACAAACAAGCTCAGACGCCAAGATGAATATACCGTTCCCAGCAGCAGTGGTCGTGGGATACCGCAGGAGGAGGAGGAGGATAGTCAGGCCCAGAATTTTTACACCCAGAACCAGCCTTTTTGGGATGCCTGATGACCAGGTGTATGGGAGTTACAGGTTTCCACCTTACATAATACTTGACCTGGTGAGTGAGTGGGAGGACAACCTCACATCACCCACACTGTGCTCCTAAGCACTCAGCCCCCTGGAGAAGGTCCTCAATGTACTGCACTTCTTGGCCACTGGATCATTTCAGCGGACAAGTGCTATAGTGGGGGGGTGTCACAGGCCACGCAATCACGCTGCATACACCAGGTGTTGGCCATCATGACTGCATGCCCATCAGTCTGCAGGCATATATACCTGCCCAGAACACCTGCAGAAAGGCAGACTGCCGTCCAGGATTTCTACGGGGTGGCACAATTCCCCAAAGTGCTAGGTGCCATTGATTGCACCCATGTGGCTCTACGTCCCCCCAGGGCATCTGAGCACATCTATAGAAACCGCAAGCACTGCATTCCATCAACGTGCAGGTAGTATGTGATGCCAAGGGAATCATCACCTCAGTAAATGCCAACTATCCAGGGTTGACCCACAACAGTTTCATTTACAGAATGTCAACACTAAACTGGGACCTAGAAGCTGGACGGCATGGCGATACATGGCTGCTTGGTGAGTATAAATGCCACTGTACATGCATGCATGTCAGATACTGAGTAATGTCACAACCCCACTAATGATACCCATCGCCACCTCCCGAGGGGACAGTGCCTACCATCTGAGCACCCACATGATGACGCCAATTCGGAACCCCACCACGCCACCCGAGGTAAGATACAGCAGAGCACATATTGCAACCCGGGGCATAGTGGAGCGCACATTCGGAGTGCTCAAGTCACGCTTTCGCTCCCTTGACCATTCTGGTGGGCAGCTGTAATGCGCTCCCCCAGTAGTGTGCAGGATCATAGTGGCAGCATGTGTTCTGCACAATGTTGCAACACGCCGGGGCCTGCCGGTTGACATGGTGGTGCCCCCACATCCCCAACCACATGCACGCCCGCTGCGCATGGGAGGGGAAAGGGCACGTGGTGAGGCAGCCCGTACGCAGCTGGTGGCTAATAACTTCACATAAAATCACACCCCTGTGGAGTGCACACAGCCCTGGCACATACCAGCTGACAATCAATGATGATGACATAAGGGACAGTCAACTGTCACAACCATACCAGCCTGTGATTGGTCACCTGGAAGTGTTAACTTGTGTGCATCCCTACCAACCCAAACACCACCAATGCTGTGTCATCAAAAGACATACATTTATTCTGCTAAATTCATTACCCCCTTGCTAAATACAACATGAGAACAGCGCCATGTCACCCAACCCCTCCCCAGCTCCACCACCAAACACACCATGGCATGTCATGCAATGTGAAAGCAAACAAAGCAATGCACAAGACCTGACACAAGTGTCACAAAGTACACTGTCCCTAATGGAAACTGCCCACACACAATATGCTCCCAGTAATGTATAAATAACAGCACACATTACCAAATAATTACCACCAACACAATTCTGCAACACACCATGGAAAAATGAAAAAACATGACAGTACTAAGTTCAAGTAGTGATAGGCTTACAACCTGAATACGCCAGCACATCGACCCCTTCCAACTGTAGAGTGTTGCAGCCACGCAAATGTCTCAGTGTACTGCATACAACATGAACTGCATCTGCAAAGTAGACGGCCTTGTGAAGACATGTGGAAGGAACCTGCAAATTAGGAGGAAGACATGGATGCACAAGCACATATCAATACACCATGCAGTGTACAATACAACAACAATATCCACTAGGGATGTCTACACAGTATTGACTACAGACTGCCCACACAGCTCATGGGAGCCCAACGTCACTGTGTAATTCACTGTCACTTGGTCACACCCTTTGCAAGCCCATGGAAACGGGAAGCAGGAGGGGTGTGTGTCTCACAAACCCAAGCATCTAACCCAAACTCAGGACAAGCCTGCAGGTGCCCAGCCAGAATACAGTGGATGCCTATGGGACTGTACACTGTAAAAAAAAAAAATCAAAAATCAAAAATCAAAAATGGCCATGTGGGGACCAGTGGGGTGGGGGAGGCCACCCAGGAGGTTCCAGGACAGGGTGCACACCAGCACCCACCTGCGTGGATGTTGCGAAAAAAAATACATGCTTGGGCTCATGGCCTGCACGGCTATGCCATTGTGGGTGAACTGCTGTCGCTCTGCTCACCCTCTGCTGCTGCATCAGGAGGTGGTGGCACTATGGAAGGCAGCCCATGCATAGCCCTGGTATGGTCCTCCATGGCAGCAAGCATGCGGGTCTGGAAGGTCTGATTCTGGAGGATTAAAGTGCAGAGATCCCGATGCAGCACGTCACGGGTTGCCTGCATTTCTGCATGTTTGGCCTCGCGTGATGCCCGGATCTCCTCACGTGTTGCATGCAGCTCAGCTGAGAGCGAACGTGTGAGCTGCTCCAGCTGCTGTTCTGCCCTTAAATTACTGGAAGCTTCAAGTTCAACCAGAGTCTGTCTGAGGTTATGTAGTTCTACCCTCAGGGCTTCCCTGTGGCCCTGGGACTCTATTGATATGGATTTGTGCAGAGTCTCCAGTGCCACCCGTCGGTCCCTGTTGGACGCCAACATGTCTTCCCTGTGTGATTGGCAAATGGAGTCTGTTGCCTGCTGTTGTTGCTCCATCTGCCTTTCAGGGGGGATAATGGAAGTGGCCACTTTCTCCATTGCCTGAGCCATCATTTCTACTGATGCTGCCTGTTGGGTTGCCATACCGTACATGGAGTTTTCCCATACAGTATTGCCTGGTGGTGCACGGCCACCGCGTCAACGGGCACCACACCTGCTTGGGGCAAGGCGATCTGCACCTTGCTGTGCTGGCACTGCCTGAGACTGCAGGACTGCATTCCCCCTCTGATCAGCTGGCCCAGGAACAGGATCAGATGCTGTGGAGTGTGACCCTGCATCCGTAACTGCCAAAGGTGGACCTACCAACATTGACATCTCCATAGAGGGTTCTACCCCTGCTGCAGGTGGGTTGGACAGAACAGAATCCCTGCCAGAAAAACTTACCTGCGATGGCACATAAGTCTCATCATCCGATTCAACACCTGAAAAGAGGTCTGGGGAGGTGCACCCAGAGACACCCCTGGAGAGTATGGTCTGCAGTTACATTGGGTTTTCACCCACCACCACACCAGGTCCCCCACTGGTGCCCGGTCGTGCCTGAGATTCCTCCTGGGTCTGCACCATCTCCTCAACCTCAACAGCATCAAGTGTGTCATCACCTGCAAAAACATGAAAGACAACAAATGGAAAAAGTCATGAGCACCATAGCACACATAGGCTGTGACAAGCCAGAGATCCAGTACATGATTTACACATGTCCCACTTGACTATAACCCTGCCATGCATGCATTGTCAAAGAGTTGGAAGTGGAGTCAAAAAGGCAGACACTGGGGAGAGCAAGATGGAAAAGCAACACATTTGCAGCATGTTGGGTAGCACTGGCATCACACATCAGGCTGTGAGTGGCATGTCCAATACACATACATGACACATGCCACCACACAGATGTCGTGTAGCATAGCCACGGTAAATTACAAAACTACAGCAATATGTTAGTGAATGAGTACTGTCACACATCCATGTCACATCGACATGATGCGAAGATTAATGCTGAATAGTGTTGGTAAATATGCATGTACCACACACTGAAACACATCCAGTGTCCAATAATACAGTCATTGTGGGCTGATCAATGGTTGGTCACTTTAACATTACAGGAAACATCTGTCATGTTACACATGCAAACAGGCCCTAATAAAAAATGTCTGCAGCCCAATACTCCATCGGCCTGAATGGTGTAATCCTTAACATAACCAGGTAAAAATAGTGGCCTAGTGTGGGCTGTAAACAATGACCGAAACGTATTACATATGTTGCAATAGGGCAGAACAATGCGTAGTAAAAATGGGTGAGTGGAAACAATCAGCCTGAATGAACACTTACAAAATCTGAACAATGTAGTTGCAAGATGACAGTTCAAGGTAAAGTGCACTAATGTGGGCCTAATTGTCAAATGTGGGCAGAAGGGATACAGTCATACCTAAATCCAAGGCACGTGAATGTATGGGAGGAAGCAAATGGGTGACCCATAACACTCAGGAGTACTCACCCTCACCTGGCACTCAATCAGAACCCATCACCCAAACAACATACACATGGATTACACACACACGCATGGGAACTCACCGGACAATGCGTCGTAATCAGGTTGATCTCACACACCTTGGATCTGTTCCTCTGTGATGAAGGTCCCAACAACAGACTCATGTTCAGTGAGTTTGTTTTCCTCTTGTGGAGACCCACCGCCAGTCACCAGAGTAGCGGCATGATTTGAGGCCAACTTTTTCTTTGCTCTGCGTTTCAGGTCATTCCACCGCTTATAGCAATCATCAGCTGTGCGCCTCACAAATCCAAGGGCACTTATGCGGTCCGCCATGGTCTGCCAGTGTGCCCTACGTTGACCCGGTGTGGTCTTGCACCCTGCAGTCACCAACATTTCGCGGCTATGTGCTGACACATAGGTCACAGTGCATCAAGTTCGGGGTCATTAAAGCTAGGCTTCCTTGACGTGCCGGACTGTGTAGCCGTGTCTGGGGTCTCAGCCTGTGGTGCCAGAGCAACCTTCTTCCTCTTCTTCAAAGGTGGAGCAGAGCCTGAGTGGCTTGCGCCACTCTGGTCAGTAGGGGCAGAAGCACTGGTGGACTGGGTACTGGGAGTGTGCGATTGCACAATGACCATAGGTCTTGGTGCAGGCATTGGCTGAAGTGTGATGTTGGCAGGGGCACTGTCCTGGCTGGGAGACTCAGAGCTGGGGTGGATAGAGCTGCAGCTGCCCCTGCAGCCTCCCCACCCTGCCTACTTGTGGCAGCAGATGACATTGCTGCCCCAGATCTACGTGGCCTGGTGACACCAACTTGCACCGGTACACGTGGCTTAAACTTGCTGACCTGGAAGTCAGCCTGGGAGTCATCCTGTGCCGGGTCAGGTGCCACAATGGGCTGGTCCAACAAGGGCTGAGCTGGGATGGTGTCAGCCACGTTTCCCTCAACCATGGGGGGGGCATGGGTGTCCCTGATTGGTCCTCCACACATGGGGGTCTAGGGGCACCCTGCAAATCATGGCCACGTCCCCTACCGTGCCCACCATGCCCACCTTTTGGAGGTCGGCCACCTTTGCCTCCCTTACCGCTTGGTCGCCTCCCAACCATGGCACTGATGTTGTTGTGCGTATGGGAGTTGCAGTAAACAACTGTCCTGGGCAATTGGGGGTGAAAGGGGTAGGGTACTAGATGGAATTCGTACCCTTGTGCTCTAGCAAGGCTGTCTGTGACCCATGGGGGAATATGATGGGTCATGCAACGCACAGGCACTCCAAAAACAAAAAGTAACGTGCAACCCCTCGTAGACCACGTGCGTGGAAAAATGAATCCACACTACGCTGTGGCACCCAGAAACACAAAAACAAGCGAACGCATGTTATACGCAGCCTACAATGACATCTGAAGGGGTACGCGACACACGGGGCAAGCACAGTTGGTAAATGCGTGCACGACTCACCGTCTGCCTGGAAAAATAACGTGAAACAAACGCACGTGTGCGCATAGGCATAACCCCCACCAAAAAAAGAACTGTACGCTGTCTGAGGAGACAGGACAAAAGAAGAAGTGAACGCTGTTTGAGGAAACAGGCTCAAAAAAAATAAAGAACGCTGTCAGAGGTAACATGGAGTACCAACTTGAAACGCTGTGAAGTAATCGCGTGTGAACCAACAAGAGGTACAGAATTCACCCACTCGCTCTCCATGAAAAGCACGTACAAGGGAATGGGGTCCTACACGTACCTTTTAAAGCGGCCCACACGTACAGCGTCACTTACGCGTGTACGCGCTAAGGCCCTTTCCTCCAAAAACATGAGCTGACACTCGGACGTGCAGTTTTTGGACGTGTACGATGAACATGCACCCATGTTGATAGAAACAGCCGCGCGCGTCACGTCACTTACGCGCGTAGGCCCTTTCCTCAGTTTTCACACATTTACACGCAGATGTGCAGTTTTTTCACGTGCGCTGAACCACTATGCCCACGTCACGAGGGAAACGCCCGTGCAAGTCACGTCACAGGAGTGCTTACACGCTAAGGGCCTTTGGTCCAATGAAACTGCGTACGTGTGCTGATACGCTTATGCGCAAAGGACCTTTCCTCAAATTACACACTGACGTGCAAGATTTTCCCGTGCCAACTCACTCCGTATCAAGCTGGCCACGCAACAACACACGGAAGACCACGCTCCTGCCCAGAAGGTCAAATTACTGCCCCCCCAGAGCCCCGAGCATGCTCCCACCTGCCATCTGCTGCTGCCTGACTGCCTGTTGCCCACGTGCCCTGCTATTTGCTGCCTGCATGTCAGCCAGGGGTGCAGTTGCTGTGAAGACCCCTGCTGGAACTGAAGACTCCCGACTGGGATACCATCGCTCCAAAGCCCAGCCCCAGGACCCAGTTGTCCACCCACTCCTGCCTCTGGGGTTGCCATGTCGGGCACAACACCATCTGGCACCACTTAGGCAGAGGGCCACCAGCTTCAGTGCCAGGGAAGTTGGTGTCCTGGTGGAGCAAGTCCTGGGGAAGTATGATGCCCTCTTTGGAATTTGCGCGTCGACAAAGAAGGACGGACCAGGATCTGGATGGACATCGTGACTGCCATCAACGCGGAGGGGGTGGCAGTCCGCGACTTACAACATGTCAAGAAACGCTGGGAGGACTTCAGGTCCAGGACCCTCAACAAGGCCCAGCGCCTTTTGAAGGCAGCGGATGCCAAGGGGCGCCAGGGCCACCTGTCCGACCACCAAATGAGGGTCCTGGAACACATATGCCCAGCTCTCCACGTCCAGGTCCTTGAGAGGCAGACCCGTCTGGAGTCGAGCGGTAAGTGTACATGCATACTGATTGAACGCTGTGCGTGTGGTGGTGTGCCAGTAGTGTGCACATTGCACATGTGTTTTCATAGGGCCATGTAGGGATGTGTATGAACAGGGGTGTGAGGCTGCCACATGTGAGTCCTCTTAGGTGTGAGACACATCAATGGTGTATGTGTTGGTAAGCATGCTGTGCAAATGCAGGTGTGGGAGCATGCTGTGCAAATGCAGGTGTGGGAGCACACATGTTTGAATTTCTGTGTATGTACGTTGGCATGGTTGTGGTGTCACACATGGGCGGTGGTTCCTGCTGCATGTATCTGCACTGTGTACATGTGTCATGATGCCCACTCCCGGGGAGCTGGTTCAAGCCCTGCGTCCCCGAAAGTGGACATCCAGTCCCCAAGGAAGGACCCAGCAACCCCGTATAGGGGCCCTTTGGACAGTGTCCTGGTGCCTATGGCGCCAGGCTCATAAAAGACATCAGTCCTGGCGCCATAGGCGCCAGGCTCATTATGGAAGTGCTTGGGTGCACTTACCTGATGCAGACCATGCTGCAGGATCCCGGCCTCCTTGAGGCCTGAAAGGAACTACTTTACCTGTGGGACTAATTTACCATCCGGGCGTGGTCGGGGAAGGATACATACCTGATTGGAGGAAGGATACATACCTAGAACTTCTTCCAAGGCTATTTAAACCCCACCCGAACATCCACACGTGCTTCGCGTTGTTCTGCATCTAGCAGCTGGACGCTCACCGTGTCTGCTCCTGCATCCTGACTTCTGCTACGCCTGCCAGCATCCTGGATCACCTGCAAAGGAAGAGAAGAAGAGAACAGAAGAAGGAAAAGTCCTAAATCCGCATCCCGGAGACATCTCGCCGACAATCCTGAAAAGGAAGACTTTTATTTAAAAAGCTCATCACGTCGATTGCTGCAGCGCCGCATACCACTCACCTTTACAGGGCGCCTCCATGTTCAGCAGCGATCATCCGGATTCGCAGTCATGCCCCAGCGCCTAGGGAGAAAAAGACCAGAACAAAAGGTGAGAGAGAGAAGGGAATAAGGAAAGCTAAATCTCCATGTTAAGAGTTACCTGTTGATTCATTCCCTCTTCATTTCGAGTCCGCGCCGCATCCTGGCATTTCCGGACCCCGGCCCCTAAGGGGAAAAAGCTCATTAAAGACTTACCTGATTTCTACAAGGATTTCACCTCTCATCTCGGGTCGGTGCCTGTTCCCCGGCATTCCGTACCCCGGCCCCTATGGGGAAAAAGACACAAGCATTAGTACATTAATGCATGGACACAAGGGGAACCTCTTATCAAAAAACTTATCTGGAAGCCAAGCAAGTTTGGTTCTCACCAATCCGAAAATCCAGTGAAGTAACTGGATACCAACGCGCCCCTGCATCAGAAGCAGGATCGAGAGCTCGTCCTTCCAGACCCTAAGGTGAGACGCTACGAGGAATCACAGAAGGGTTTCGAGGAGGGTGAGAGGGGAAAGTGGGAGGCTGATTGCATTACTCCGCATACAGTTAATCCCCTATTTTCGCCTACAGAAGGATACTTCTGCGAGCCAGACAAGCCAGATTTGGGGGCCCGGTCCAGTCCATCTTCCGAACCCTGCGCATCACCTTAGAAGAGGTCGCAGCAGCGCGAACCAGGCCAGCGCCTCCGTGGGAGTCAGGTGAGGGTTACAACATGTGCCTGTGTGTGTATTTGACAAGTGTGAAACTGTGATGCAACATGGATGCACGTGACACTGATATGTAGAAGGCGGAATGCCAGATGTGACATGTGTAGCGATCGCATCACTGCAACAGTTGGAGGAGATCTAGACATGCATGTAAGTGTGGTGGCGTGTGTGCATGTCTAGTGCACTCCCTGTATTTCATGTGATGTCAGGCTCACCTTCGGCTGTTCATGCTGTTGTATGTGTATGGATGTTGCTGCCTGGTGCAATATTGCTGTGGAAATGCTCATGTGTGTGAGTTGAAATGACATGTGTGTCGTGGAGTGTGATGCCATGTCTGAATTTTGACACTGCCACTCATGAGCAACTGTCATGTGTGTATCAGTCCATTGTACAGTGCCCTGATGTCTGTGTTTTATCTCTCCCTCTCTGCAGCGTCAACTGATGAAGAGGGCGGAGAGGGTGCTGTGGAGCACAGCGGCAGGGATCGCACCACCAGCCGGAGACGCAAGGCCTGGCTCCCATCCCAGACTGTCATCTCGTCGGGGAGTGAGGAGTCCCAGGCCGCAGCTGCCGAGGGTAGGTCCAAGAGGCAGAGGTCGGAGGTGGACACCTCGGCAGCAGAAGTTGGTTGGAGGTTTGGTGGAGGAGGAGGCCGCAGAAGGGACACACACGGGGTCTGGAGGTGGGGATTCCACTGGTTCTAGTGGTGCAGTGCAGGGGAAGGGACAGGAGGCAGCACAGGCCGCCGCAGAGGTGCCTGTGTGCAATCCTGTCCTTGATCCTGTCACTGCATCATCTGGCACCAGCAGGGATGCCTACGTCCAGACCCGTTTTCAGGGAGGGGATGTGCACACAACAACTGGACTTACTCTCCCTGCAGACGTGGCTATCCGGGACCATGTTGAGCCTGTCCTGGCCGGGATAGCGCTGCATCAACGGGGCATGCGAGGTGACCTGCGGTCTTTTCGTGAAGAGACTGCACATCATCTCGGATGCCTCTTTGACCACGTTGACCTGCTGGGATGGGTCACTGGTGCTGGATTCCTCTGTGTGCTGGACCTTCTTGCGACCCCCTCCTCACCTGAACCCCCTACACGCCAGTCGTCCTCCATGCCATCTTCCCACCCATGTATCACCTGGGTACCCTGTGGAGCTGCCTCTGACCCAGCGGCCAGGCTGGTGGAGGACACATCCCTTCCACAGTCGGGAGTAGGACGTCCAGCAGGGGTGGCCACCACGACAACTGCACCCCAGCTGGAGGAGGAGGTGCAGGCAGCAAGAGCCAGGGCGCAGGCACAGGCACAGCAGCCGCAGTAACATGGTGGGAGCAATGATGGCTCGGGGCCTTCAACATCGGAGGGGCAGGCATCAGCCAGAGGGCAGGAGGACCCAGGATTCCAAGTGTCTTCCGTGTGGCAGCGGTTGGGCCACGCCATAGATGCAGAGCATCAGCGGGCGGAAGAGGCATGGCTCACAATAGTCAGGGCGGAGAACTCCATGCGGAGGGCACTGAGGCGGGCCGAGTGCCTCGAGGCAATTCGCAGGGAGTTGGAGGTGAACATGTCACCGTCCCTGCGAACCCTCGGGGCCATGGAAGAGGACCGCCTCCAGGACATTGAGCGGGAGTTCGATGATGCCCTGGCCCGGGACATCAAAAAGTGAGCCGTCGGACTAGCCCGCTGCCATTGTAAATAGTTGATAGTGTTGGGTTTCTTTTCTGTTTTTGTTTATTTTGGGCCGCTTGGACAATGCATCACATTTTTGTATATAGTTCTTTATTAGGTAGTGTTTTTTGGAGGTTTAATTTCATTTGTTGGGCTCATTGGCCCTGGATTGGTGATTTGTATATAGTTGAACAGTGGATGTTTCTCTTTTTTATTTAAATTTCACCATGGCGCAATGGATTTCAGATATTTTTTTTCCCTTGGATTTGCTTTGTTGGACTGAGACTTTGAACAAATTTTCATTTGGATTTCTTTGGATTCTGATTTCATATTATTTATTCTTTTCAGACATGCTGCATTTTATTTCTTATTCCCATTATTGAGTGTTTTTTTTTCATTACATTCATGTTGTGTTCAATACATTTTTGTTCATACTTCGATGTGTGGTATTCTCCCATTGGTTTCATGCATGTCATGATATGGGTTTTCACATTCACTTGCAGCCATTGGGTGTGTGTGATGGACATGTGTTCATGTACATACTTGCCATTTGGGTTGTATCATGTAATGGCCATTTCTCTGTGGGTGGATGCAATACTTGTTTGGGTCTTTGGGCTGGGGGGGCATGTGGTGTGATGTGGGTGGCCATGAGGCCCATGATTGAGGATTGTCATGACGTGGGTGCTGGGGCATATGAGTGGGGGCCTGCTGGCAAGTGCCCCTCACTGCTGGGGGGTGGGGGTGCTGGGGGTTATGTGTGGGACATGAGTGGGGGGCCTGCTGGCAGCTGCACTCACTGCTGAGGGGTGGGGGTGCTGGGGGACATGTGTGGGACATGAGTGGGGGCCTGCTGGCAAGTGCCCCTCACTGCTGGGGGGTGGGGGTGCTGGGGGACATGTGTGGGACATGTGTGGGGGCCTGCTGGCATGTGCCCCTCACTGCTGGGGGGTGGGGATGCTGGGGGACATGAATGGAGGCTGCTGGCAGGTGCCCCTCACTGCTGGGGGGTGGGGGTGCTGGGGGACATGAGTGGAGGCCGATGGCAGGTGTCCCTCACTGCTGGTGGGTGGGGGTGCTGGGGGACATGTGTGGGACATGAGTAGGGGCCTGCTGGCAGGTGCTCCTCACTGCTGCGGGGGTGGGGGTGCTGGGGGACAGGTGGGGGACATGAGTGTGGGCCTGCTGGCAGGTGCCCCCCACTGCAGGGGGGTGGGGGTGCTGGGGGACATGAGTGGAGGCCTGCTGGCAGGTGCCCCTCACTGCTGGGGGGTGGGGGTGCTGGGGGACATGAGTGGGGGCCTGCTGGCCGGTGCCCCTCACTGTTGGGGAGTGGGGGTGCTGGGGGACATGTGTGGGACATGAGTGGGGGCATGCTGGCAGGTGCCCCTCACTGCTGGGGGGGTGCTGGGGGACATGTGTGGGACATGAATGGGGTCCTGCTGGCAGTGCCCCTCACTGCTGGGGGGTGGGGGTGCTGGGGGACATGAGTGAAGTCCTGCTGGCAGGTGCCCTCACTGCTGGGGGTTGGGGGTGCTGGGGGACATGTGTGGGACATTAGTGGTGGCCTTCTGATAGGTGCCCCTCACTGCTGGGGGGTGGGGGTGCTGGGGGACATGCGTGGAGGCCTGCTGGCAGGTGCCCTCACTGCTGGGGGTTGGGGGTGCTGGGGGACATGTGTGGGACATGAGTGGTGGCCTGCTGACAGGTGCCCCTCACTGCTGGGGGGTGGGGGTGCTGGGGGACATGAGTGGGGGCCTGCTGGCAGGTGCCCCTCACTGCTGGGGGGTGGGGGTGCTGGGGGACATGAGTGGGGGCCTGCTGGCAGGTGCCCCTCGCTGCTGGGGGTTGGAGGTGCTGGGGAAATGTGTGGGACATGAGTGGGGGCAAGCTGGCAGGTGCCCCTCACTGCTGGGGGGTGGGGGTTCTGGGGGACATGAGTGGAGGCCTGCTGGCAGGTGCCCCTCACTGCTGGGGGGTGGGGGTGCTGGGGGACATGAGTGGGGGCCTGCGGGCAGATGCCCCTCATTGCTGGGGGGTGGGGGTGCTGGGGGACATGTGTGGGACATGAGTGGGGGCCTGCTGGAAGGTGCCCCTCACTGCTGGGGAGGTGCTGGGGGACATGTGTGGGACATGAGTGGGGGCCTGCTGGCAGGTGCCCCTCACTGCTAGGGGATGGGGTGCTGGGGGACATGTGTGGGACATGAGGGGGCCTGCTGGCAGGTGCCCCTCACTGCTGCGGGGGTGGGGGTGCTGGGGGACAGGTGGGGGACATGAGTGTGGGCCTGCTGGCAGGTGCCCCCCACTGCAGGGGGGTGGGGGTGCTGGGGGACATGAGTGGAGGCCTGCTGGCAGGTGCCCCTCACTGCTGGGGGGTGGGGGTGCTGGGGGACATGAGTGGGGGCCTGCTGGCCGGTGCCCCTCACTGTTGGGGAGTGGGGGTGCTGGGGGACATGTGTGGGACATGAGTGGGGGCATGCTGGCAGGTGCCCCTCACTGCTGGGGGGGTGCTGGGGGACATGTGTGGGACATGAATGGGGTCCTGCTGGCAGTGCCCCTCACTGCTGGGGGGTGGGGGTGCTGGGGGACATGAGTGAAGGCCTGCTGGCAGGTGCCCTCACTGCTGGGGGTTGGGGGTGCTGGGGGACATGTGTGGGACATTAGTGGTGGCCTTCTGATAGGTGCCCCTCACTGCTGGGGGGTGGGGGTGCTGGGGGACATGAGTGGAGGCCTGCTGGCAGGTGCCCTCACTGCTGGGGGTTGGGGGTGCTGGGGGACATGTGTGGGACATGAGTGGTGGCCTGCTGACAGGTGCCCCTCACTGCTGGGGGTGGGGGTGCTGGGGGACATGTGTGGGACATGAGTGGGGGCCTGCTGGCAGGTGCCCCTCACTGCTGCGGGTAGGGTGCTGGGGGACATGTGTGGGACATGGGTGGGGGCCTGCTGGCAGGTGCCCCTCACTGCTGGGGGGTGGGGGTGCTGGGGGACATGCGTGGGACATGAGTGGTGGCCTGCTGACAGGTGCCCCTCACTGCTGGGGGGTGGGGGTGCTGGGGGACATGAGTGGGGGCCTGCTGGCAGGTGCCCCTCACTGCTGGGGGGTGGGGGTGCTGGGGGACATGAGTGGGGGCCTGCTGGCAGGTGCCCCTCGCTGCTGGGGGTTGGAGGTGCTGGGGAAATGTGTGGGACATGAGTGGGGGCAAGCTGGCAGGTGTCCCTCACAGCTGGGGGGTGTGGGTGCTGGGGGACATGTGTGGGACATGAGTGGGGGCCTGCTGGCAGGTGCCCCTCACTGCTGGGGGGTGGGGGTTCTGGGGGACATGAGTGGAGGCCTGCTGGCAGGTGCCCCTCACTGCTGGGGGGTGGGGGTGCTGGGGGACATGAGTGGGGGCCTGCGGGCAGATGCCCCTCATTGCTGGGGGGTGGGGGTGCTGGGGGACATGTGTGGGACATGAGTGGGGGCCTGCTGGAAGGTGCCCCTCACTGCTGGGGAGGTGCTGGGGGACATGTGTGGGACATGAGTGGGGGCCTGCTGGCAGGTGCCCCTCACTGCTAGGGGATGGGGTGCTGGGGGACATGTGTGGGACATGAGGGGGCCTGCTGGCAGGTGCCCCTCACTGCTGGGTGGTGGGGGGGTGGGGGACATGTGCGGTACATGAGCGGGGGCCTGCTGGCAGGTGCCGCTCACTGCTGGGGGGTGGGGGTACTGGGGGACATGTGTGGGACATGAGTGGGGCCTGCTGGCAGGTGCCCCTCACTGCTGGGGGATGGGGGTGCTGGGGGACATGAGTGGGGGCCTGCTGGCAGGTGCCCCTCACTGCTGGGGTGTGGGGGTGCTGGGGGACATGAGTGGAGGCCTGCTGGCAGATGCCCCTCACTGCTGTGGGGTGTGGTGCTGGGGGACATTTGTGGGATATGAGTGGGGGCCTGCTGGCAGGTGTCCCTCACTGCTTGGGGGTGGGGGTGCTGGGGGACATGTGTGGGAAATGGGTGGGGGCCTGCTGGCAGGTGCCCCTCACTGCTGGGGGGTGGGGGTGCTGGGGGACATGTGTGGGACATGAGTGGTGGCCTGCTGACAGGTGCCCCTCACTGCTGGGGGGTGGGGGAGCTGGGGGACATGAGTGGGGGCCTGCTGGCAGGTGCCCCTCACTGCTGGGGGGTGGGGGTGCTGGGGGACATGAGTGGGGGCCTGCTGGCAGGTGCCCCTCGCTGCTGGGGGTTGGAGGTGCTGGGGAAATGTGTGGGACATGAGTGGGGGCAAGCTGGCAGGTGTCCCTCACAGCTGGGGGGTGGGGGTGCTGGGGGACATGTGTGGGACATGAGTGGGGGCCTGCTGGCAGGTGCCCCTCACTGCTGGGGGGTGGGGGTTCTGGGGGACATGAGTGGAGGCCTGCTGGCAGGTGCCCCTCACTGCTGGGGGGTGGGGGTGCTGGGGGACATGAGTGGGGGCCTGCGGGCAGATGCCCCTCATTGCTGGGGGGTGGGGGTGCTGGGGGACATGTGTGGGACATGAGTGGGGGCCTGCTGGAAGGTGCCCCTCACTGCTGGGGAGGTGCTGGGGGACATGTGTGGGACATGAGTGGGGGCCTGCTGGCAGGTGCCCCTCACTGCTGGGGGGTGGGGGGGTGGGGGACATGTGTGGTACATGAGCGGGGGCCTGCTGGCAGGTGCCGCTCACTGCTGGGGGGTGGGGGTGCTGGGGGACATGTGTGGGACATGAGTGGGGCCTGCTGGCAGGTGCCCCTCACTGCTGGGGGATGGGGGTGCTGGGGGACATGAGTGGGGGCCTGCTGGCAGGTGCCCCTCACTGCTGGGGTGTGGGGGTGCTGGGGGACATGAGTGGAGGCCTGCTGCCAGATGCCCCTCACTGCTGTGGGGTGTGGTGCTGGGGGACATTTGTGGGATATGAGTGGGGGCCTGCTGGCAGGTGTCCCTCACTGCTTGGGGGTGGGGGTGCTGGGGGACATGTGTGGGACATGGGTGGGGGCCTGCTGGCAGGTGCCCCTCACTGCTGGGGGGTGGGGGTGCTGGGGGACATGTGTGGGACATGAGTGGTGGCCTGCTGACAGGTGCCCCTCACTGCTGGGGGGTGGGGGAGCTGGGGGACATGAGTGGGGGCCTGCTGGCAGGTGCCCCTCACTGCTGGGGGGTGGGGGTGCTGGGGGACATGAGTGGGGGCCTGCTGGCAGGTGCCCCTCGCTGCTGGGGGTTGGAGGTGCTGGGGAAATGTGTGGGACATGAGTGGGGGCAAGCTGGCAGGTGTCCCTCACAGCTGGGGGGTGGGGGTGCTGGGGGACATGTGTGGGACATGAGTGGGGGCCTGCTGGCAGGTGCCCCTCACTGCTGGGGGGTGGGGGTTCTGGGGGACATGAGTGGAGGCCTGCTGGCAGGTGCCCCTCACTGCTGGGGGGTGGGGGTGCTGGGGGACATGAGTGGGGGCCTGCGGGCAGATGCCCCTCATTGCTGGGGGGTGGGGGTGCTGGGGGACATGTGTGGGACATGAGTGGGGGCCTGCTGGAAGGTGCCCCTCACTGCTGGGGAGGTGCTGGGGGACATGTGTGGGACATGAGTGGGGGCCTGCTGGCAGGTGCCCCTCACTGCTAGGGGATGGGGTGCTGGGGGACATGTGTGGGACATGAGGGGGCCTGCTGGCAGGTGCCCCTCACTGCTGGGGGGTGGGGGGGTGGGGGAGATGTGTGGTACATGAGCGGGGGCCTGCTGGCAGGTGCCGCTCACTGCTGGGGGGTGGGGGTGCTGGGGGACATGTGTGGGACATGAGTGGGGCCTGCTGGCAGGTGCCCCTCACTGCTGGGGGATGGGGGTGCTGGGGGACATGAGTGGGGGCCTGATGGCAGGTGCCCCTCACTGCTGGGGTGTGGGGGTGCTGGGGGACATGAGTGGAGGCCTGCTGGCAGACGCCCCTCACTGCTGTGGGGTGTGGTGCTGGGGGACATTTGTGGGATATGAGTGGGGGCCTGCTGGCAGGTGTCCCTCACTGCTTGGGGGTGGGGGTGCTGGGGGACATGTGTGGGACATGAGTGGGGGCCTGATGGCAGGTTCCCCTTACTGCTGGGGGGTGGGGGTGCATGAGGACATGAGTGGAGGCCTGCTGGCAGGTGCCCCTCACTGCTGGGCGGTGGGGGTGCTGGGGAAATATGTGGGACATGAGTGGGGGCCTGCTGACAGGTGCCCCTCACTGCTGGGCTGTGGGGGAGCTGGGGGACATGTGTTGAACATGAGTGGGGGCCTGCTGGCAGGTGCCCCTCTCTGCTGGAGGGTGGGGGTTCTGGAGGACATGAGTGGAGGCCTGCTGTCAGGTGCCCCTCACTGCTGGGGGGTGGGGGTGCTGGGGTACATGAGTGGGGGCCTGCTGGCAGGTGCCCCTGACTGCTGGGGGGTGGGGGTGATGGGGGACATGAGTTGGTGATCACTAGTGCAAGGGGACATGTGGCTTGGCTGGGGGGCATGCCCATGGTGGATGGGCTGGCTTCGGGACATGACCAGGGTTACGGGGTAGTCCCCTGTGGTGTGGGCTGCCTGCAGGGGCCGTGGAGGGTGTAGAGGGATCACCTGGGAGGACCCACACTGCCATTTCATGTGTAGGACTCCCCACGCACCCCCGAAATTCACGTACCCCGCTCTGACAGCAAAATCACATGTGAAACTTCCCGCAAAGCCCAGTTATTCACGTACCCCACTCGCACAGGGCCAATCGCGTGTGAAACTTCCCGTGAAGCCCAGTTATTCACATATCCCACTCGCACAGGGCCTATCGGGTGTGAAACTTCCCGCGAACCCCAGTTATGCACGTACCCCACTCGCACAGGGCCAATTACATGTGAAACTTCCCGTGCACCCCAGGAATACACGTACCCCACTCGCACAGGGCCTATCACGTGTGAAACTTCCCGCGCACCCCAGGAATACACGTACCCCACTCGCACAGGGCATTTCGCATGTGAAACTTCCCATGCACTCCCGAAATACACGTTCCCCGCTCCAATCGCGTGTGAAACTTCCCGTGTACCCCAGGAATACACGTACCCCACTCGCACAGGGCATTTCTCGTGTGAAAATTCCCACGAACCCCTGTTATACACGTCCCCTGCTCCAATCGCGTGTGAGACTTCCCGTGCAGCGGGGTACGTGTATTCGGAGGGGTGCGCTGGGAGTTTTACAGGCATTTTCGTGGTTGGGGCCTGTGCGCCATGTACGGGATTTGTGCGCTGTGCATGGCGCACGGGGAGGGGTTGGGGGCGTAAAGCAAAAATCCATGAATACGCTGTGCGCAGAAATGGATTTTAGTGCTTGCGGCTTGCACAGAAATTTGCACACGCACACTGTGCGCCAGCCGCGTGCGCCATGCCCTGAATTCTATAAATTACCCCCATAATTGTTTTCGGAGATCTTCTTCAATTGACACCAATGAAAGGTGAACCTATTTTTAAAACCTTAGGACACAAACTCTGCCGTAAAACTGTTGGCAGCATAGGAAATGTCAACCTTTGGCAACATTTCCAATACAGAAAATTAACAGAAAACATGTGCCAATCTCCAGACCTCACTTACGCCAACATTTTAAAAAGTATTAGAGTTGGTGGGCCTCATTACACGGTAGGCGGTGGACCAAGGTGCTATTAGCACCTTGGTCCATGCCGGTAAATTACCGGCACTGCCTTGGAGGAAAGGGGAATTAGCGCCCTATTCCAAGGTTGGTGGGGCGGTAATTCCCCCTTCCTCCATTGCCCTTCCCCATTCCCATTTTTGCCCCATAGGGGCAAATTGCGGTACCGTAATTAGCATCCTGGTCCCTTTGCGGGTCCCTACTTTAACGGCTGGTCTACACCAGCCGGTAATGTCGGGTCCCGCAAAGGGACCTCGTAGTAAGGCGGTAAGGGTTAACGGTCACCGGTACTATTACCGGTGACCGTTAACCGGTCACCGATACTATTACCGGTGACCGTTAACCCTTACCGCCTTCCGTGTAATGAGGCCCGGTGCATCTCAAGACGCACAATCAATATTAATAACCCGGCACAACCATGCACTTTATGTCGATAACTCATGTGCCACTGATGTTATGGAACAATTAGTGCACAAAAATGTAAATTGTATGTCCTTGATTCCAACTCTTACAAGCTGTTCCAAATTCAATTAAACAATGTTGAAAAAAGAAATGCAGTCAATAATTGAAATTTGCTCCACATACAAACTGGACGTACATGGTTTGACACTACCCATGTGTCAACAAGCCACAACAAGACTAAATACCATAGAAAATTCTATCTCCAACACAGCTGGTTTGGAGAAAATATTAAAATTATCCTTAAACTGTAGAGTAGTGCTTACACATAACCTTGACATGGAGCAAGGACTAGTTAATGGAGCACTGGGTACAGTTGTTGGCTTTCAAACTTACCCACGTGACAACAACATTCAGTTTGTCAATATTCTCTTTGACAAACTTTGAGAAGTAAAAAGGATAGGGCGCTGAACAGCTTGATTCTTTCTCTTCAAAGACATGTATGTATGCAGGGAACAGTGTTTTCTAACTCTAGCATATGCAGTCACCATTCATAAATCACAAGGTCTTACCCTAGACAAAGCATTCATAGATATTGGTAATACAGTCTTTAAAGAAGGCATGAGCTACGTAGCACTATCATGCTTACGTACACTCGACGGTCTATTTCTAATCAACTTTGATGCAAGTAAAGTAAATGCTGATATTCCTTGAATTTTAGGATTTTAGAATACAATAGACTACGTTCACTATACACCCCAATCTAAAAACATATCCTGTTCCACAAAAAGGAAAACGCTGTAAAAGATAATTAATTCAAACAGAAATGCAACAGGATCTGACTGCAAATTCTCCAAAGAGAGTAAAAGAAGCTAATACTTACTCAATTACTTCAACCAAAGAAGAACCTATTTCTCAAAGTAACTCAGGTACTTCTTCAAAGAAGCAACACACACTCCGAAAAAATGACTTGGACACAGAACTATCTGGTCCATTCAAATTTTCAAATATAACTGGTGTAAGTTGCTATATTCAGTAAAAATAAACTTTGCTAAAGGGACGTTATGGTTAAGTTGCACTACTAAAAACCTATGAAATTCAGTAAAAAAAATGTTGTTAAAGGGACGTTATGGTTCCAAGTAAAACCGAAAACCCCCTGAAATTCACCAGTTATGGTAAGTTAAACAACCATAACTCGCGCCACCACTGTGCACTGCTAATACTAACACCCAGGACATCAAAGATGACATCACAAACGTCATTGATGACATCACCGATGACATCACATGTCTGGCTCCCCCTTTATTCCTTTACTGACATAGCTAGGGCACATGGTTTTCTTCAGTAGGAGGCAGGAAATAACAATTGAAAAGATACTATATTAGTTTTTTTACAGTAATTCCCTTAGGGTCCAGTCATATCATATGAACTACATACATAAGGGAAGACATAGACTTGAAAGACAGCAATTGTTTCTGTGCATTAAGATAATCATTAGGGTTATCAGCACTTTTGATATTTCTTTTTTTTATTACTATACTTTCCCTGTATATATTCATATTTGTACACATTTTACTCACACTACTTTCTTTAGGGTGCAGTCACATCATGTGATACATAGGGTAAGTTGCACCTTTGAAACAGAATAATCATTTCTCTACAAAAAGATAATTAGATAGGTTATGAACACTTTCTGCTACTGCTATTGATTTTTTGCTTATTTCACTTTCCATGAATATACTCATATTTGTATGTGTTGCTATTTATTTGTGTTTTGTCTGTAGTAAGTAGGTTTTATTAGCTACTTATTACATGTGTAACAGTATGCAAAACTGTAATAAGAAAGTAGTTATAATTTCAGTATTGAATATCGCAAAATTATGTATATTACACTTCCATCATGTATGTTGAACACAATGCGTATGTTTCTACATGAGTATGTTAGTATACTTGATAGAATTTATAATACAACGTATTTATATCAATGTATTGATTAATGCACTAAGTTGCTCATGATATTTATGCAAATGATCCTTGACACTTTTTTGTGAACATTATAATAAGAATGCATTGCACAGACTTTTTATGAAAAGTAAATGCACATGTGATGTCATCAGTGATGTCATCAATGACATTTGTGATGTCATCTTTGATGTCCAGGGTGTTAGTTTTAGCAGTGCACAGTGGTGGCGTGAGTTATGGTTGTTTAATTTACCATAACTGTCGAATTTCAGGTGTTTTTCGGGTTTTACTTGGAACCATAACGTCCCTTTAACAAAAATTTTTTACTGAATTTCATAGGTTTTTAGTAGCACAACTTAACCATAACGTCCCTTTAACAAGGTTTTTTTTACTGAATTTCATAGGTTTTTAATAGCACATCTTAACAATAATATCTCTGACTTTATGTACATGTTACATGGAACATACTGAACCCCCTCTACTGAATTTGATGTCCGCGAACTCTTCTAATGTCCGCGGACATGTGCGGACAACAGCAGCACTACCCAAAAAGTCTGGGGGGTATCTTTAATTGTTATATCATAACATATGAACACTGCACAAATTCACAAACCAGCACACATACACATTATATGTAGTAATAAATAAGAAGTGTAATCCATATATATATATAACACATCAACCATTCATTTAAATACAATATGTTCTAAAATGGAATATACCAAAAGAAGAAAGATAGGCTTCCAACATGATTACCTCACAGAAACTCCACAACTAAGAGCAACAGCAGATCTACAGACCGGTAAGAACACACCTTACCATAAGCTAGTAAGTGTACTTCATTTTACTCATATATTTCTAAAATTTCTGTATTAGATACAAAAAAGTGAGATTATTTATTTTTTCTCACAGAAATGTCTAGTACTCTGGAGTGGCTAGAGGAGCATTTCCCACGTGAGGAAATGTCTGAAGATAGTGAACCTAATGGTAGACACTTTTCTATATAAACCAATTAATATATATTATTTTATATACATTTAATATATACATTTTATTTTGTACAGACCATACAAACATTGAAAATATTAAACAAAACGAAATATTGGATAAGACTCTCCAGCACATGGAAGGAAAAAATGACCTATTCATGGAAAATTTCAACAATTTAAAAAACTTTGTGGAGGATCACTTGAAACAAAAAACTAGATACCATTGTCCCACATGTGCCTGCCCCCCTCACCATATCCCAGTCAATTATCCCCAAATCCTCTCCATGAACAAAAACGTTTTGATGAGATTTCCATCCCTTCTTCACCTCATATGAATCCTCTTGAAATCCCCAATCCTCCTGTGTTTGTCTCAGTTTCTGCTTCACCTTCTCTGTCATAAATGTAACATCCATATGTAATAAAGTAAAATTATTATATTGTGTCCTAATTCAATTCTTGTTTTTTTTTTAAAAAGCAGTTTAGGTGTCTGCGGACAGCGCGGGTGTCCGGAATGTCCGTGAAGAAACGAAAATGGAGGTGTCCTAAGAACAATATACCTGTCCATACTGTTCGCTAGAAAGTTGAGACTGTTCTAAGAACACATTCGGTGTCCGGGATGTCTGTAATCAAACTAACACACGCGGTGTCCTGAAAAGTTCGTAAATAAACAAAATGGGAGTGTCCTGAGGACGCTAGACCTGTCCGTGTGTTCGTAGGCAGGTTGAAACTGTTCTAAGAACACATCAAGTGTTTCGGGATGTTCGTAAATAAACAAAATGGGGTGTCCTCAGGACACTATGTCTGTCCGTATTGTTCGCAGGCGAGTTGAAACTGTTCTAAGAACACAGTCAATATCCTGAAATGTTTGTAAATAATCAAAATGGGGGTGTCCGGAGGACGCTGTCCGTATTGTTCGCAGGCGAGTTGAAACTGTTCTAAGAACACAGGCAATATCCTGAAATGTTCATAAATAATGAAAACGGGGGTGTCCTGAGGACGCTGTCCGTATTGTTCGCAAGTGGATTGAAACTGTTCTAAGCACAAACGCCTGTTCATAACTGTTGTTTACGCTTGTGTCGCACTTTTAATTAGTTTCAGGACCCGAACAGTGTCCGTAGAACACCAACGCACATGCGCAAAACAGTTCCCGTGCATTTGGTGTCCTGCGGACACCGGTTCCCTTCGTGGACATATTAACGAAGCTATCATGTGACCGCGCCCACGCTGAGCGTGTGTTCTGACTGCGGACACTGTTCGTGTCCCCGAACAATTTAAAACTACCTTTTCAGGCAAACCACAATATTTTTCAATAATAAATCACCATAGCACAAGTCCCAGACAGTAATCCTGACTTTCTACATACTTTTTGGGACTTTTTTAACCTTTTTTTGGTGTTCGATCTGTCTGCGGACAGTGCAGGTGTCTGAGAACCGCGCACAAGCACCCCTATAAAAGGCCACACCCCAGAGCTCATCCTCATTGTGTTTCTGGCTATCTTACAGAACACAGTGCATTTCTGCTGCCAATTTTCCAGATTTATTTCTGAAACTTGATGGCATCCATCGCTGCACTAAAGCCACCTGGTGTTACATCTGCCTCAGCACCACTCCCACCACCACCACCACCTCCCCAAGGGCCTGAAGAGGGGAACAGGAGTGAGGATGCAGAGGAAGATGAAGAGGATGACGAGAATGACACAGTGGAAGTCCCTACTACCAGCACTCCCCGTGAGTCTTGGGTGTGGTGGTTATTAACCCTTCATGGTAATGGACCTAAGGTGCGTGCGAACCAAGGCACCTGCAAAGAGTGCAAAATGGTGCTCAGTCATGGGAGGCTTGGTTCGCACAGCTTTGGTATGACTACAATGAAGCGACACCTAAGGTCGTTCCACGCTAGGGCCATTCGCAAGGTTGTACCTTTGCGAAGAGCGTAGTAGGTTGACTTCCTCTACTACATCCTCCGTTTCCGATCCTGTCACCACAAAGAACACTCCTGTGGGACAGCGTATTCCTCCAGCTGCCTCAAAGGCCATTCGCAATGCTGATAACCCTTACCTTTCGAGGGTCACAGTTGTGTGTATGTACTGTTATGCAGTACTCTGCAGGGGGGAGAGACTTCGAAGCGCTTTTGAGACTCTGGTCTCAGAGGATGAGAAGACCTGCTCACTACCTAAGTAAGGCCCACTCTACATCTTCTTCGCTCCACCCGCCCTTTCTTATCCCCGTGGTTGGTGTCCCCCCTTACCCTCCTTTTCCCTCCTCTCCTAGTGTGTTGTGTGTAAAAAACCCAAAATAAATATAAAAAACAAAAATAAAAAAGGCTCTTTTCAGAGCCGCCTTTCACAGTATAAAAATAGAAGTGGAACATAAGTGGAGCAGGGCCTTGTGTATTTTTTAGAAGTCTGGGGACATTCCGCGAACATCTAAAATTTTGGGGTGCTGCCCTATCATAACCATTGCAGTTTTGTCTGGGAGGAAGTGGTGGCTCTGAAAAGAGCCTTTTGGTGGTGTTTGTTTGTGTTTGAAAAACTTGAAATGGTCAACACCTACTACAAAATGGATGCTGTAATTCCAAAAAGGTTGCAATGCATTTTGTACATTTCTCAGAAAAATCTGATTGCCATCATAAGTAAGATGGACTCCATCTCTGCGAAAAATGTATGTGCTACAAAACATAATATTTTCATTCTGAAAATAGGACATGCCAACATCTCTTAGAAAGGCACAAACAACCTTACTGACATTGCGCCTTGCTTTCTCCATTTGTGGGCCAAATGAAGAAGAACGCAGCCACATTTGTCTCTGCGCAATCCGAGAATAAATTACTTGAGAATTTGGAAACATGTCATGACCTTCCAAGTCCTTCTTTCATTGCAAATTGCAAAGAAATTCCAGACACATGGCCTAAACTGTTCTCTCCACAATGAATTACAATTATGTCTGGATGATGCTCTGTCTCCAAAGTAGCACAGAGAGGTAGCAAGTCCAACCACTTCATTCCACGTACTCCATGCCGGTGCACTTCCTCATGTGGGAATCCAATATCTACAGCTACACCACAGCTTTCTGCATGCACCTTCAACCAATGTATCCACGAGTCTCCCAGAATCCAAACAATCTGTTTTCTGAAACACACAGCCATAGCTATCTGTTCTTGTCTCAGGAAAAAGAGTATCTGACAATCTCTCTCCTGGCACAACACACCCACTAAACTTTACTGACCAATCCCTTGCTCTGCTCATTCTCATTTGCATGCCTCCCCAACCCAAAATCCCCGGATGTGACACGCGATGTCCGCGGACTACCGCCATGTCCGCGGACATATCGTAACATGGACAGTCCTTCTACCATTTCCATTTCACTCTCTGTGCCATTCCCTCATTGGATATAGCTAAGCAGTCACATGACCATCCACCAATCACATCCAAGACCTCTACATCTAACTCCATCATCATAGACCAGCACTTCAAATGTACTGTTAATCACTCTTAGTACAAGTGTCATATCATTGGAAAGCACCTTCTAAAAGAAGTACTGTACAAGTCTCCAAGATTTCTACTTGCAGCTGCATGCATATCCATATGCATGAACACAAACTACAGGTATGCATATTTTCTGTATAGTACATGTACAATTATTATACATTCATATAAACAGATTAACTGACGTTTAGCTTGTATAACCTATAAAATTAACTTACTGTCATTTTTCCCATCTGCTATAATCAACTGTCACTTCCAAACCTATCTGCTATTTAATTTCTTTTTACACACACATTTGCAAAGCATGTTGAAATAACGCATTTAAAGTAAAATATAAAGAGTGCACATAGTCAAACAAAATTGCATGCACACACTATGTTCAAATATCAAACAACAATACTTGTACAAAAACATAAAAATCAATGTCTAAATTAACATCAGTGCTATATACAAACAAAATTACTAATTTGTTTCCTTTACAATTGCAGTGAAGACCACTCTCCTGAAAAGTAGCAGCAGAATTTGAAGTACAAACAACAACTAGGAAGAAACCTGCTCATTCCACAAAAAAAGTCAGTTAAATACCACCATAATATTTGTACTATTACTCAAACACACTGTGGGGTTAATTCATGCAATTTCTGCGCCTAAAAACAGAGATTGGTCACCATTCTGTCCACAAATCCCAATTTGTTAAACAGAGATTTACAGGCAGAATGGCGCACAAATTCCCATTTTTCAGCGCACAAATGACATAAATCAGCCCCTAGAATTTTAATATTAAAGAGCAAACAACTGTTTTAATTATATCCCATTAGATTTACTATTCGTGCTTCTCCTCACCACTAGCTTACTTTCTACTGTCATCTGAACCCCAGTTTAGTAGCACATAAATTTAAGAATACCCATCCGAACTGGTTGTAGTTGTCAAATGCACAATCACACACCATCACATACATCTTTATCATCATACTCAGACACTCATGCACACAGCACACATACATTGCAGAACACCCCAACCCATACCTTCTTTATTTTTTCAACAGACCCTAAAGAATGCCTACCAAAAATCAAGTCCGTAGAAAGCAACACAGAAGTAGAGCAAATGAAAATAGAAGTGTCCAAAATAAGCATCCATCTCTAGCAGAATTTGTAAAAAAGTTCAACCAAAACAGCTAATACAGTCATTTAGCGAAACAAAACAAGCTTCAAGTACAGAAACTTTGCCTCCTCTATCAAAATGTAAAACAATGAACAAGAATTCAGCTACCACTACTGATAAAACTGCTCCTATAAATCTTGATATAGTGCCAAGTAAGAATACCAAAAAAAGTATTTTAGCAAAAATGTTCCGCCAGAGTCCTTCAAAATCTTATAAAAACAGGAGAGAAATCATGCACAACCCTTAAAACCGACCGTAGGAAATTAATCTTAGAAGCTTTGATAGACAGTGCAATCCTTCTCAAAAGAAAGTTATTTATTTTAGTGTTAAACAAAATGAAACCACTAACAAAACTAATGACTAAATTACAAAAAAGACTTCTCAATAAATTAAATGTCAACAAAAATTACTTCTTAAATATCTGTGGAGGTGAGTGGAGTCACACTACAAGCACAGAACCATATTTTAATGAAGAAGCATACAAATAAAAGCAAACAAATACAATTGCCATACACAGCAGTGGACAAGGTTATGAAAAAGTTAATAATGCCATAATGGAACAAGAAATACTGCTTACAAAAATATCCCCAGAAAACTTAGAATTACCTCTCCATTCAACTGAATCAGAACGTCTAGTATACAAAAGGCCATGCACGTAAATGTGTAACATTCCCAAAAAATCTTTCAAGTCTTTATGCCAATTCCTCAATCAGTGTGTGAAAGCCAAGGATAAAATCAAAATTAAATTACTGCAAAATATGGATACCTGTCCAGTGCGCAAGTACACAGGACTACAAGGACATTCATTGGCCTGCATTTCAGGACCTACATGCAAAACCACCTTCCATCATATCAAAATGATATCAACACATCATTCAACTATAAGAAATCTAGTCTATAAACTGTACTATGCTAAAGGTCCTGCTTTAGCACTAGCCAATTTAAATAACATTCTTCTACATGGTGCAACAAAAGACCTACTTGAAGAAATCGACTATATCCAGAAAAAATATTTTGGAAGTG
Source organism: Ambystoma mexicanum (assembly GCF_040938575.1). Classification (NCBI taxonomy): domain Eukaryota; kingdom Metazoa; phylum Chordata; class Amphibia; order Caudata; family Ambystomatidae; genus Ambystoma; species Ambystoma mexicanum. The sequence goes on from NC_090937.1 coordinate 1,278,012,066, forward strand.
AAAGACACTTACAGAATGAAATAGCTTTAAAACAAATTAGCAACAATTCTATGCATGGCAACCTTCTACTACACAGATACAAAAAAGAAATACTGAAATTTAAAAGTACATCTGCTGAAGTACCAAACCATGTTTGTGTATGTTCCCGCAGAACTTTTTATAAAGGTTACACAAAAACTGTAGATCTAACATACAAAATAGAAGACAATGACGATTGTAAATGGTTTGAATTAACTCTCTACCTTATATCAGAAAACAAATACGAAATAACTGACCCCTTAATACTTTGCAGTTACTGCACTACAAAACTTGACAACAACCAAACTCCTTCACGTGCTATCACAAATAATTTGGATTATTTCCACTACCAAAACCCCTACAATAACTATATGAGAGCATCATAATTCAAACAGTGCACCCCTTTCAAGCAATAATACGCCTTCAACCAAAAACAGCAAAATTACCTCCCTCTGAATTGGTGAAAGGCATTCGTGGAAAAGTAGTGTATTTACCATTAGATCTAAAACAAAATGTGCACACTCTGGGAGTGCAACGTCCAATGGAGCAATCTTTAATTATCTTAGTAAATGGTGTACCTACAAACGACAAAAAAATTTGGCAACAACTGGTAGATTTACATAAAGTTAGACAAGCCTTGCAATATCAAAAGACAATTATTAATACTACAAAGAAATAAATATTGAAGAGAACTTGAAGGAAACCACTGAAATAATTCAAGAGTCACCAGAAGCTGGTCAATTTGAGCTTCTAGATACTGCTACAGTATCCAATACTTTAGACCATTATACAATTCATCCATTGCACTCTAATGACACCGTAGAAGATGCACTAGAAACGTACCAAATGCCACAAACAAAAGGATCACCAATCAGCATATGGGAAAAAGTATAGAAGCACGTGCTTTTTCTCTACTCTCTCCTACTGGCAAAGGAGGAAGGTACGATGATAGACCTATTCAAATAACAGCATCAGAATGCCGCTCATTACGGATGTATTCTGAAGATCCCAGATTTAGACAAAATGTGGAATACATATTCCACTAACTCTTTGAAAGTGAACTAGCAACTGTCATGATCTCTGCTTCCAAAAGATCAGGACTTGCCCGACTCCCTTGGAAGCAGACCCATAACCCCGGTTCCGAGTGCCAGCCAGTCCCAATTGGGACCTTTTGGACCCTGTCCTGGCGCCAGTGGCACCAGGCTCATAAAGATGCCCAGTCCCAGCGCTGGAAGCGCCGGGCTCATAATGCTTGGGTGGACTTACCTGCAGCACACCATGCTGCTTACTTACCTGCCAGTTGAACCCCTGATCCTCTTCTGTTTGGGACTACTTTTCCTGTTGGGTGGGGCAGGAGCCACTCCCTAGGTTCAGAACACTGGAACTCTTCTGGAAAGCAGGAACTCTTTTCTTACCTAGGCGTGGCTGTGGAAGGAGACACCTAAGCACTACAGGAGGCTATTTAAACCACACCCGATGGATGAATCTTGCTTTGCGTTATTCTGCATTCTCTGCAGCAGAACGCTCATCCTGTCTTCTGCTTCTGATCCTGGGCCTAAGGGAACAAAGGCTTACCATCCTGGAATCCAGTCTTCAGCAGCACCTGTAAAGACAAAGAAAGAACAGGTTAGCACTACGGTCTTCAGTGGCAGCGCATCTCTTACCTGGTCTATCGGCTGTCACCAACGCGCGCTGCATTCCGGCATCTGAAAGACAAAGGCTTACCTACTCTTCTCATGCTCAGGAGGTCTTCGCACTGCATTCCGGCATCTGAAAGACAAAAGCTTACCAGCTCTTCGCACGCTCCGGAGGCCTTCGGCGCTGCATCCCGCATCTGAAAGACAAAAGAAGGTGCGTTTAAAGACATTGGGCAACTTTATTACTCACGTGCCATTACTCCTTCCCACGCCGAATCCAGTGAGTATTCCAGCACCCTTCAGCTTCTCTAAAGCTCCGAACTTGTACCTGCAAGATAAAAGGGGCAGTTAGAGCGCATCGTGAAGCAGGCAACAAGCGCTTACTTACGTGCTTCCAGGCGCTTCTATTCCTCACGCGGGTTCGATCCTCAACTCTCATCAGCCCGCCATCCACCATCGCCGGAACCCTGCAAAACAAGAGATATCATTACAAAAGACTTTTAAGACATTTGAAGTGCCCAGAACTTACCGTTCGTGCAGTTAACGACGGACAGCAGTCCTCTGAGGTCAAGAGGCCTGCACCCTTATCCAGTGAAGAAACTGGTTACGGCACCCTGCCCCAAGGCAGATGGAGAGCTCGGCGTTCACTTACCTAAGGTGAGGGCGTTAACCTTTGAGGTTCTACAGGAGAAGAGAAAGGGAAGAGGAGAGAGGCACCCAATAACCCCAGTTCATTAATCCCATATTTTCTATCTGCAGACATCTTACTCTTCGAGTCAGACATACAGTGCACAGAGGTCCAGCCCAAAGAGCCAACCGTGTGTTACACATCACCTTTGAAGATACGGCATTCACCCAGTCAGGACCGGCGCCTCTGCGGGAATCAGGTGAGCGTTACACACACACATTAAAATCAGGAACCCACTTTCAAAATATGTCAGCTACACAATTATTACAAAAAGTGCAACAAAAAGATGAGGTTTTACAATCAAGTATTACAAATCTATTAGCAAACATTTGTGGTACTAAAGAATACTGGCTCCGATGTCATGGAGATGTACATTGTATGATAAGAAACCTTGGCCCACCCACTTGTTTTGTTACATTAAGTTGTGCAGAATATGCATGGGAAGACTTACATGATTTCCTACACATATCAAACAAAAACAAAACATCATAGATATACTAACACCTGAAGAACTTTGTTCTCTAGATCCTGTTAATGTTTCAAGATATTTTCACCATCGCTTCATTGCTATGCTACACTTTATTTGTAATAAAACTGTTCCTCCCATCGGAGAAGTGCAACATTTCTTTTGGAGAAAAGAACCACATATCCACATGCTTTTATGGATTAAAGATGCTCCTACATTTGGTCAAGACAATGATGCCACTGTGTTACAGTTTATCGAAAAATATGTCACTTGTGAAATTAATTCCATCGGAAGAAACAAGTAGTGATCTTCATGCACAAATTTTACAATTTCAAAAACACCAATGTGGCAAATATTGTCGTCGCAAATACAAAAACAAAGAGAAATACTACACCAAATGCTGCTTTTGTTTCCCTAGACCAGTTACAAAAACAGGTCAAGTAAACATCTTCATGTCTTCAGTTAGACATAGGCCCTCATTACGACCCTGGCGGAAATCGAAAAACGATGGCGGAAATGCAATACCGCCATCGAATAGCGCTCGGTGCGACTATGACCCGTCACCGCAAAGTACGAAGCCATTAGCGACACCGTAGTGAACGCCAACGCTAACTGCACCAAGCACGCGCGCGCGCGCCATGCCAAACCGCAAACACCACCATGGTGCAACGGTACGCCAATTCCGACCCTAGCGGACATGTACCTAACGCCATCAGGCATGGCGGAATGTACCATTCCGCCATGGCGAGAAGTACGGCATCGCGAATCAACCGTAAACGGCCCCACTGAGTGCCTGTACACCGCTCCCTGCCCACAAAGTACAACTCCCGGTAGGTGCAATGAAGTCACAATGCAACCATTGAAATGTACAAAGCACCCATGCATGCCAACGAACAAAAGCAACACAAGAGGGGCCAATGGGAGCTGCAGGTCACAGATGGCACCAATACAGAAGCCATCCCAATGGCCATGACCACAGTCCCCCACCAGGAAACGCACGCAAACACAGGCACCTGTGCCCAGCAACATTCCGAAAATCACATCATTCCACCAGTCCACCTGGCTGACCGGCATCTGTTACACAAAACCCAATCCCCCGCCCCTGAGCATGACAACATTCAAACTGTCACATAGGCAGCCCCCATCCCTGACCCCACGGGCTTAGTAGGCAAACGCACCCAGCACAGTACCACGCAACTAAACCCCGAAGCTGGAACCCAATGCAGATCTCCTCACAATACATCGCCCCCCAAATAGGCATATGCCACATCACTTGCAAAGAAAAACGCTACACGGGCCAAATCAGAATAGCAATTTATGCACATCAAAGACACCAAGCCCATACAGCCATCAGGCCATGAACTCCAAAACACTAACCACCATTGTGGGCTGCATCCGCAAGAAATGACCAGCCACTACTTGTGTGTCGCCCTGTACCCCCATGGTACACAGAGCCACATTCACGTACGAAAAGGCAACATGGAAGCCCACAGAACCGCAGGGCTGTCCCAATGGGGAGGCACTAGTCCAGCTGAAAGGCCGAAATGTTGCTCCGAGACACCAGTACTGCGTAAGGGCATGTGGGCCATTGGCGATCGTCCCATAAGATCGTAATGCTGCTCCACCGATTAACACGAAGCAGCAGGTGTCGGGAGTAAAATCCATCTGCAGGAGTGGCATACAGATGGCAGTGGCAAAAGGGGAGGAGATACCTGTCAACCAAAAGAAAAGAAAAAGAACAGAATGGCCATCAGAACTACATTCGAACAACTCACTCCAATGATCACACGAAATCCACAGCCATATGCATGCTAGCCCACTCAAAAGGATCATCACCACCCCAAAACCACTTGCGACTCATAACCATCTATATCGAGGTGCAAACACCATCACAAACGAGTGTACCTGTGCATGCGTCTGTCAAAACAGAATCCATCAGATGGGAATGTCAACGTGCATGGACACAAGTGTCTGAGGGCGCCTCGAGACAGGGAGGGCTCAACAAGGCCAGATAGACGATGGTCCCACTATGGCAGGCCTGCATCACATAGCGTAGGGGAGGCGGATAGATCCCAAGAAGCCCTGTACATGGCAAACTCTGTATCAAATCACCTGCCCATGCATCCATTCATCATTCCCTCATCCCGGGATCAAAACGCCTGAATATTTACTCACATGACATTAGAAACATCCATTGAGTCTGTGCGTTATGCAGCCTGCAAAATCCACAGTGCCCCAGCCCGTAATTCCAGTGTTGTGAAGCAACATGTATTTGGGAACGGCCGGCCTCATCGCCCACGTAGCTAATGCGCATCCCAAACTATTCATATCAATCATTGCTCCCTCGCCATGGGCCCTGTCTCAAGGACATTGAACAATAGAACGTTATATTTGCAGTCAGACCTGTGGGCATCTCCTCGCCGCCAGCTGATAACCGAAAGCGCCGCCCTTCGAATTCCTCATTTGCAACATCACGTCGAAAAGGCATCTGTGGCCGTTTGAAATCACTAATTATTCCATCGAGTGCGGCTGTGTGTGAAAATGGCAACTGCCTTCACCCACGAATGGGACGCCCCGCCCGTCGTTGCAACTCGGTACAGTGATGCGTGAGGGCCCACCGTTACTCGAGTACTACGTTCCACTGACCCTTCACAAGTCTGTTCGCGACTGCACAGATAGAATGGGAAACAATGGGACCATAGCCGAATGAACATAACAACCAATCCAACACGCCCATCGGGTACAAATACATGATAGGAATAGCAAGATACCATTCCCCGAATTGCAGCGTTGTGCGCGTGACGTGCTCGGCCAAAGGGGAGAGCAGTTTGCACAGGTGGAATGAATCACCACAGGTGGAGGCCATACAGCCTGAAAACACATGAATTGCACAGCCAGTCTCCTCCCACAACCACACCGAAATGCTACCGGCAGGACTCGCGATGTTGGCCCTGGGGGACCTGATAGCACTGCAAGTGCTCCAACTCCAAGAGGAAGACGAACACCAACTACAACCGGCCGCACGGAGGAGACGCAGGAGGAGGAGGAGGGCAAGGCAGGGCCAGCAAGGCCCACCAGCACAGCCACTACCACCACGCAGGCAGCCCGCAATCCCACACCTCCGAGCACATCCGTTCAACCTCACTGATGAGCAGATCCACACCCTCTACCGTTTGGACCGGGGCACCATAGCCGCCATTGTGGACATGACACAGGCTGACCTTGTCAGCATGATAGATAGCCCAACCGCCATCCCACCCCTACTGAAGGTGGTGTCTGTACTCCACTTCCTGGCCACAGGCACCTACCAGCACACAGTCGGACAGTTGCATGGCATTTCTCAGCCACTGTTCTCACGGACACTATTGCAAGTGCTCGATGCCCTCCTGCAGCACGCAGACGACTACATCTCCCTACCACGCTCGGAGCAGGAAATTACAAACACGAAAGTGGGATTCCATGCACTTGGCGGCATACCGGGTTGCATTGGTGCCATCGACTGCACCCATGTGGAATTGGTCGTCCCACATGCCATGGAGGCCCAGTACCGCAACCGAAAACAATTTCATTCCCTGAATGTACAAATGGTGTGTGACTCCAACAGGATCATTACACATTGTTGTGCCCGATTCCCTGGATCAACCCATGATTCTATGGTCTTGAGGAACTCTACAATACCACGCTACATGGAGCGACACGCAGGGAACAGATCCTGGCTACTCGGTGAGTCTCATTACATGCATGATGATGTGGGGTATGTGAATTGGCAATGACCTGGCAGGAAGGGGGGGGGGTGTGCGTACGTATCAATGGCATTCCACATCATACGTTTCTCGTCCACATACAGGTGATGCTGGATATCCACTGAAGAGATGGCTCCTCACACCAGTCCGGAACCGACGGGACCAGCATGAGGAGGACTACAACCATGCCCACTCACGTACCCGTGTAGTCATAGAACAGGCATTCGGCCTACTGAAGGGCCGTTTCCGCTGCCTCAGCAGGTCTGGCGGGGCACTCCTGTACCGCCATGAGAAGGTTGCAAAGATGGTGATGGCATGTGTCATGCTCCACAACATGTGCGTACGTAGAAATGTGCCGATGCCCCCTGACGCAGAACTGCAAGCACCTGATGATGGTCATGATGAGGGTGGGGATGTGGCAGCACCTCATGGAGTCTGCGAGGCACCGGAGGCCCGTGACATTCGTCAGCATCTCATTGATGTATGCTTCTAGCACTCACGCCTGGTGGCTGATACATGGACACGGGACTCGTGGCACTGCGTGTGTCTGGGACATGCACAATATGGACTGTACGCCTATGATGGCCTAGTACACAAAGATCAATGTCCACACATCTCATTGGTTGATCGTGCACTTTTTATGGCATATGTGATGTCATGTTGAACACCCTATCGACCCGCCACCCAAGTGAGCCCAACACACCCCCTCCACCCCCCTACCTCCCCCCCGAACACCAGTGTCCAAAGATGCTCATTGTCAGTGGGCTGTCGCTATTGCAAGCCCCCTCTGCGGGTATCAGGGGCACCCCTGCCTGTGGAGCGCAGGTTCCTTCCAGATCTACGTTGGGGGCTGCCCTGGACGGAGCTTGCAACGGATGATGTGTCTGCCTGCTCACGTCCATGCATGTCCCTAAGGGTTTGCGAGAGCTCAGTGAGCACACGGCGCACTGCGGCAAGTTCGGCACATACGTCCTTGGCCGTCGCATGCAGTTCCCCCCTGAGGCTCTCGGTGCTTCTCTCCATTTGGACTCTCAGGCTCTCGGTGCTACTCTCGATTTGTGCCCTAAGTGTCTCAGTTGATGTTTCTATGTCTGCCTTAGTGCCCCCACATTCATCAGCATGGTCCTTGAGGAGCGTGGCCAGTTGCTGCTGTTGTTCGATCAACTGGTCGAGGGACTGTTGCCTCTGCTGGGCCAAGGCCATTTGCGGGGGTGTCACAGAGGGGCTGTTGTCCTCATGTTGCATTGCCACAGGGCTTGTGGGGGATGGCCAGTCGTCGTCTTGTGGGTGCCCCTGCGTGGTATCCTCATGTTGTACGGGATGGGACAGACAGGGGGATTGGGACAGGTCATGGATGGATCTGACTTCGGCATCCCCGTTTTCTGTGTCGGAGCATGCTGCCATCAATGGGGTGTCACCTATGGTGCTGCTGCCACCGGAGGCAGTGCCTTCTGTGGCATCCATTGGGGGGACCTGTGGTGGTGGTGTTGTGGGCATGCTGGCTGCTGGGGTGCCTGTTGATGTTCCCTCCTCTGTGCTGCCACCTGATTTGTGCTGCTGCCGTGTCTTGATGCGTGCAGCTGAGGTGGAGGGTCTCTGGCCGTTGGTCTTGGCCCTCTTTGCAGGTGTGCTGGTAGGGGTGTCCTGTAGCTTGTCGTTTGGATCGGAACCTGTGGTGGAGTAGAGGAGGGCGAGGGTTATTGGTGGGTCTGTGGGAATTGGAATTGCATTGTGTCACATGCATTGGGGTGGTACCTGAGGGTGATTTGGGCCGGGCCCTTGGAGGTGCTTTGATTTGTGTGTGGAGTGAGGGTGCAGTTGTTTGGCAGCCTGCAGTTAGGGTGTGCCTGCTGCACGTGTAGTGCGTGTATTAGGGGTTTTTAATTATTTATGTATTTATTGTGGGTTTTAACGTGCGCTATCAGGCCGATGTGTGTGGACGTTCTCCTGGACATGTGTTTCTGTTGCACTATGTGGACGCATGGTACTTCACATGGATGGACTGTGTGGATTTGGCAATGTTTTTCCTGGCCCACCTACCTGTATCTTCGGATGTCTGCACTCCTTTCTCCATCCCTCCGACTCCCTCTATGCTCTCCATTCCGATGGTGGAGGCACAGATTTCTTCCCAGGGGGTCAACTTGATGGGTGATTCAGGACCTCCCCCGGTGGCTGTGGCAATGTTGCGGTTGGCAGAGAGTATGCTGCGGACGCGTATCCGCAGGTCGTCCCATCGCTTGCGGCATTGCTGTGGGGTGCGGGGTGCGGTCCCCACCGCACTTACCCGCTGTGCCACCAGAGCCCATATGGCCTTCTTGTTTGCAAGTGCCGTCCTGGTCATTTGCGTGCAGAAGACGACGGCAGCATTCTCCTGGAGGGTCTCTGTTAGCACGGTGAGTTCCTCACGGGAGAAGTGGACCTGCCGCTTGCGGTCGCACGCTTTCTTCACTGCTTTTCCCATTATTTTTGGTTTCGCTAGGGTGGTTGACGGGTTGGGGTGTGTTTCAGGGTAGTGATTTTAGTGGTTGTGTGGTTTTAGTGTATTTATAGGTGTACGCCGGGATGTTTCCCGTTCCGGGCCCATGTTTTAACTTCCGTTTCCGTATATTTCCGGCCACCGTACTTTCCGGTAGGCGCACACTGCGGTGACCGCTAAGAGGGGTGGCGGTATTGCACCTGGGGCGCCGTACGGCGGCGGTGTGGGCCGTTTTGGGGTCATTTCCGCCGTCGCGGACTTTGCACTTCCGCCATGCCGTGGTGCTCGTGCCCGATGGGTCGGAATGGGCCGCACTTTGCTCCTTCGTGTAATGGCGGAAACGCTATTTACGCTGTGGCGCTCCGGTCAGTCGCTTTCCGCCAGGGTCGTAATGAGGGCCATAGTGTTAAAGGTAAATCACCTAAAAATACATGTTACATAAAAAGAACAGAAGAAGAAAAATATATCAATGATTACAATGCAATCATTGCCCACTTATGGAATGCAAACATAGGTGTGCAGTACATTGCAGACAATTCCACTGCAGTTGCACGATATGTTACAGCATACTTAACCAAAGCAGAACAAACAGAGCTCCAAGACCTCTGGAATGACCTTTCATCAGACAAAACACTGTCTCAGAAATTATACAGCTTGGGCATAAAAATGCTCTCTCATAGAGAATGTTGCTCCTACGAAGCAGCAAATCGTTTAACCGGTACTGCTTTGTATGGAAAATCTGAAAATATAGTATTGCTAAGTCTTGGTTCTGCTAAATCTAGAAAAAGAGTTCTGAAATCATACAACGACATAGAAACAATAGCCAAACATAATCCCAACAGCCAAGACATTTAAAAACAACTATTTGCTGACTCATACTACCCAAAGAGAAGTACCACTTTGGAAACCATGTGTCTATACCACATAGCCCAAAACTTCACATACAAAAATAATATACAACCCAATAAAAATATAGGTGGATACAGAGTGTCAAATTGTGAAGGCAGCTTAGTAAAACTCACTAAACCAAATGTAATTAATCATATCAAATTGTCATTAAAGACTCCTCAACATAAAGAATTATATTACATGTCCCTGCTACTACTCTTTAAACCATGGAGAAAAGAAGAAGAAATACTAGATAACTATGACTCCAACGAAGACGCTTTCAAAGCAAATGAAAGCACTATAACCAATGTAAACTTTACACACTACAAAACAATGTTGCACAATGAACAGCAACACAAAGAACTCCAGGCCCAACTAGATAAGGACACTCCTGACAGTAGTCAACATTCTGTAACAGCAAGCCAAGAACCACTGTGACAGCCACTAATAACAAATGAGGCAGAATTAGCTATGACGGAAGTCGAAAACACCATGTGTCAGTATGAAGATAAAGAAGACTTAACTATACTACAATGAAAACTAAACAATGAGCAACGTAGCATTTTTCAAGAAGTAACAAAAGAAATTGCACATGGTGTACAACATGAAAACAAAGAATGCACCTGCCAAAATTACAAACCTATACTACTGTACGTCAGTGGTGAAGCTGGTTCTGGCAAAACATTCCTAATCAAAATCATCAGCAAATTCCTTCAACAATTGACAAACAACAAACTGTCAGCTGTTGTCACTGCCCGCAAGGGTTTATCTTCGTACAACATAGGCGGTGTCACTTTACACCGATTACTACTCCTGCCAGTAGAACACCAAAACAAATTAGACTATTACAAACTTTCTACAGAAGCTGCCATGGAACTACGCAGAGTATTAAAACAAATGAAAATGCTACTAATAGATGAAGTGAGCATGGTCTCCAACCTAATGTTGGCTTTGATTCACCTCAGATTACAAGAAGTACTCAAAACAAACTACGAAGAGCTCTTTGGATGAAAATACATTATTGTTTTCGGAGATCTTCAATTGACACCAGTGAAAGGTGAGCCTATTTTTAAAACCTTAGGACACAAACTCTGCCATAAAACTGTTGGCAGCATAGGAAATGTCAACCTTTGGCAACATTTCCAATACAGAGAATTAACAAAAAACATGCAGCAATCTGCAGATCTCACTTATGCCAACATCTTTAAAAGTATTAGAGTTGGTATACTATCTCAAGAAGCACAAGCAATATTGAAAACCCGCACATTCATGCACTTTATGGCGATAATGCATGTGTTACGGATGTTATGGAACAATTTAGCCCACAAAAATGTCAATTGTATGGCCTTAATGCCAACTCTTGCAAGCTGTTACAAATTCAATGAAACAATGTCAAAAAAAGAAAAGCAACCAATAATTGAAATTAGCACCACAGACAAACTAGACATACATGGTATGACACTCCCCATGTGTGAACAAGCCACAACAAGACTAAATCGTTTAGAAAATTCAATCTCCAACAGAGCTGGATCGGAAAAAAAATAAAATTATCTTTAAATTGCAGAGTAATGCTTAAACATAACCTTGACGTGGATCAAGGACTAGTTAATGGAGCACTGGGTACAGTTGTTGGCTTTCAAACATACCCACGTGACAACAACATTCAGTTTGTCAATATTCTCTTTGACAAACTTTCAGAAGTGAAAAGGATAGGACACTAAACAGCTCGATTCCTTCTCTTCAAAGACATGTATGTACGCAGAGAACAATTTTCTCTAACACTTGCATACGCAGTCACCATTCATAAATCACAAGGACTTACCCTAGACAAAGCATTGATAGACATTGGTAACACAGTCTTTAAAGAAGGCATGAGCTACGTAGCACTATCACGCTTACGTATACTTGACAGTCTATTTCTAATCAACTTTGATGCAAGTAAAGTAAACACTGATATTCCTTGCATTTTAGAATACAATAGACTTCGTTCACTATACACCCCCATCTAATAACATTTGCTGTCCCACAAAAAGTAAAATGTTGTGAAAGAAAACTAAATCAAACAGAAATGCAACAGGATGTCACTGCAAATCCTCCAAAGAGAGTAAAAAAAACGAATACTTCATCAAGTACCACAAACAAAAAATAAACTATTAGGGAAAGTAAACCAGGTACTTCTTCAAAGAAGGAAGACAAACTCAAAAAAAAGCACTCACATACAGAACTACCTGGTCCATTGAAACTTTCAAATATAATTGGTGTAAGTTGCTACGCAAATGTAGCAATGAATATTCTATTTCAATTACCACCAATTGATGACAACATTTACTTACACAGTACAGACCAATTGTGTTTGCAAATGTTAGTACTTCATAGAAACGCAACAAACAATTCTGACAACACGTATAGTGTTTATGGAATAAGACAACAACTGGACTACTGTGCTGGAATGGTGAAATTCACTATAAACTCACAGGAAGATCCACAATAATTTCTAATGTACTTACTACAAGTACTTGAAAACAAAAACATACCTATAAATCAAATCTTCCAGATTTTATAAATGTGGAAACATACATGCACTCTCTGCAACAATGTGACACAAGAACAAATCCCCAATGAGCGCTTCATGTATGTATCAATACCTAATTGTGAATCCGTTCCATTTCAGCAACTTGTACAAAATGCAAACCATGGTAGATTATGTACTACCTGAAATTCGGATAATCGCTCCACCTTACTAATACAAACACATACTTAATACTTAATACTAATGCTTCTGCGTTACAATGCAGATTTTACCAAAAACAACTGCAAGCTGACTGGATTCACACATGGTCAAGTATCACTTGGTAAGAAAACCTTCACACCAATAGGTATACTCTACCACACAGGAGCCACAACCAATGCAGGTCACTATACTGAATATATAAAAAAAAAATGTATAAAAAAAAAATGTGGATGGTTCGAATGTAATGATAGTACCATTACTCTAAAGCAGAGATTACCAGCAAATCTTACAAACGCTTATTTAATCTTCTTAAAACCAAAATGTATTAACTAAACTGTACTTAAACATTAACACAACTTCTATTAAAAAAAATATAAACTGTTAGAATATGCCAATAGCTATCTAACTGCCACAAGATTCTACATCAACTAAACAGATAAATGAATACCACTTCATTATAACAAAAAATAGACAGTTAGAATATGCCAACAGGTATCTAACTGCCCCAAGATTTTACAATAACCAAACAGATAAATAAATACCACTTCATTATAACAAAAAATAGACAGTTAGAATATGCCAACAGGTATCTAACTGCCCCAAGATTCTACAACAACTAAACAGATACATGAATACCACTAAATTATATAAACAAATAAACAGTTAGAATACGCCATCTGGTATCTAACTGCCCCAAGATTTTACAATATCCAAACAGATAAATCAATACCACTTCATTATAACAAAAAATAGACAGTTACAATATGTCAACAGGTATCTAACTGCTCCAAAAATCTGCAACAAGCCAACATATACAACATTAGCCAGAAACAACAAGTAAACACTGAAAACAAACAAACAAATAGGCTGTAGCATAACAAAAAAGGGATTTTTTTAATCCAACATGGATTTTTTTCTCTTCACAGACCCAATGATTTTAGCAACAAACACAGAAACTGAGCAAATTGCACAGTACACTGGTTTGTAATCTACTAAATATGAGGGTAAAACAAAATAAATGATGATTATTCAATGCTATAAGTTGTTACAAAATACCAATACTAACATGATCTTTTCTTTTATCACAGAAATGAACAAGGAATACATGTACTCCAGTTACTAAACCAAACAGTAAGTATATTATAATAAGTATAACCATCGCAGCAAATCACACCCATAGTGACTTATAACTTCAGTGTTTATACTTTTGGTCTTAACCACGCACCCAAGACTCTAGGCCCTGGCCACAACCACTGCAGCATACCACCCCCATAATAGTTTATAACTTCGGTGCTTATAAATTTGGTCTTGTCCATGCACCCAAGACTGGATAAGTCACTATGGGTGTGATATGCTGCGGTGGTTGTGGCCAGGGCATAGAGTCTTGGCCGTATGTCCATGCACCCAAGACTCTATGCCCTGGCCACAACCACTGCAGAATATCACACCCATAGAGTCAAACATTTTAACTATGCCATATGGGCACTTTTAATGTCCGCGAACATGACGAGTGTTCTTAGAACAGTTTCAACTTGCTCATGAACAGTACAGACAGGTATAGCGTACTCAGGACACCCCCATTTCGTTTACTTACGAACATTTCAGAACACTGCACGTGTTCTTAGAACAGTTTCAACTTGCCTGCGAACAGTACGGACAGGCATAGCGTTCTCAGGACAAACCTATTTCGTTTATTTGTGAACATCCCAGGACACTTGATGTGTTCTTAGAACAGTTTCAACTTACCTACGAACAGTACGGACAGGTATAGCATGCTCAGGACACCCCCATTTTGTTTATTTACGAACATTCCAGGACAAATAATGTGTTCTTAGAACAATTTCAACTTGCCTACGGACAATACGGACACCATCCTCAGGACAACCCCATTTCGTTTATTTACAAACATTTCAGGACACTGCATGTGTTCTTAGAACAGTTTCAACTTGCCTGCGAACAAAACAGACAGGCATACCATCCTCAGGACACACCCATTTTGTTTATTTACGAACATTTCAGGACACTGCGTGTGTTCTTAGGACAGTTTCAGCTTGCTTTCGAACAATTCGGACAGGTCTAGCTTCCTCAGAACACCCCCATTTTGTTTATTTAACAAACATCCCAGGACACTTGATGTGTTCTTAGAACAATTTCAACTTGCCTACGAACAGTACGGACAGGTATAGCGTACTCAGGACACCCAATTTTGTTTATTTTTTTATTTATTTTTTTTTTTTTTATTTACTTGTATATAATCAAAGAGAAAGATTTTTACAAGAATGACAAAGAGATCGGAGCGTGTCGTGTACAGTGTTGTTTATTTATGAACATCCCAGGACACATGTTCTTAGAACAATTTCAACTTGCCTACGAACAATACAGACAGCGTCCTCAGGACACCCCCATTTCGTTTAATTATGAACATTTCAGGACATCATCTGTATTCTTAGAACAGTTTCAACTTGCCTGCGAACAATACGGACAGCGTCCTCAGGACACCCCCTTTTCGTTTATTTACGAACATTTCAGGCCATCATCTGTATTCTTAGAACAGTTTTAACTTGCCTGCGAACAATACAGACAGTCATAGCATCCTCAGGACACACCCATTTCGTTTATTTATGAACATTTCAGGACACCGTGTGTGTTCTTAGGACAGTTTCAGCTAGCTTGCGAACAATTCAGACAGTTCTAGCGTCCTCAGAACACCCCCATTTTGTTTATTTACGAACATCCCAGGACACTTGATGTGTTCTTAGAACAATTTCAACTTGCTTGCGAACAGTACAGACAGGCATAGCGTCCTCAGGACACCCCCATTTTGTTTATTGACGAACATCCGAGAACACTTGATGTGTTCTTAGAACAGTTTCAACTTGCCTACGAACAGTACGGACAGGTATAGCGTCCTCAGGACACCCCCATTTTGTTTATTTAGACCATCCCAGGACACTTGATGTGCTCTTAGAACTGTTTCAACTTGCCTACGAACCATACAGACAGGCGTAGTGTCCTCAGGACACCCCCATTTCATTTATTTACGTATTTACGGACATTTCAGGACACCCATATTGTCTGCGGTCAGAACGAACACAACAGGGGTGCCTGCCACCTAAATAAATACATTTAACCCATCTCTTACTCCCCCACCCTCCCCAAATAGTCTTACACACCAAAACACTTTACTAAAAAGTATTTTTCCACCAAGTTTCACCGCGCTGTCCGTGGACGTCGGTGAATCCAAGATGGCAGGACATGACGCAAGCCGATCAGCCAATCAGGACACTGTCCGCGGAGCGAACTGGGAAGTGTGTCCGCGGACCGAACACTGAACATAGATATCACTAATTTTTTGTGACCTACTTTTTGCCCTTTTTTTTAAAAAACTATTGGACAGATTTTCACCAAATTTGCTTTTGGGACCAAGCCGCTGCTCCTGGTCCAGATTTGGTGAAAATCCATCCAGCAGGTTGGGCTGTAGGCGTGAGCAAAGTTTTTTCCCCATTCAGTCTATGGGAAAAAAAGAAGTTTTGGGACCCCCCTATAACTTTTCCCCCACTGGACCAAACCTCACCGAACTTTGTAAATAAATTCAGAGTGACCCATATACTTATTTTGCAAAGTTTGGTGAGGATTCGTCCAGGGGGAGCAGAGTTATAAGCCGCCCAAAAAGGGCTCTTCCTATGGAAACAGCAACTTAACCATAACTACACAGCCACTACTGTGGCCGTGTAATATATATACAGTCATGGTTAAGTTGCTAATCCCATAGCTATATAGTTATAACTTTGCTCCCCCTTGACGAAGCCACACCAAACTTTGCAAAAACAATATATGGCCCACTCTGAATTTTTGGTGAGGTTTGGTCCATGGGGTGCAAAGTTATAGGGGGGGTCCCAAAATTTCTTTTTTTCCCATAGACTGAATAGGGATTAAACTTTGCGCACGCCTACAGCCCAAACTGCTTGACGGATTTTCACCAAATTTGCGACAGGAGCAGCGGCTTGGTCCTGAAAGCGTGCTTTTGTAAATTTGGTGAAAATCCGTCAGGTATTTCTTTTTAAAACAATGAAAAAGTAGCTCACAAAAAATAGTGATATCTATGTCCGCTCCACGGACACACTTCCCTGTTCTTTCCGTGAGCAGGACACTGATTGGCTAATCGGCTCGCGTCATGTCCGCGGACATGTGATGTGTCCCCTGATTGGAGCGTGAAGTGTGTCAGATTTTTGGAAATGCCCGCCATCTTGGTGTAAGCGGACATCGGGGTATAAACATATTGAAAAACACAACATTGCACTTGTCAAACTTATCAAATAATCTCTGGGGAGGTGAGGGGTGATGAGGATAGGATGGGATGGGATATGGGTGCAAGAAGCAAAAAACAGGTGTTTTTTTGTAGCAAAGGTGTGAAAAGTTAGGATGATTGTGAAAAGTCCTGTGGAGGACCGGAAGAAGTGGTTGATTGTCTTATAATCTATGTTTACAAATCCACCATCTGTGTTGTTACTGAAATAATGCAATCAACTTGAAAATTAGTTAAGGGTGCAGGCTAAAAGCACTGTGCAGAGAAGTGATACAGTACCCACTGCTAAGGGGTAAGGAAACTTTGCAATGACGCTTGATGTTTATAAATTGATGTTGTTGTGATACACCCAGAGCGCGGCAAAGAAAGGGCTATTCATGTCGGTGTTAAAATGTAATTAAAGTAATAATGGAGTCAGACTGGCACCTCAGGCAGCCAACAGCACTGCCTGATGCAAAGACCGTCCTGCACGTGCATGAGAATTACAGTTCTCATGGATGCAGTGTGACAAGTGGTTGCAACGTAAGAATGTATTTTGATTCTGAGTGAAGGTCACCAGCTTTGAATTTTTGTTTGCGAGCAACAGGAACCCCACGCATCGGACACACAGTATAAGGATCAATTGTTTTTTGACCTTGAGACAAAGGGACCATTCTGAAAGGAATTGAATGATGGAGGGTTGTTATAATGTAAGATATGATAAGATTATGTATTCAAAAATTGGACTAAGGAACATGTAAATTCAGTTTATGAAAAATTGTTGGTGCGAACGGAGTCTGCCTTACGGTCTGAGTTACACCAAGAGAATGGAAATGGTGAATGTAATGTAAGTTTAATTTTGGATGATTTTATACTTGAACAAGCATCAACTTATCATTATTTGAGCATTATTTGTGAGTTACATTGTAGTCGTTTGTTCTGTGTGGCATATTACAATGAAAAACAAGTATAACCTTTGTGTGTAATGTTCTTTTTACCGTCCAGATGGGCAGGCCAGCATTTATATGCATGTAGACCACTACTCAGTTCTCCCAGGTTCAACGCTAATATTTCATTAAAATGCCATGTATGAGCACATAGAATTGTAACGCCAGCATTCATATCCGTTTAGAGTTGAACATACTACATAGCAATGTTCTCGGAAGCAAATTGTAATAAAGATCGGCTAGTGAGACATATTTCTATGATGTTGACAGGTTTTTTAATCGGCGGCTCCAGCTACTTGTGAACAACTGGATGTGTTTAACAGTTTTTTGGGACGATCGGCAAGGGCAGATATGCCCTTACGCTGTACTAGCGATTAGGAGCAACATAACATCCTTTACGGTGGTCTAGCTTCAAGTTGATGCACAAGCCCTGGAATTTACTGTGCGACCCAAGTGCTTCTTTTATCCAAAATGAACACCTTGTGTACACAAAAAGAACAATGCGTGACTCACAATAAACATTTTGGATCGCGAATGAAGAAAGACATTTAAAATGTGATTGAATATGGCAATAGTTGTCGGAGCGTTTATTGTGAAATAAAGGTTCTTTACAAATTATACAGTCTTGTTGTTTCTTTTTAAAGTATGGTTTAGTATTCCGAATTGTGCCATGCTGTGTTGTGCGAAGTTGTTTGTTGATTTTTGAGTTCTGCATCACGTCAAGTAGGTGATGACTGGGCGTGTTCGGGTACGCTGCTCAGGAACATCACAGAGAAAGGCGGACAATATCACAAGGTTTGGTGATGTGAGGTTCAGGGGGGGGGGGCATATGATTTAGTGCCATCAGGGCAGTTCATTTTAGGCCAGTGGTCTTCACATTTTTTTGGTCGGGCCCCTCTGAGCTAAATTTGGGCAGGTCGGGACCCCCCAGAAATGCCAAATGGACAGTATATATTGCGCTACATCACCTGCTCCCATCACAGTCGCTGGGCTCCCTCATCCCACTCCTACACAGTCCCTGGTCTCTCCGCACCCCATAACACACCCTGGGCTCTCCCCACTCTGCTCCCACCACTATCCCAGGGTTTCTGCCCATTGTGCTCCCACCATAGTACTTGGGTTCCCCCCATCCCGTTTCCAACACAGTCTGAGGACCAGTGGCGGCTGGTGATTTTTTAAGTGGAGGGGCATAACTATTTCCCCCAAAAATGCCATAGTGAGTGAGCCAGAACCAATAAAGGGGGGCTTGGGGGGGTTTCCCCCTGTGAATGTTTTTCAATAATGGTTAAAATATTGCATTGTAGAGCATACTTTTAACAAAAAAATGGGTAAATAGCCAAACAGTTTGAATTGGTGCTCGGGGTCCAGGGGGCAGGCATGACATTTGACATCTATAAATAGATGTCCAGTAAAAAGATACCATCCCTGTCCCCTGGGCCCCACTGGGCCTAGCACAATCAACATGATTACGTGTGTATGCAAGGCGCTGCACATTTACACAGCATCCATCACCATACATTCACTCATAACATAAGCATACACGCATCCATACACATGTTTAAATAAAAACAACAAATGTAAATGTACCTTCTGCAGTGGCCTGCGTGTGGGTGCCGAAACGCCCTGCTCCAGGCTGCTCTGTCGGTATGTGCGAGGAGGCGCAGGAGCTCCTCCTCAGACATACAGACATGCGGTGCCCCAGCCAGCATTTTCAATGAGCTATGCAATGATGGCAAAGCAAAACGCCCCAGCACTTGTATGGCTCAGTGAGCATGTGCGGCTGGGGAACTAAACTGAACTGTCAAAGGGAAACAGTTTTCCCTTTGACAGATCAGCCAGCCCAGGAGCACTCCATCAGCTGGAAAAAGCAGCTGAGGGAGTGCTCACTGTTTCACTGGGCTGGCTCCTTAGCTCCTCCATAATAGATGAGCCGCCACGGTCGGACTGGGCTATAGGGCAATGCTGTACCAAAAATGAAAAATGCTAGTGTGGCCCAGTCAAAATGGGCCACCATTTTGGCCAATGTGGACCAGTTTGATGAGCTACTTAACTATTCAACTGGTAATTTTGACCATTGTTGCTGAATATATCACAATTTACTTACATTTTAACACAAAGCACCCCCTTGGGTACTATTGAAACAGTGGGCCTCATTACAACCCTGGCGGTAGCTGTATAACCGGCACGGCACAGTTGCATCCGGGTCTGGCACCCGCGAATGGGCAATTACCGGGTCATGCCGAGTTAGGCGGACCTGGTAATTGCCCTTTGAGGCCCAGTCTGTGACTAAAGGAATGAATATCCATTTACAACTGCGGTCAACTTTTTCATTGTTGCCTGATAGTTTCATGCTTCAGCCCGACCATCTGAGCCACTCTGCCCACTTCTTCCAATCTAAAAAAAATAAAAAATGTTTAGATTAGATTTCATGCTGAGCTCTCAGTGCACCGCCGGTTTTGCACCCGCGGACCCCTGGGGGTCGTACCCCACAGTTTGAATACCGCTAGTGTCATGATCTCTGCTTCCAAAAGATCAGGACTTGCCCGACTCCCTTGGAAGCAGACCCATAACCCCGGTTCCGAGTGCCAGCCAGTCCCAATTAGGACCTTTTGGACCCTGTCCTGGCGCCAGTGGCACCAGGCTCATAAAGATGCCCAGTCCCAGCGCTGGAAGCGCCGGGCTCATAATGCTTGGGTGGACTTATCTGCAGCAGACCATGCTGCTTACTTACCTGCCAGTTGAACCCCTGATCCTCTTCTGTTTGGGACTACTTTTCCTGTTGGGTGGGGCAGGAGCCACTCCCTAGGTTCAGAACACTGGAACTCTTCTGGAAAGCAGGAACTCTTTTCTTACCTAGGCGTGGCTGTGGAAGGAGACACCTAAGCACTACAGGAGGCTATTTAAACCACACCCGATGGATGAATCTTGCTTTGCGTTATTCTGCATTCTCTGCAGCAGAACGCTCATCGTGTCTTCTGCTTCTGATCCTGGGCCTAAGGGAACAAAGGCTTACCATCCTGGAATCCAGTCTTCAGCAGCACCTGTAAAGACAAAGAAAGAACAGGTTAGCACTACGGTCTTCAGTGGCAGCGCATCTCTTACCTGGTCCATCGGCTGTCACCAACGCCTCGCGCTGCATTCCGGCATCTGAAAGACAAAGGCTTACCTACTCTTCGCATGCTCCGGAGGTCTTCGCACTGCATTCCGGCATCTGAAAGACAAAAGCTTACCAGCTCTTTGCACGCTCCGGAGGCCTTCGGCGCTGCATCACGCATCTGAAAGACAAAAGAAGGTCCGTTTAAAGACATTGGGCAACTTTATTACTCACGTGCCATTACTCCTTCCCACGCCGAATCCAGTGGGTATTCCAGCACCCTTCAGCTTCTCTAAAAGCTCCAAACTTGTACCTGCAGGATAAAAGGGACAGTTAGTGCGCATCGTGAAGCAGGCTACAAGCGCTTACTTACGTGCTTCCAGGCGCTTCTATTCCTCACGCGGGTTCGATCCTCAACTCTCATCAGCCCGCCATCCGCCATCGCCGGAACCCTGCAAAACAAGAGATATCATTACAAAAGACTTTTAAGACATTTGAAGTGCCCAGAACTTACCGTTCGTGCAGTTAACGACGGACAGCAGTCCTCTGAGGTCAAGAGGCCTGCACCCTTATCCAGTGAAGAAACTGGTTACGGCACCCTGCCCCGAGGCAGATGGAGAGCTCGGCGTTCACTTACCTAAGGTGAGGGTGTTAACCTTTGGGGTTCTACAGGAGAAGAGAAAGGGAAGAGGAGAGAGGCACCCAATAACCCCAGTTCATTAATCCCATATTTTCTATCTGCAGACATATTACTCTTCGAGTCAGACATACAGTGCACAGAGGTCCAGCCCAAAGAGCCAACCGTGTGTTACACATCACCTTTGAAGATACGGCATTCACCCAGTCAAGACCGGCGCCTCTGCGGGAATCAGGTGAGTGTTACAGCTAGCTTAGGCCGATGCAGCAACAGGTAAGATTAACACAAGATGGCCGCGCCCTGTTGCCAGATTTTGCATGTGTACAAAAGAGGAAAACTAAGGAACTGTGCATTGGAAATAATTGTGCGATCGATCAACGTTTGTATAAAAATACATGCCTGAACCCTCGGAACAATAATATTTTCTGAACATTGCTCTTGTCAAACGTATCAAATAATCTCTAATCAGGTGAGGGGTGATGAGGATGGGATGGTATATGTGTGACTTGATTGCGAATGAGTCTACAAAGTTTGGTGGATTTCTGTCATGAGGGGGGACTATTAGAGGGGGGTCCCAAAGTAATGTAATGGCTTATAAATGAGGTGACATTTGGTGAATCTACACTTATTTTGGCAAACTGATAATCGATCTAGATATGACTGTTTTTGCAAAGTTTGGTGGGATTTTGTCAAGAGGGGACAAAATTAGAGGGGCAATGCCAAAATAATGTAAAGGCTTATAAATGGAGTGCCATTTGACAAATCTACACAAAGGTTTGCAAAAAGATTATAGATCTAGATATACATGTTTTTGTACAGTCTGAATGGATTTTGTCAAGTGGGGGCTAGGTTATATGACGATTGTGTGTGCATTCATTTGACACTTTTGAAAAAATAAAACATGGGTGGATGTGTAGCAAACTTGTTTAAGGAGCAATGGCAAGGACCTACACGCATGGTTTTGCCAATGTGCCAGTATTTTATTATTTGCCAAGTGTCTTAATGTAGCTATAAAAAAATAGCGGTATACCTTTAGTGAATGAGGGGTAACCTGTGACAAAGGGCAGTGGCCAGATTATCTGGTTCATGAAATAAGGTCATCATCCAGACAATCTGGCTACTGGCTATGACCGTAAGGGAGAAAACATAGGATTAAAGTGGCCATGTCCACCTGGGACTGGCTTTGTGGTAAAGTTATTTGAAATTAGGATAGATTTGAAAGGGAATAAAAATATGCTTGTGGTAATATGGTTAAGTGATGTCATCAATGATATTTGTGATATCATCTTGTATGTCCTGGGTGTTAGTCTTAGCAGTGCACAGTGGTGGCTTGGGTTATGGTTGCTTAGCTTACCATAACTGGTGAATTTCAGGGGTTTTTCGGTTTTACTGTGAACCATAATGGCACGTTTGTATTATGTCGCATTTGTCAAGATTTTTTAGTTAATTTCACAGGTTTGTAGTAGCGCAACTTAACCATAATGCCCCCTCAACAAATGTTTTTTTTTGTGAATTGAACGGGTGTTTAGTAGTACAATTTAAGTATAAGGTGTAGGTAAGAATAAAATGTTGTACTACATGTCACATATTTTCAGTAGGGCAACATAACCAAAACGTCCCTTTAAGAAGGCTTTTTCGCTAAACAGTATACACCTTGCAAAGATTGCCACATGAAAGTATACTGTCGTACAGCAACGTGACATGTCCCGGAATCAGTGCACACTTACCTGAACGAACTATGCCTGGTGGGCAATGTGCAAATAGAGTTTATATTCATGTAGGAACGTGCACCTTCAATATTTCCCTTACACAACGCCAACACGTATTGGTATGCAGCGATTGCCAATGCACTACACATTATATATTGGTAGTGAAAGTTGTACTTATCTGAAAAAGACATCAGCTAAAGGCATCCTTCCTCCTAAGAAACAGCAGCAGTGGTGTAATGTAAAAGCATAAGAAACTGTGTTGCTACCTTGCACATAACAGACAGACAAAATGTGTTGCCATACATACACCCACTCACATTAACGTTTGATACCTTTTTGCTCAATGCCGTTCTCATATTGCCTTATTGCCTGCCGTGCCAGAAAGTAGAGCCACCCGTAAACAAAGCTAACAATGCGTTAATAAGGAACTTTCACAATATAAAGAAAAACAAAAAATACATTTGCGTACACTCTACGTACTCCATATTTCTCAGTAAAATACATAGATGCAATAATCTTTGCCAGTAGTAGTCTAAATTAGTAAAGCAGTAACGTGTGCTACTAAAAAGGACGTTAACTTGTTGTAATCCGAGGCAACTTTGGCAGTGCGGATCACAAAACAAAATCCTCTTTCAAGATGGCCACATTAGAAAGGGAAGGCGGTTATTGCATACGTAGCCCCTCTTCCCTTTCCATGGTAGGTTGCAAAAAACACAAGTACGTGGCATGACTCAGAACCTGTAAATAAACATTCAGCGACGTACAACCTAATAACTTACATTTGGAAATAATACAGAGAATTTAAAAGAACATGTGAACATTTTACAGGTTACAAAGTATGTTTATTTAACAACAAATTTGAAGAGACAATCAGAATAATCCCACAATCAATGTAATGATTACAAAGCTTGTAAGGGAGGCATTGCAAATGTTCAAGATGAGGAGGCTGTTTTTTTCCCTCATGCAAACATTTTGGGATCTTCGTTGAAGCAGTCGCTTTGTTTCCACAGTGATTTCCCAGAAGTTGTCATGACCTTGAGGCTACAGCACCATAAATGATGTCACGTTGCTCCAAATAGCGAGTTCATGTACAGGCAAAGCGGGCTTGCAGTCTCATTCCACATTATTGTTATGGACAGGCAACCGCTCACCAGCAGTTGTATTTGCCGTCCGAAGAAGCCCTCACTCGGGATTTGAAAACAGTGGCACGCACAGTAAGGCAATATATACCTAGGCGGGAAAGGTTACAGAAAGTATGTGTCAGTAACCAACCTGTACCAAAAAGTTTTTAAAAGAACACACAGAAAATATGCAAAGTGCTACACAAAAGTAAGTGCTCAAAGTTGACATTCTAGTAATATGTTACTAATGTCCATGTGTACCTATAGTTGCAGGCTACAAACGTTAGAGAAAAAAAATGGCAAGTACACAGAAAGAAGATAATTTAGTTATGAAAAGAAAAAGAGTGGACAAATAAAAAAAAAATACGTCTCATCATTTGAAAGAAGACCAAAAAAACGTGCAAGGTTATACACAAAGCTATGTGGCCAAAGTAAACTTTTAAAATAAGTAATATTCATGATAAAAAAAGGTTGAGTGCAGTCATACCCTACAAATGAGCAACCTGTACACTCTGCAACAATACAGAAAAACTTTAACAGGGTAGAAAAATAATACGTCAATTTATATTGGCACATTTAGATGTGCAGTTATGTAAACATAAAGCACGGTTCCCTGTAGAGTGGCCAAAAGTAAACTTACAAAATATTCACTGCCTCCATTCTTATTCTGCAAATCAGAGACGAATGTGTTCACAGCGAAGAATCTTCATTGACTGATATTGCATGCCCCTTACAAACATTTTGAAACATAACCTTATCAATTGCTATTTTTTTCGACCCTTTCATTACGTGAATAGCTAGTAAGCTTCTCTTTCACTCAAGGTCAAAAAACAATTGCCCCTTTACTTTCACTCGGATGCGCGGGCGTATTGAGCGGGCAACCAAAAAAGCAACTAATGTGGCCTTCACTCAGAAGCCAAATACATTCCTTCGTTGAAACAACATATTGAAATTCAATTATGAGAACCACTTCTCCCACACACCTCCTGAAGCGCTGTTTCCAGCAAACACTGCAGATGATGGCCTTAGTTTTCAAAACTTAAGAGGCCAATGTGAGGGAAATATTATTCCAAAATACATTTCATCCCACACGCTGTAATTGGTTGTGGTGCAGTGAGCACGAACTTCCATGTAAACGTAACATTTTAGAGACAAAAAAAACTCCACTTTTTAAGTTTGTGCTTCCACAGCTGATTGGCCCCTCTCAAAGTTCACCTTCTGTAATACTATTACTTGATTGTGAGAAGTCCAATGCTCTCTTGTTTTGGAGGTATTTCTGTAGATATCTGCTGTCACGAAAACATTAATTAAAGATAGGGGGGGCACCGAAGAAAGCTGACTTAGGGCACGCTGTTTTTCAACCAATCAGGGAAAGAGCCACATGTTCGTGAGCACAACCTTTTCCCCCCATTCAGTCTAAGGGGAAAACAGACATTTTCAGAAGCCCTCCCCCTTATAACATTCGCCCCCCTGCACCTAACATCTCCAAACTTTCCAAACAAAATCAGAGTGCCCGATATATTTTTTTGCAAGGTTTGGTGACGATTCGTCGCTGGGTTGGACAGGTATAAGGCAGCCAAAAAGTGTTCTGTTTATGGAAACAGCCACTCCACCAAAGCAACACAGTCACTAACGTGCCTGTCTAACGTGCTGCAGTGGATGACGGCAGGACCTAGAGATTTGGATGTTTGCCCACATATTTTTGATTCCTATAGGTGTACATTGGCGTTTACCTCGACCGCTAACAAGGTCGTTTCTGGGTGCGTGTGCTTCAGCCATGCACCCAAGACTGTACACCATCCCCAGAACCATCTGACATGCTAACCTCTGGGACGAGTGTATGCACTGCAGTAATGTAATGTGGTGGGTCTGGTCAGGGCCTAGGGTTTTAGGAGTATGATGAATGGGCTACGGGCTGCAGCCATGGAAGCAAAACTCTACATCTTGCCCTCAACCACCTCAGTGATGTACATTAGTACGGGTGTATTGATAGGTATGGTATGTTGCACTTGTTCTGCCCAGAGACAGCACTCCTAGCTGTATGTCCATAGATATTATTGCAATGTGTGGATGTGCACTCGCTTATACCTCCAGCGCTTATAACTTTGTTCTTGCGTGCATGGCTTTCGGTCATGCACCCAACACTGTACACTCTCCCCTCAACCATGTAATCGATAATCAATACTACACGTGTATCCATGGTCATGAGATGCTGCCGTGGTTGTGGGCAGGGCCTAGAGTCGTGGATGCAGGCCATGTTGCTCTAAGTAATCAAGTGGTCTTGTAACTTATTTTCTAATTTATTAGGCAACATGGCCTGAGCGGGCTGGAAACTTCCTTGCTGTAAAGCTAAGCAGGGTCTGTCCTGGTTACAGCATGGATGGGAACCGCAGATATCTATTTCCAGTGTATGGACTGCAGCTATGTGTAGTTATAAATCTGCGAATAACCGCCCAATAAAAATGCTTTTTTGACACCCTAGCCCTCACCAAGTGCCCCCTTCAAATGTGCCTGCTCCCCCCACTCCCCAAATGGCCTCCTCACCTCCCACTCCCAGTATCCCACATCATACTGTGTTTCTGTGATGCAGTTTAATTTGAGATGTCAGCTATTAGCGACTATTGCAGAGGTAACAGAAAAGCTTTATGTTGCAAACTCGGTCCCTAGACCCGTCTAACACCCACATTATACTTGGTGTCCTCCTGCCCCCCACCACTAGCCTGAAGGCATTTGCATGTTTTTGTACCTGCAAATGGCTTTTTTCTGCATTTAATTTTACGCTATTCTCGGCTATGCCAACGGCTATCTCTTGTATCGAAACAGCAAAAAGATGGCAGTTTTTTCATTTCTGAAAACCATGATCCTGCAATGCACCATTGTCGATATAAATATTTTAGGGGGTGAGTAGAGGGCACCCTCTGCTCCATCAAATATTTTAAAAACTACTGTATGGAATAACCCCCCAAACCACAAAACCTCCAGTCAATACTTCCTGCCCAAGTTGTTTCGGACCTTGTCCAAATCCATCCATCAGTTTGGGCTGTGGAAATATAGTGTCCTTTTTTGTCTCTTGGGAAATTAATGGGAAGGAGGTTGCAACTTTACTTTTTTTCTTAACTTATTTTATGTTTTAACAAATCCTTCCCAAACTTTGCAGTCTGGGGTGGCCCGCATGTCCCTAATTGTCAAACACTATTTGCACTTCATTTTTGTAGGTTTCCTATGGGAGTCTGATTCACCTTAACTATAGGGCAGCTAACCCCACTCTATAATTTACCAAAAGGCACAGCAGGGCTCACCCTGCTCCAAATGATAGGCACCACTCCACTTGTCAACCAGACTTCCAGTCCTCCGTAATTTTACATTTTTTTATTGGCTTCAAAGGTGTATAAAAGTAAAGACAAATAACACATTCACGTGTTTCACCTTCACCAGGGCTTCGTCACACTACTGTTAAATTGAGTAGCAAGTTCCATAGGAAACCCAAACATTGACTTGCTAATAACGTTTGACTTGCATGATGTATTTGGCTATTATTTTGCAAACAAAAGGTTTGTCATGGGCCCCCCACCCAGGCTGCACTTTTTGGGAAAGATTCATAAACAAGTGAACAATTTATCAAGAAAATAAAAATGTGCTGTTTTCGGCCTACTCCCATTCATTTCCAATTAGAGAAAAAGTCAACATTTCTGCTTGACCGAATTGGATCAGGTACGACACAATTTGGGCATGAAGCTTTGACTTCATTTCTGGGAGGGTTCTAGAGTTATTCCATCCAGTAGTTGATCAATATTTCACACAGAAAGTGATGCCCCTTGTCCCAAAATGATAGCTACATCTCCCATGGTGCTTTGCAAGACAGAGGCTTTTCCGAAATGAAAAACAACGCATTTTTTCTCTTTGATGTGAGAGATAACCACGGTTATAACGGGTATAACTAGGGTTAGCCGAAAATGAAAAGTGGAAAAAATGGCATTTGGAGGCAGAAAAAGTATGAAATGGCATTAGGTTAGAGGTGGGGAGGGGAAAGAGGACACCATGTGCACTTGGGGAGTTGGGGGTGTCTGCTGGGGACCACGTTCTGAGCTCAAACTTTTTTGCGTAACTGAGTTTATTCAGCAAAATAACCATGGTTATAACCGAAAAAGTGATCAGGAATCAAATTGGGTCACAAAAAAGACAAGTGTTGGGGGGAATGGGAGAGGGGTAGGGAGAAAAAAGGACTTGAAGGGGCGGAGAGAGCATAGGAAGAGTAGAGGGGCACTTGGTGAGTGCCTAGAGGGAAGGGAAACGTTTTGGATTTTGCATGATTTTTATTTGTGGGAGTTTACAAATGGTACATTATTGAAAGTGGACACGGCAGAAGGCCATGGTTAGTGAAAGAAACCTAGGGGTGTGACCACGGCCGAAGGCCACATCAAGTGGGCCCGATTAGGAAACCTATTAGAGCAATATGGAGAGAGGCCATGGATAGTGGGACAAGAAACACGCTACACGCTATTGGGGCAACATGTAACAGGGCCACAGACGAAACTGGGTGCCAATGTTCATGGGAAAAAGCCATGGATAGTGAGTAAGAAAGAATGGTAGTATTTTCAAATATACAGTGGGCAAGGCCCTGGTTAGTGGACCTGAAAGACATGTCAAGTAGCCACAATTCACATAGTGATTCAAAAAGAAGAAACATGGGGGGAATATGTCTGGGTTTGTGCCTGGGGGGCAGATAAGGAGTTATTCTTTTTTGGAATGGTTGGGTTTGAGGAAGTGGGTTGTCATACAGTTGTTGATGGTGGAGAGACAGGTTTAGAGGGTGTGGAATTGTGAAGGGGATGACGTTTGGAATTATATTTTTGTGTCATCTGTGTATTGGTGGAAATTCATGTTTTGTTTGCTAATGGTCTGTCCAAGGATTCAACATATAGGTTAGAGTGGAGATAGGGAGGAGCATTGCAGGACTCCATACTTGACAGGTTTGGGGTCTGATCGATAAGGGGTCATGGAGACAAAGTGTGTCCTGTAAATCAAGTACAGTGCCAGAGAGATTCATCCTGTGGGCTAGAATGTCTAGTAGAATGGCATGGTTGATGGTTTCGAAGGCTGCAGAGAGGTCAAAGAGTAGAAGCAGTGCTTTGTGTCCTTTGTGATGCTGTGGTGGTCATCAAGGATGTGAAGCATTTCAGTCTCAGTGCAGTGTCCAGGTCGAAAGCCAGATTGGAAGGGGTTGAGTAGGTTGCTTGTGGTGTGGTGATGTATTGTTGCAGGTGAGTAGTGATGAAGTATTCCATGATTCTTGTGAGGTATGGTGGATAGTAATGGGATGGTAGTTTTCAGGGAGCATGAGGCTGAGAGATGGTTTTTTGAGGCGGGTGAGATTTGTCCAGTTTTTAGTGCAGCGGTGATAGTACCATGTGACAGACAGGAGATGATGTTAAGCCAGTGGGGAGCTAGGGTGGTCATGCAATTGGATGCAGCTTGATGTGGGCAGGCATCATCCAGGAAGTGTGCATGTTTTGTTTTGGCAGTTAATGAGATGATGGTGTCAGTGTCAATGGGGTGGAAAATGTCCTATGTGGGAGAGTTTTTCGGAGTGTGGGGTGTGTGTGGGAGAACTGAATGGAGGGGTGCCCTGATGTTGTGTATTTTGGAGTTGAAGTAGTTGATGAGAGAGTTGCATACTGCAGTGGATGATGGTGCAGAAGGTGTTGATGGTTGTTTAGAGGGGAACTTGATGTTGTTGAATAATGTATGGGTATGAATGGGGGTGGATTGGAGTTCTTGGAGGCAATCGGTTACTTTGGCATTGAGTAAGGCTGTTTTGTGTTTATTGTGGCAATGTTTGAGGGTGTCATGGTTGAGGGGCATGGGTTCTTTTGCCTGGCTCTTTCTAGGCATCTAGCTTCCTGCTTGATAGGGAGGAGGTAACTGTTGAATCTCTGTTTGTGGTGGCTGTTGCAGGGAGGTGTGTGGCAGGCGGTTGGATGTTGTATAGTAATGTGAGCCAATAAAGCGGTCAGAACACAATACCCATATTTGATTCTCCACTTAGACATTATTTTCCAGGGTGTTGCCAGCAATGTGTGTGGGTAAGTGATGAATTGTGTGTGGTCATGAGGGGTGAGTGGAGCAAGGATAGTCTTTAGTATGGGATTGGTGTCTGGAAGGGAAGTACTGAGGATGAAGTCGCCAAGGTAGATATTGGTGCGGGGGTGTGTGGTTGTTAGTAGTGAGGCCACTACAGTCAGTGTGGAAGTTGGGATTGTGTGTTGGGGCAATAATGGAGGTGGAGAAAAGTGGGGTGTGGGTGTGATTGAGGGGAGTAGGAGTATGTGAGAGAGTGCTTCAAATTATGTATATGGGGTGTGGGATTCATAAGTGTGATTATGTCTTTATATTTCTTGGCAAGTCTAAAACCTTGTTTGTGTGGGTGGTCTCTGTGGTGAATGAGATGGTGAGAGTTCCGAGGGTTACGTGTCTTTTCTTAGTGAATGGGTTATGACCTATACATGAATATGTGCACAATGTAATCACCTCCTGGTTTAAATTCTTGACTTAGTGAATTCTCTTTTTATATGTAATGTACACCTTACTTCAAAAACTGAAATGGTGTAACTTATTCCAAAATGGTCATAGATTGGTTATCTGGTCTTATGTTTTCATATGGTGCTTCATTCCAGATTCTTTCCACTTGAAAGTGTTGTAATAAAAGGTACAATATTATAGCACAATGTATTGGTAATCAATGGATCAACATTGTCATGTTGTTTGTGTTGGACACATCCTCCTTGTTTTGTGGGGATGGGACTAAGGTGGGGGGCAAGTTAAGGGAAGGGACGGAGGAGGCAAGAAGCCTTCATGAAATTGTGGGATACAGTCAAAATAAAGACGAAGTTGAAGCCAGTCACCCCAGAAGCATGATGACACATTGCATCATGTGTGGGCCTCCGGTCTTTTCTAGACACCTCATATGGCTGCGACACTGACACCCGCAGTGGTGTCTCTGCTCGACTGCACCTTGACAGTCGACATTGGCCACAAGGGAAAAGGACCCCAGCATGCCACAGGCAGTCGGCCCTGTGTGTGTTCAGCGTCGCTCACTGTCGGAGCCAGTCTCCAGATCCCAACCGGCATGTGTCGCGGCAGTGATCACTTCAGGTTTCACTGATTTGGTCGCTGGGCAGCAATGGGGATA
Source organism: Ambystoma mexicanum (assembly GCF_040938575.1). Lineage (NCBI taxonomy): Eukaryota > Metazoa > Chordata > Amphibia > Caudata > Ambystomatidae > Ambystoma > Ambystoma mexicanum. Next base: position 1,278,043,695 of record NC_090937.1, read on the forward strand.
TCACTGAAGTGCTCATTTTCCTGAATAGCAGCAGACGACTGCTATTCGTCATCCAGGATACCTGAGCACAACGTGGGTGTTGTGAAACTATGAGGAAATCAAGGGGTAATGACAGCAGGCTCTATAAGACACGTGGCACCCCCCAGGCAAATCTTCCAACACCCAGAAAGGGGAACAACCCCCATACATAAAGGCGAGGTGTGGGGTCTTTCACATGGACAAAAAGGTCCCCAAATGTTTGTTTCAGCCACCAAAGAATGGGGTAACAGTCATTATTAACAGTCGAGTCAAGCACTGTTGCCACGATGTCTAAAGAGGACATATCAACCATGCTGCCAGCACAGCTGCTGGATGTGTTTCCAGGCACACAGGGAGAAGTTTCTCCAGAGCAACTACCTAAGGCATTTGATCTCACAGACTCTAGCAAACTTGGCCACAGATGTATCAAATGAGTGAAGGAATTCAAGGTTTATGTAGGGGCCATGGGCAAATGGACGATGAGCACAAGAAGAATATATTTACTCTGGCAGTAGGGGCGTGAGTGTGAGACATCCAAAATGAGCTGGTTGATGAGGAAAAAGCCACACACCAATGTAGATTACGAAAGGCACATCTTTCACACTATGATGGAGCACGGGGTGAAACCCTTGACAATTTTGTCCCACGGCTCTGCATCTGCTGTAAGAACTGCATATTCCACCGCTACTCGAATGAAGAGGGACTGCGCTCTCACATTATTGTGGGGTGTGAATCTCCAGAATTCAAATGAAGCTACTCCAAAAACAACGGACCCTAGATGAGATCCTAGCAATTGCAAGGACACATTCAGCCATATCTCATCAGGTTGTCAACATAGGAAAGGTAAAAATATCCTTCTCCCTAAAAGATGGTCAAGAAGTTTGTGTCCGTGACTGAGGACACCTCCAAGAGCACCGACAAGACATGATTCTGGTGTGAATACGAGTTTCTGCACAAAGGCTCAAGCCCTGCTTTGGGTCAGAAATGTGCAGCCTGCAGAGGCATTGACTATTTCCGGGCTGTTTGCTGGAACATCCCTCCATGCCGATTCAACACGGAACCTCACCGTGATATCTGAAATATTGCCTGGAAGACAGACAGACAAGCCATGAATACTGGAAGTATCGCCTGGCTGAAGCAGAAGGAGACCAGCGGTCATACAGATCTAGTGACCGGAAGAGTACCCACAAAACCAGACGCAATGTGAGACATGTGAAGGTAAGATCCCACTCTGTAAGCGAATCTTCTGCCTCCCCTTCAGGATAAGCAGAAGAAGGGTTATGTGTGGGCTCTGGGCAATGAGACCACCAATGAAGAGAGTCCCATCCTAGTTCTTGAAGTCAACAACACCCTGATTAAGTTGCTAATTGACACAGGCACGATAGTTAATGTCATGAGTCAGGATGTACATGATCAGCTCCCACACTGGCCACGTCTGAGGGCGTCTGAAGTAGGCATATACCCATACGGTTCCAACACACCACAGCCATGCAAGGGGAAGTTTACCACAGTCTGCACCCACAAGTCACACACTACTTGCATCCAGATATACATCCTCTCCACTGAAACAGTGGGGGCCTTCTGAGATTTCACGTGAAAATCAACATGGGTCTGGTCCACATTCTATGCAATATGATGGCTCATAAGTACATGGCCCCAGACGGGGATGTAGTGAAAGTGTTGCCCAACCTCTTTAAAGGCCTTGGCAAGCAAAGAACTGTAAGGTACACCTCCACATCAACCCAACAATCAATCTGGTTGTGTACAATTACAGGGGCATTTCAGGGACATCCCAATAAACATCCAGAAGCAAGTGGAGGATGAGATATACCAATTACTGAACCTCAACACCATCGAGCCAGTAGTGGGACCCATCCCATAGGTCTCACCAATTATTCCTGTTTCCGAGGGGTCCATTCGCCGTTGTGTGGACATGTGCCTTCCACACATGGCCATATAATGAGAACTCCACCAGGCCCCAGAATCACAGACATGATCCACCTGCTCAATGGAGCGACAATATTTTCTAAACTGGACCTGAACAAAATGTTATCACCAGTTGGAACTTGCCCAGGAGACGCGCTATATCAGCACATTTCTGACTCACATGGGGCTTTATCGCTGCAAGTGACTGAACTTTGGAATATTCTCATCAGCGGAGATATTACAAGTGGAGATCCACCGGGTCATCAAAAACATTCCGAACTGCCTAAATTATAGTGATGATATTTTAGTATTCTGCATGGCCAGGACCATGATGACACATTGCACCAAGTCTATATAAAGGAATAAACAAGGTCGGTGTAGCCTGCCAGTCAGCGCTCCCTCAAAACCAGTCATACAATTCAAACTTTACAAACTTTAGCTTGCTTGAGTAATTAAACCATTACAATGTAAGTAGAAATGTCAGTACAAGTATTTAATCACAAAAGTGGACACTGCACGCCAACACGTGTTTCAGCCTTCTCCGGGCCGTCCTCAGGGCGTATTATTATTGAGATGATAAGTAACTGATAAGAAGCATTTATAAACCATGCCCGTTTACATTAAAACAATAAGTAACCATATTGTTGCATTTTAGCAAAAAAAGGTACAAGAATGAAATAAATCCATCGCAATTTGAATGTAAACATGAGCCAAGTGAAATATATAAAATATATGTATATATACAATGCAAGGGAGGAGAGAAAAAGGCAGACAAGGGTGAGGGGTCAGGGGAGAGAGGAGAGAAAATAATATTAACAAATTAGATGTGAGTTGGTGTTGTACATAAACTCATTGTTAAGTTACAAATGACTAATTATTAAAACCCGTATGTAGAACTGGTTATTAACAAAACCAGGTTGTTGCATCTTATAGACAGAGTGGACAGTCCGTTGATATGGCGTACCTGATTTTTGTAAATTGAGAAAGTAACAGAATCAGTCAGTCTCCAATGGATATATTTTCTGGTGCCTGTGAAAATATATGAATATGTGTTGTAGCCTTATAGGTACACTGTGTTCTGGAATATAATTGCAACTGCAGCTACGAAATTCTCAAGTGACAGTCTCTACAAAACAGTGGTGTTTGTTCGCTTACCTAAGGTGAGGTAACTTGATTATAAACCGGTGGAAAGTTTGCTGGATACTCCTGGCCTCTTGATTATACGAGCAAATTCTTTTTTGACAAATAAGGTACATGAAGGAATGTTGTGAGAAGTGCAGGGTAGGTTTTAATAATTAGAAAGATAACTGTTCAACGGAGCGAACAGAGCGCTTACCTTTAAACGCCTAAATGCGTGTGCAGCTCGGCAATTTCTGCCGGCTGTCTGCAGCTCCCTGGAAGGAATGTGGGTGCGGCTGTGCTAGCCTATAGCTGCTCAGCCAGGCTGTTTAATAGCTGTGGTCATGTGACCGTCCTGTTGCTGTTGCCTAGCGACTTAGTGGGTGTCACGGGAATACTCGGGTTTGTAAGAGAATCTAGCGAAATCTAGCGAAAGCGCTGTAACCGTAATTGATGCAGGTGCTCCTTTACTTATGAGCGTTGGGAGACAGGAGTATGTTTGAACAAGTTCGAGCAGAACTATTTAAATTCTTACATTTGCGCCGCTTAGTAAACATAATATGGGATTCGAGGATACGTGATATGTAAATAATTTCACATACCGATTAAATGAAGATTATCGAATATATACAAATTAATATACACGCTAGGGCTCCTAAATTGTTTTTAAGTCCTGCTGACTGGGTTGTAATTGGTGATAATATAATTGTCGGGTCAATTTGTTGAAATTGGGCAAACTAGCCGCATTGGTGTAAAGCTAGCGAGAGTTACAGAAAACAGTGTTGTTGTTTATACATTGGTTTGCTATGAGAGCGACAATAATGAGATGTAGTTAATATTTCATCTTAAAATATACCTAGTTAAGACCAGTTATTCGATAACATAAGGTTTTAATGTTTGGAAAGGTATGATTGATCTAGTTTTTATACTGTTAGCATGGGTCAAGTATATGTAAGAGAGGAATTTGAGTATTAACCCCCTAATCTACTGGGTTGTCATGAGGGGGGCAAAATACGATAACTAAAAATATGAACCCAATGGTAATCAATGTGTCATAATTACATTCCAAATGGACAGTCCACCCCTCTGTAGTGCAACACCTGCCTCATAAAGTGACCTCAAATTCGAACATTGAATCAAGATTATACATATGATATCAAGGAAAGACATTGAGTTCATGCTCTTGATTGAGTCCAAGTTGAACACATCTAAGTTTGCATATCATCCGGGCTTCCGCTTGTCGTAGATACAGTTGTCGATCACCTCCTCTGGCATGTGGTTTGATGTGTTGCAGCCCTACAAATCTAGTAGATTAGGGGGTTAATACTCAAATTCCTCTCTTACATATACTTGACCCATTCTAACAGTATAAAAACTAGATTAATCATACCTTTCCAAACATTAAAACCTTATGTTATCGAATAACTGGTCTTAACTAGGTATATTTTAAGATGAAATATTAACAACATCTCATTATTGTCGCTCTCATAGCAAACCAATGTATAAACAACAACACTGTTTTCTGTAACTCTCGCTAGCTTTACACCAATGCGGCTAGTTTGCCCAATTTCAACAAATTGACCCGACAATTATATTATCACCAATTACAACCCAGTCAGCAGGACTTAAAAACAATTTAGGAGCCCTAGCGTGTATATTAATTTGTATATATTCGATAATCTTCATTTAATCGGTATGTGAAATTATTTACATATCACGTATCCTCGAATCCCATATTATGATTACTAAGCGGCGCAAATGTAAGAATTTAAATAGTTCTGCTCGAACTTGTTCAAACATACTCCTGTCTCCCAACGCTCGTAAGTAAAGGAGCACCTGCATCAATTACGGCTACAGCGCTTTCGCTAGATTTCGCTAGATTCTCTTACAAACCCGAGTATTCCCCTGACACCTACTAAGTCGCTAGGCAACAGCAACAGGACGGTCACATGACCATAGCTATTAAACAGCCTGGCTGAGCAGCTATAGGCTAGCACAGCCGCACCCACATTCCTTCCAGGGAGCTGCAGACAGCCGGCAGAAATTGCCGAGCTGCACACGCATTTAGACGTTTAAAGGTAAGCGCTCCGTTCGCTCCGTTGAACAGTTATCTTTCTAATTATTAAATCCTACCCTGCACTTCTCACAACATTCCTTCATGTACCTTATTTGTCAAAACAGAATTTGCTCGTATAATCAAGAGGCCAGGACCATCCAGCAAACTTTCCACCGGGTTATAATCAAGTTACCTCACCTTAGGTAAGCGAACAAACACCACTGTTTTGTAGAGACTGTACCTTGAGAATTTCGTAGCTGCAGTTGCAATTATATTCCAGAACACAGTGTACCTAAAAGGCTACAACACATATTCATATATTTTCACAGGCGCCAGAAAATATATCCATTGGAGACTGACTGATTCTGTTACTTTCTCAATTTACAAAAATCAGGTACGCCATATCAACGGACTGTCCACTCTGTCTATAAGATGCAACAACCTGGTTTTGTTAATAACCAGTTCTACATACGGGTTTTAATAATTAGTCATTTGTAACTTAACAATCAGTGTATGTACAACACCAACTCACATCTAATTTGTTAATATTATTTTCGCTCCTCTCTCCCCTGACCCCTCACCCTTGTCTGCCTTTTTCTCTCCTCCCTTGCATTGTATATATACATATATTTTGTATATTTCACTTGGCTCATGTTTACATTCAAATTGCGATGGATTTATTTCATTCTTGTACCTTTTTTTGCTAAAACGCAACAATATGGTTACTTATTGTTTTAATGTAAATGGGCATGGTTTATAAATGCTTCTTATCAGTTACTTATCATCTCAATAATAATACGCCCTGAGGACGGCCCGGAGAGGGCTGAAACACGTGTTGGCGTGCAGTGTCCACTTTTGTTATTAAATACTTGTACTGACATTTCTACTTACATTGTAATGGTTTCATTACTCAAGCAAGCTAAAGTTTGTAAAGTTTGAATTGTATGACTGGTTTTGAGGGAGCGCTGACTGGCAGGCTACACCGACCTTGTTTATTCCTTTATATAGAAGGGGCACCGAGAATCTACCCTTCTACGCCTTGCCACTGCTGCAAACCTCTCCACACCGTAGTATCAACACCTAACTAGTATGAGGGTGCGCGCACCTACCCACATTGGGGATAATTTCTCCGAATCTTTACTATTGCACCAAGTCTGCCTAGCACTCGAAGCGGCCTGGGTGACGCTAAACAAGGACAAGGAAACACACCGTGAAGTTTTTTGGGCACATATTTTCTGGTCAGAGTATGCTTCCAGAACCCTGACAAAGTCCAGTCCTTAAAAGGGGAGCCACGTCCAATGAACATCTCAGACCGCAGGTTCTTCTTGTGCCTTGCAAGTTATTGCTTGCGGTACCTAGATAACTATGCCACCGTCAGTGCACCACTCCGATAGCTAACCAGAGACAACCAGGAATTTGCCTATTTCAGCTCATCTAAGGAGATGGAGGTGACCATCGACGCCAGCCCTGTATGCCTTGGAGCAGTGATTTCCCAATACAACCCCAGGATCCCGCACATCAAGTGAGTAGTGTCCTATGCCAGATGCAGTCTACCAACCCCTGAATAGAAATACTAGCAAGCTGAAAAGGAGAGTCTGGTGGTTGTCTGTGCTGGCAAAAACATTCACCTTTTCCTGTTCAGGAAGGCCTTCACTGTCCTCACGGACCATCAGGCCCTCCTCACAATCTATGGCATCACAAGATGGAGCCTCTGACTACAAGACTATAGAGTCACCATTTGCCAAAGGCCAGGGAACGACAAGAATCCAACTGACTACCTTTCACGCCATCCAGCTGGAATGCAGCACCCCAAGCACTCAATTGCAGATGCCTACTTAAACTATGTCATCCACCAGATGAAGCTGTTCCCTGTAATGTGGAGGACTCTTCAGTAGGAATCTGTAGCCGAAAAGGCCCTTACCATCATCGCTCAGTGCATCTGCCAAGATAAAATGAAGCACACCAAAGAAATTGCCAAACGGCTGGATATAGCAGCCCAAGATGATAATAAAACACATAACGTTGGTGCAAGATGAACTCACTGTCACAAAAGATCCCATAGTCATGAAGGTGTGCAAACTCATCCTTCCGAAATCACTACGCCAGCGAGTTGAGGACCTAGCACACGAGGGGCATTGCGGAGTGGTGTCCACAAAGAAGCTACTTCGTCAAAAGATACAGTACCTGGGCTTGACAAGATGGTTGAGGAAACCCTGAAGAACTGTGCCATCTGTTGTTTGGTAGCCCCCCAAGGCCTAATCCTTTACTAATGTCTTTACTGCCGGAAGGAGTATGGGAAGAGTTAGCGATAGATTTCTTTGACCCACTGTGGGATGCCATGTATACCCTGGTGGTCATCAATCAATATTCAAGGTTCCCGGAGGTGCAGATCATTTCCTCCATGGAAGCAGTTGCGTCATACCAGCCTTGAATCGCATGCTGATCGCATACGGCATCCGAAAAGACATTAAGTCCGATAATGGCACACCATTCATCAGTGTGGACTTTGCCAATTCTGCTATGTATATCGGGTTTAAACACTGCAAAATCACACCCCTTTGGCACCAGGCCAATGGCATGGCCGAGCGATTCATGGGAAACATCAAGAGGGCATTTTTGATTGCATATCTGTTCCATAAACCCTATGAGCAAACATTATACCAGCTCCTGAGCGACTATCAACAAACACTGCATAGCACCACGGCCAGGTGTCCAGCTGACCTCATGTTTGGCTTACTCGTGAGAACTCGTCTACCCCAGAGTCCGATGGCGGAGTCCAACCAACAACTTTGTGAGACGGACTTGAGGGAAAAGATGAAAATGAAGGAGGCAGCTGATGAGAGGAGGGGTGCTCGAGAACAAATGGCCAGTTAGGAGAGAAAGTGGTGGTGCATCAAGCACAACACCGAAAGGAAGAGTCCAGGTTTATACCGGAACCCCTCATGGTCACATGAGTAAAAGGCATCATGATCTCGGCAAGAGATGCTGAGGGGCGTGAGATCATGCAAAACATATCCCACTTCAAGGAATACTGTACAACCATGGAAGAGTGTGAGGATCAGTGGGATATAGATGCTGGGATTGAGTACCATGGAGAGTCGGATGATCCTTACTTGGGTGATGGAGAGATGCCAGAGGAAGAAGGGAGAGACTGGGGATTTGACACCCTGAGACACAGTCCAGCGCTGTCACATGCAGGATGGCCCGTCAGGGCCAAGACTAAACCCGTGAGACTCATAGAAGCGATGGGTTGAAAGTTATCTGGTTGTTTAACGAGGGGGAAGGTTTCATGCTGTTTGTTTTGAACACATCCTCCTCGTTATGTGGGGGTAGGACTAGGGTGAGAGTCAAGCTAAGGGAAGTGACGGAGGAGGCAGGAAGCCTCCAGGGAATTGTGGGATGCAGTGAAAATAAAGACGGAGTTGAAGCTAGTCATACATGTTTGGGCCTCTGGTCTTTTCTAGGCACCTCTGGTGTCTCTGCTCGACTGCACCTCGACAGTCGATAAACCTACAAAAAGTTGAGCTGGTTTTGAATGTGTGAGAGTAGTTTCCACAAAATTTTCCAGTGCGAGTGCACAACTCAATTAGTCATGTCACAGCCTTCAAAGATGTGTGCTTGACAAAGAAAATGATGGTCTGGGTCCCCTTAGTCCTTAGCGGCAGCATTAATCTCCTGAGTGAGATGGAACACCACTATCCCTGAGATATAAAGTACATAAAGCCTTGTATCAGTAGCATCACACGTCAGCCAAGTTTTTTAAACGGTTTCCCACACAATATTTGTTTTTGTCCATGCTGAAATGCCTCTAACACTGACCTTGAATGTATTTTTCTGATCTTGCTACACATGGCTCCCATGTCCTTTTTTGATCTCTCGGGCTTTCAACCATAAGGTCAAGCACTTGTTCTGTTGATTTGGATTTTGGCCAGGCACTCAGAGGCCTGGTCGCTTTGTATTAAAAAAGCCACATTCGTGAATAGCTTGTTTTTACTGGGATGATCGCGCGATCAAAGAATATTCCACTGGGCCTCATTACGAGGTGGGCGGTAAGGGATTACCGGCACCAGTAAGGGCACCGGTGCCGGTAATCCCTTGCCGCCGTACTACGAGTTCCCTTTGCGGGACCTCCCTTAACGCCTGGTTTTTCCAGGTGTTAAGGACGGGACCCGCAAAGGGACTCTGGAGCTAATAACGGTAGCAATTTGCAATTTGCGGAACCATTATTAGCCCCTTCCCCATTCCCATTGAGCCCTATAGGGGCTCAATTGGGAATGGGGAAGGACCCTGCTGAATGGGGAATTACCGGCCCCGCCGACCTTGGAATGAACCGGTAATTGCTACATTCACCAGGGCGGAATCGGTAGGGTTTTGGAGGCAGCCATGGAGCTAATAGGCCCACTGACTTTTTTGGATTGGTGCCATCATGATCTCTAGGTCTAGGCACAGGCTCATGAATGAGAAACATTCTAATTCTGCCTTGGATTATTGCGAGCAATTTAAATTGTTGAAGAATGTGTATGTCACATCATTGACTGCATATTATTAATGATTGCTGTCGTATTGTGCTATGCAATTCTTGAATTAGTACCCTTTAAACACTGCACACTGCACGTAATAAAAGTGTTGCACTATTTTAGGAAATACTTAATATTGTTTTGGATTTTAGATTTCATAGGGTTAGTCTAGACAACCTTTAAGCACTGTGTATCTGATGAAAAACAGTTTCTGGGTGCCAGCAATCCTCCAAGCCATTGTGTGAGATCAGAGAGACATGAGATGCTATAGTTTTATTTGTAGAATACATACAAAGCACCACCATATTGTATTATCTTCACACGTTTAGCCCTGTTGACGGCCCATAATAGTTGAAATTGGAATATTGAAGAACAATACTTGTATTGCAGGTAATGCAGCGATTTAATTTCTGTATCAATGTTTTTTAAATCCGAATTGTGCATTCATTCAGATATGGCGTTTGTGCATCGTTGGCTAAAGCACCAATTGTGGTATGCTTCTTCAGATCCCAATTTTCCATTTTAAAATAGGTGTGATTGCCTGAATCCTCCTCACGCATGGCGGGTGGCGGGATCCGGGAATATGGTTGTCAGTAGTCACCCTGAACATGCCCCACCTGTGAACCCCTGAGAGAAGCCATCACAGTCCCCTCATTTTATGCAACTGAGGTGGAAGCCAAATGGCCAAACATAGCTCTCACACTGGAGTGCTCCGCTGCTGCATCAAGGGCCAAGCTGGGGACTGGGCAAGGTTCTGGTGCTCAGTGTCATTCATGAGCATTCATTCTTTCCACTAATGCATCAGTTCCCTAAGCACTATTTTTCTTACTTGAGCCCTATCACAACCTATTTTGCATATTTCGTATGATTGTAGGAAACTCTAAAGTTACTATCATGTATTTTGCCCTTTCAGAGTAGGAAAAATGATCTCACTTCTATTTAATGAAATTCTGCATACGACTGAGTGTTAGTCAGAATCCTGTACAGTGCCCTTAGGGACCACTACACACAATTAAGACTACAAGTGGTAATACAAGTTCACCTTTGGTACAAGCCTGTACTACTATGTTAAAGTGGTAGCAGTAGTGGAGCAGCCAGGCTTATCTCAAGAGTATATGAACATTATCAGAGATTACAAAAAGGGACCACAATTACTGTGACTCAAGCAAGCACTGACTCAAGGTTTCAGGTAAAAAAATATAAGTACATTTATTTTTCAACCATCTGTAAAACACAAAACTACTATAAATTCAAAACCAAACGTAAAATACACTACAAACAACCCATTATCTTGGCACAGAATAACTCAAGGTAAGTACCTTATGTTTTGGCGGACCAGTGTTATGAAACAAAAGATGTTACCGGGAATACATATGCGATCACTTTTTGACAGCTCGGTCGTATTAAAGAAACGTGTATCCGCGGTAAGGAATGTTACCGGGGCAAAAACACACTTAGCACCTTGGCTAACCAGAGAGAGTTGGGGGCAAAAATCATAGGCAAATACTTTTGTCAAGGCAGACAGAATCAGAGAACACTCACTGACAGAAATACAAAATTCAATAGGCCGGAGCCAGTGTCAAGTAGAACAGGGTTCCTGTTGTCGATGATCACACAGTCAGACAGTTCAAGATTCAACTTTGCCAGGAGTTCTTGGCTATTGTCAACAGAGGAAGCAAAGGTTAGAAGAGGGAAGGAAGACAAAGGCAATCCTTGGAGGAGGAGAAAAGGGATTCACCCTAGTTCCTCGATGCAGAACACAGTACCTTTTTCAAGGAAGAAGCTGGTGCCACGGCAGTTGTTCCTGGTAGTTTCCTGCAGACACACGGCCCCTGGTGCTTCGGTCATGGAGACAAGAAGGAGGACGTCTGGAGGGGTCTGCACCACTCAGGGATGAAGCCGGCATCAGCGATGGTGAATAAAAGGTGCGCTCCTTTAAAAACAGGAGAGGCTCTTCAGTTGGCTATCCGGACCACTCCAGCAGTGTGCAGCGATTTTGACCACGAAGAGGATCCTCTGGCTGTGGAAGGTGAGCTGGTTGACCCCACCAGGCTCAAGGGAAGAAGACTCCGGACTGGATCTCCTCTGGTCGTCAAAGGGTAGATAGCTCAGGACTGCAGCAGGGCTTCAACGGGGCAGGGTAATTGCAGCAGCCGTCTTCTCCGCTTCTCTTTGGTTCCTTATAGTTCCAGTGGCGACTCTGACTACAAGCCCAAGATTCCTGGCTTTTATGCGAAAATCCCTGATTCACACCACCTGGCTGTCAATCACGCAGCAGGGCGGTTGTCCAGTCCGTTCAACCAACTCCGCCAATCAAGGCAAAGTGTGACTTGGGTTTCCCAGGATACCCTGTGCAGGGAGTGACGACACCCCTCCCTCACATTCAGCCCACCTAGACACCCAGGCGCCCAGACGAGGGCTTCTTGGCAGAAGCCCGCCAAAAGACGGTGAACAAAGAAGTCAAACCTGGTTTGCCGCGCAAAGTAAAACACAAGAAGGACTTTAAAAAAAAGAAATGGTGAATAAACCCGACCAGGGCCAGAAGAAAGAGTATTTTGTCAAGCGGGTTTATGTTTGAGGCTAATATAATAGCCTACACAGTACCACGTTTATATAGTATAATCGCGGTAGAAAAGTTAGGGTAGATACCACTGCCACCAGCCAAGTCTAAATGTTAAAAGAGCAAAACAATGCTCCAGGAGGGACAGATAAAAAAGGGCTAAGGATTAACCCTTTCCAATACTCCATGTAAGATGGGGTGTGGTTATTTGACTACGTAAAGTTAATGGCAACTTTACCCTCTTCTGGGGGACAGTAGTCAGCCCCAGAAATGGAGTTGGTGGGGAGTCTCAAAGACAACCCGGTGTCACTGCACTGAAGGTGCTGTGTAACACACAAAAGAGTGGGGCTACTGAAGAGTAGTGCTCCAGAGTCCACAATCACAAAAACAGATGAGAAACACATGGCAAAATACAGGTAAGACTGGGGGAAAAGCTCACTTTCTTACCAAGTGGAAAAAAGTAAACTCCAGAAATCCAGCAAAGCTGCTGAGGGACTCACTAGGTACGGGAAATTAGCCATTGAATGAGAATTCTCCCTAACACTGAGTAACGTGTAGAAATTGATAACTTTGTTTCCAGCCATATTCTCAATTGTCTCATTTATGCATTTAGTTTATTCCTATTTTCTTTTTTCTGCAATAGTATGCAGCGTAAACTACATTTTTTGCACCAGGATGGACATCAGAAAGTGTGGGGTCAGCGGTTGTGGACGAGAAGGCTCCTGTGGGTATAGTCTTGTGTGTTCAGTGCTGATGGAAGAAGTGTGAGAAAGGCACATGGAAGGGTAGGGAGGACCACATTCAATAACAACCCATGGGTTGCAGTCCTGGTTGTCCTGCTGCCAATGCAAACGCGTAACAGTGTGAGGGAGAAGAAAAAAGGATATCCAAATTGCCAGTCAGAGTAAAATGACAATCTGGTGATTGGAAGAGCATCAAACCTTCATAATGGTGGGGGCACTTTCAGTCAAGTCCGCTAACTTCCCCACACCCACCACAAAGTAGTTTCAAAGGCATTGCCATCTATGTGTGCAAAGAGAGTCTCTTGAAAAGTGTCACCCCAGGGATGAGATCCAGGTCAGCTTTTGCATGCCTTTCGGAAGAGAATGGTCTTTAGAACCTTCATGGAGCAGAGTCAGGTTTCTTGTAGCCTCAGGTTAGGTGGAAGTTAAGTCCATGCTGTTGGGTGATCCCACGTTCCTCATTTGTACATTCCAGTTTGATTTTTGGGGAGGTGGTGTTTAGGGCCAATGTGTCTTACAGTTCTATGCACTGCCTAGTTTGAACCCATTTCTCTGTTAGAATGGAAGCCATTGCAGCATTTTCAAGCCGAGCAAGATGTGGGTTCTGTGTATCACACATAGGGTCAACACGACTGTTCTGTTTTGGACAAGTTGGTGGTGACAAATTGAGCTTTTGGGATTACATAGAGGGCATTGTTGTAAACCAGCCAGTGCTGAGTAATAGTTTGGACAATTTCTTTACTGGTGCATTTATTTTCGGGCTGTAGGATAGCTCTGGGTTCAGGATCATTCCCAGACTGCTGACCAGCTTTTAATGGAGACTGGTGTGTGTCCATTGTGAGAGGCAAAGCAAATGTTACACATCAAATGTAAAAATCTGTGTATGGTGTTAAGGCCCCCGAAACTGTAGTTCATCCAAAGTGAAGCAGGCACTGAGATTTGTCTGCTTACAGCCAGAAATGAATCTTGCAGGGTTGCAGTAGTGTAGCAAAGGGATTTGGATAGGAATTACAACCTTTGGGGACAAGCAGACCTTTGGGTAACCCAGAAGCATTGAAGGCTTGTTTAAGAGCTTTGTTGGCCCATCAACACCTGGACACATTTATCTTTGATGAAGTAAGGCCAATGTAGAAGACTGTCAGCTAGGCCAGGCCCATGAAGATGCTGATTTCATGGTCCAGTCTTGCCAGTATCAGGGAGACTACTATGAACTATCTGGTTAGGAACATCAGGAAAGGCAACAATCGCCTGAAGGATCTCAGGCATTTAAGGGCCATCTATGAGTAGGGTTCCATCATTGATTGTGGGGGAATTGTGCATACATTTTTTGGATCAGCTGGAATTAAAAAAAGATGTCCATCCAATTGTCCACCCGATTGAGAGACATGATTAGGTTTGGCTAGCGTCTGTGGCTATCTCTGCACAATGTGGAGATGACCTGTGTGTTATTGGTATAGATATAGCATGTGAGAACATGTGTTCTAAATGAGTTTGTGTATCCCTTAATCTATAACTTCTCATTTACTGGAAACATTTAGATTAATATAAAGGTTCGCTAATCCGCTATTTGCACTTCTCTTTTATTCTCTTGATCTCGAGGTTAGGTGGTTACTCTGTTCTCTGCTTTTTTAAATTTCCCTTCTAGACATGTATGGCTCTACTCTCTCTCGGTTTTGCTCCTTTATCTCTAATTGCTCCTATTCTGTCTCTTCTGGCTGCTGATTCATCTCGGGCTCTTCCTCTATTCTCCATTGTCCCTCAGGGCTCAGTTCATGCCCCTTTATTAGTTTCTATTTATGTGTTTCAGACAAGGGATGGCTGATGTTAAAAAAAAGAAATGGATTCCAAAGATATTCTAGACAGCTAGCAGGGTGCTTGCCAGAGTACCAACCTTTGTCCTAATGGGGCATATTCTCTAGACACAAACATGCAAGCACAAGTGACCCTCTAGGACCTCCTACCAATTCAAGTAATCAAAGTGAATCACTTAAATCGTAACCCATGCACACAAATTGTGGGTCTTAACAATACACATTCTACATAGTAAAGGTCCAAATTAGACAAAATATAGATTGTCTTTTAAATCATCATGCCCGTTTTCTGTGAAACATGCCATGGGACATGTTATGTTAATTTATGTTACTTGGCATTTATATACCGCCTTATGTATCATTGGTATGAACTCAAAGCGCTAGTAGGTTGAACACCCTTGGGAACCATAGTTCAAGTCAGTAGAGAGAAGAAAGAGTCGTAAGGTGCGTGTGTGCACCGGATATGTGTGCAGCCCGTGAGGTAGTTACATGATAGCTGCTTCTTAGCAGTAGCAGTAGCAGTAGCTGTAGCGGTTGGGAGGTCAGGTATATGTGGTAATTCTGGAGGGATGACGCCCAGACTGATGTGTGGCTGCATTAGGCCTAAGGAGACGCTTAAGCTAGCTGTATGCTTAGCTGATGTTTAATTAGGATGATGAGGAGTATGTGGCAGGTGTTAGTATGAGAACAGCTATACCGAATGTGTCATAGTATCGCTGTGTTCTAGTTGCATGTTGGTGTATAGGAGAGAGTAAGAGTGATAGTGTAATATGGTGGTTATCAGTTCCATCCACTCCATCTGTTCCGTCCACTCCATCTGTTCCGTCCACTCCATCCATTCCGTCCACTCCGCCCATTCCATCCATTCCATCCACTCCATGTGTTCCATCCACTCCTTCCATTCCATCCACTCCTTCCGTTCTATCCACTTTATCCGTTCCATCCACTTCATCCATTCCATCCACTTCATCCGTTCCATCTACTTTATCTGTTCCATGTACTTCATCTGTTCCCTCCACTTCATCCATTCCATCCACATCATCCATTCCATTCACTTCATCCATTCCATCACTTCATCCGTTCCACCCACTTCATGTGTTCCATCCACTCCTTACGCTCCCATCCACTCCTTCCGTTCCATCCACTTTATACGTTTCATCCACTTCATCCGTTCTATCCACTTCATCCGTTCCATCTACTTCATCCATTCCATCCATTTCATCTGTTCCCTCCACTTCATCCGTTCCATCAAATTCATCTGTTCCATCCACTTCATCTGTTCCATCCACTTCCACTTCATGTGCTCCATCCACTCCTTCCGTTCCCATCCACTCCTTCCGTTCTCATCTAGTCCTTCTGTTCTCATCCACTCCTTCTGCTCCATCCACTCCTTCCGTTCCACCCACTCCTTCCGTTCCATTCACTCCTTCCTTTCCATTCTCTCTTTCCGTTCCAATCACTCCTTCCATTCCACCCACTTCTTCTGCTTTCATCCACTCCTTGTGCTTCATCCACTTCATCTGTACCATCCACTTCCTCTGTTCCATCCATTTCATCTGTTCCATCCACTTCATCCGTTCCATCCACTTCATCCGTTCTGGCCACTTCATCCGTTCCATCCGCTTCATCCATTCCATCTGCTTCAGCCATTCAGTCCACTTCAACCGTTCCACCCACTTCATGTGTTCCATCCACTCCTTCAGTTCCCATTTACTCCTTCCATTCTCATCCATTCCTTCCGTTCTCATCCACTCCTTCCGTTCCATCCACTCCTTCCATTCCATCCACTCCTTCCAATCCATTCACTTCTTCCGTTCCATTCACTCCTTCCGTTCACATTCACTCCTTCCGTTCTCATCCACTCCTTGCGCTTCATCCACTTCGTCTGTTCCATCCACTACATCTGTTCCATCCACTTCATCCATTCCATCCACTTCATCTGTTCCATCCATTTCATCCATTCCCTCCACTTCATCCATTCCATCCACGTCATCCGTTCCATTCACTTCATCCATTCCACCCACTTCATATGTTCCATCCACTCCTTCCGTTCCCATCCACTCCTTCCATTCTCATCTACTCCTTCCGTTCTCAGCCACGCCTTCCATTCCATCCACTCCTTCCGTTCCATTCACTCCTTCCTTTCCATTCACTCCTTCCGTTCCATTCACTCCTTCCGTTCCACCAACTTCTTCTGCTTGCATCCACTCCTTGCGCTTCATCCACTTTGTCTGTTCCATCCACTTCATCAGTTCCATCCACTTCATCCTTTCCATCCACTTCATCCATTCCGGCCACTTCATCCGTTCCACCCGCTTCAACCTTTCAGTCTGCTTCATTCGTTCCCTCCACTTCATCCATTCCATCCACATCATCCATTGCATCCACTTCATCCATTCCATCACTTCATCCGTTCCACCCACTTCATGTGTTCCATCCACTCCTTCCGTTCCTATCCACTCCTTCCGTTCCATACACTTTAAACGTTTCATCCACTTCATCCGTTCATCCACTTCATCTGTTTATCAACTTCATCCGATCCA
Organism: Ambystoma mexicanum; assembly: GCF_040938575.1. Classification (NCBI taxonomy): domain Eukaryota; kingdom Metazoa; phylum Chordata; class Amphibia; order Caudata; family Ambystomatidae; genus Ambystoma; species Ambystoma mexicanum. The sequence continues at coordinate 1,278,060,988 of NC_090937.1, forward strand.
TCCACTTAATCTGTGCCATCCACTTCATCCGTTCCATCCATTTCATCTGTTCCATCCATTTCATCTTTTTTATCCATTTCATCAGTTTCATCCACTTCATCCGTTTCGTCCATTTCATCCTTTACATCTGTTTCATCCACTTCATCTGATTCATCCACTTCATACGTTCTATTAGGTTTATCCATTTTAATTACATTGGCCAATTTAGTTTTCTGTTTGTTCGATCGGTCTCTATGCTGGATTGTTATTTCTGATTCAACAACCTTGGTTTCTGTTTATTGTAGTTGTTTGTTCTGTTTGTGCTAAGAGTAAATGTTATGGGACAAGCCACGTTTTCAGTAATTTGCGGAAAGCATGAGGTCTTCGGTGAGTCGTATGTGCGGTGGAAGTGAGTTCCACAGTGTGGGTGCCACGGCTGAAAATGATTATCCACCTAACTTGACTGAGTTGGTGTTTGTTATTTCCAGGAGGCGGGCCGAGCTTGATCTTAGAATGTGCGATGGATGGTAGGGTTTTAGCTTGTCCTGAAGGTATTGGGGTCCGGTTTTATGGACTGCTCGGTGTGAGATGCATAGGGTTTTGAAGGTCACCCTTCATCCAACTGGGAGCCAGTGGAGAGTTTTGAGAGCTGGTGGAGGTGTGATCTCTTGGGCCAAGTGCTAGTAGTAGTTTGGCTGCAGCATTTTGTGCTCTTTGTAGTTTAGTCAGGTGGTATGCTTGGATTCCGAGGTGGAGGGGGTTAGCATAGTCCAGTCTTGATATCACAATTGATTGGACCGCTGCAAGTCTGTTGGGAAAGGAGAGGTATGGATAAATGCACCTAAGAATTTCGAGGTGGTAGTGGCAGGACTTAGAGACGTTGTTGACTTGGTGCGAGAGGGTTAGGTCGTTAGTCGAGAGTGCATCCAAGGTTTTTTACTCTAGTAGAGGTTGTCGGTGGATTGTCCAAAACTAAGCTTGGTGAAGAAGCAGGCATGGTTGGGTTTGGTGCTGCCGCACCTCTCAGAATTTGTTCAACTGTATTATAAAGTCCTGCTCCTGTGATCTTTGTAGAACAATCAACATAATCCCTATACGACATTTGGACACCCTAATTTCAAATCCCCTAAGCACCATGTATAATAGGGGGTAGTGTTTGATTTCTAGCCTGTGCACAATTAATTTCTTTCTAGTAATTCATAGGAAAACCTATAAGTCAAGATAGGCACTAGGAAATTACATTGTGGCACATTTAGAAAACATGGCTTTTCGCTATTTCTGAGAGTCCAGCACCAGTTTGACTTCTAAAAGGCTACATAAATAGGTTATCGTCACCAGAGGTTCTTAAAGTTCTCATCAGATCCTGTGTAGATTTTGATTAAATGCTTGCACCAAGTTGATTCAGAGGTATTAATGTGAGTGTAAATTGATGGATCAATACTGCCACTCATCTTCTGGAATCGTGATAATCTATAGCAATTTAGGAACATATTATTTTTTCTATTCCACTGAAACCTGGGTATTTAAACTGTGGCAGTTAGGCCAGATGTTTTTGATTGGCTACCAGTTTCTAGACTTCCTTAAATTGGTATTTGTTTTATGTATTGGGATGTATAAATCTTTAGCTTTAAGCACTTTGCAATTTCTTACAATCAATTTGATACACAATTCAGTGATGTGAGAAAGATAAATCAAGAAAAACAGAAAGTTTAAGAGTCAGAAAGAGAAGAAAAAAATAGATTTTAGGCGAGTATGAAAAATATCGTAAGAGGGCTAGGAGTGGATAGGCAGTGGAAGGGATTTATGGAATGTAGGCACGAGGGGGAAAATGAATGGAAATGGGGGGAGGCAAAGGAGCGATTACGAACAGAAAAGAGAAAGAGAAATTGAGATCGGAGGGTGCTGAAAGGAGAGTGAAATGAAGTAAGCAATGTAGGGAAAGTTGTCAGAAAGACAGGAGTCAAATGGGAGGAGTGAATTAGAGGGAAGGGCGGATGATATGGAGGACCAAGGTGGTAGTAAGAAAATGAGACAAATTGCTGAATTGTAGAAAGAGGTAAGAGGTTAAGTCCAAATAGACAAGAGGAGCAGTAATCAAGGTGATAAACGTAAGTGAGCATACAAGGCATTTGTGGCATGAAAGTAGGGGAATTTGGTGACCACAGCGACAGTTGTAAAGATAGAAATTACATATTTGGGTGGCGTTATTAATTAATAGGGATAATGAAATAGAAGGGTTTAAGATGACGTAGATATTTCAAGCTAACAAGGTGAGGAAGAGGACAGAGGGGGAAACAGGAGGCCAACAAGTCGGAGTGGGAAAAAGAGAAGGATGGAACATATTCCGGATTTTAGAAGGATTAAGGTGAAAAAAGTGGGTATCTATCCAAGATTGGATGGCACGAAGACAAGAGAAGAGAGTGGAGCAAAGGGAATCAAAATAGGAAGAAAAAGAAAATGTTTGACACATCAGCAAACACATGACAGGATAGAAGAATGGAGTCAATTAAGGTGGAAAAGGGAGAGAATACATAGAAAGGAGTAAGGGGCCAATAGCAGAGACTTGAGGTTTGCGTAAGAGCAGAGGATGTGACGAAGAAGGATGGCCAGCACAGAAAACAAAGTGCAGTCAGAAAGATAGCAACCAAACTATTTGAGTTTTGTACTGAGAAACGAAGAGAGAAGGGAAGCAGTTTGAGAACTGGTTAGGGGTAAAAGAAGAAAGTAAGGAGTTGCGGAAATGAGCTGGAAAGATAAGCAGGTGATGAAGAAGAATGAAAGGAGGAGTGAAGTAGAAATACTTTAGTAGTATAGTGAAGCAAGGAAAGGAGAGGTTCGCGGGACGGGAAGAGATGACTTTATTTAGGAGCTGGATGAGACATCAAGAGTGGGAAGAGGAGAATAGAGTAAGCAAAGAGAACTCAAATGTGTTAGCAGTAAGTAAGACAGAGTTGTAGGAAAAGTAAAGAGCAGAGAGGGAAGTAAGATCATTAGGGTAAGAGGTTGTTTTCCAGCAGCATTCAGCCTTCCGAAAAGAGAGAATCTGAGAGTCCCAAGAGAAGGAAACTTGGATCACACTCCTACTTCTTTCTCTAATACGCCCCAACCAATTTGGTGCGGGGGGGGCAGAGGGAGCACTGGAATTCTCTTTTATCACTGTGTCCTAATCTTCCTGATTTTTATTCATTCGAATATCATTTTTCCTCCTTTTTAAATCTTTTTCCCATCTCTCATCTTGTGTTTATTGTCCCACTGGCCCTCCCACTGATTTTCTTTAACAACTTGATTTTCATCTTTTCCATCTTCTTCCTTCTTCCCCCTGTTTCTTTCCCCTATGGGATTGTAATCATCCTGCTTCTAATTCTTCAATCCTTTTGCTGTTTTCTCTTGCTGATTCATATCACTTGCATTTTCTTCCTTCTCCCTCATCTCATCAGTCCGGCGCCTGCCTTGACTTAATTTTCTCTTCTTCCTCCCCTCTTTCTCTTGTTTCCTCTTTTCCTTTTTATGACTCAGATCACTTACTTCATTCTTTCTCCCTTTCTACCTCCCTTTCTTCTGTTCCTCCTTCAAATACTTTTATGTGTTGTAATCGTTCTTTCTTTGACTCCCCATCCTCTCTCTTGTCATTGTGCTCTTTTCCTCCACCAATTTTGCTCTTTTCCTCCTTTTCTCCTGATTTAGCTACTCATACCCTAAACTCTTCTGTGCAATCTGTTATGGGTTCTACTTTTACTTTCCATTCTTTTTCCCCGACTTTTAAAACTCCACAGCTTTGGCTCACTTCTAGCCATTGTTTGTGTAAGCTGAGCGTCTCTTGAAATGTTCTCACTCCCCCTCCAATCTTGCTACACTTTCAATACTCCACTCTTCTTTTTATTTGGACATGCTTATTGCGAAGAAATCTTATTTCTCTGAATGTACAGTTTCTTTATCTCATCACCTTTGGTGTCTCTATCAGCTTCTGCACGATATCCTCTCTCCAAAATCCCCTGATCCTTCTGCCCTCTGATCCCTTTCTTCTTCTGAGTTTGCAGACTACTTTAAATCTAATCTACTGAGTGAGGAACTTCTTGAGTGGGGATCTCATAAGGTGTACTCTCGCGACCCGTATGTTAGTGCTATTAAGGTTGGCAATGGTTTTCTTATTTTATTATTTTATTCTTGTGTCGCAAGGATGTAGGTCAACACGGAGACATAGAGTCCCTCAGCTCCGTTTGTAAAGTAAGCAGTAGTTTGTTTGTGCCTACACCTCTTTGCGCCAAATTTCTGATGTAAATGAATAAAAGTACGTAGTCAAGTTTCTTCAAGTATATTTTCTTAATTTATTTGATATATGTTCTGCCCATATGGATGACACGTGTTTCGGCGTTTCATTGGCGCCTTTTTCAAATCTGGGCTGAATGCAAGCGTAACATGTAATAAAACAAAACACAAAATATAACATATGAAATAGCATTTTAGCATATTTTGTAACACATTTAGTAGTTAGAATAGTGACTTAGGCTGTGTAGTATATCCTTTTAGCATTCTCAAATTGCATGAACACCTAAAAGTGCAGCACCTCTTAGTTACCTCAAATGGTTAAAAATAAATCCATTACAGTGACTATGTTAGTTTTTTAAAATTAAATTTGTGCAATCCGAAAAAGAAGTAAGTATGGGATGGCATGGACCTAACAATTTTTGGCTGTCAGAAAAGCATGTAAATTTGTTTTCTTACCCTTATTGAATGTAGTGTGAATCTCCCTTTCCTTATTTCCGGGAATTAGTTTTTAGTTGAAGTGTATCACGGTAGTTCCAGGGTTAAATCCCACCTAGAACAAATTTGGTTGTTCTATTATGCTAACATTAGCCTTTTAACCTTCTATCGGATTGATTCTTTATGCATGATTCCCTGGCATATATTTAGACACATTTTAAACTCTAGTAAGCATGACTAGTAACATATTTCTCATTGCATTTATGTAAAAAGTGCTATTCATATTTGCAATCCTCCAATCGCATTACATATCCTTGGTCTCATGCATTCTGTTACTCTAGCGGTCACTAGGAATTACTTTTTCAGTTACAATGACTGGTAACCGATTTGCTCCCCATTTGTGTTTACCAAAACACCCTTTCGCGTGAGTTTGAAATCCCAACCAAAATATATTTTGTTTATGCCACTCGGCATCAAGCGTGCTGAATTCTACATTGAGCATGCTTGTAGCGGTGGTCTTTCCACCCCTTAAAAGCGATTACCTACAAAATTCTCTTGCTCATGCCTCAAGCATCGGGGGTCCTGTTTTGGTTCTGGCAAATCCTTGTTCATAAAGAGTTACAGATTGCTAGTCCCTCTTTCCTTTTGTTCATTTACAAAATTCGGCGGCCATACTTTGGGCTGAGTTTTAGTACGTAAGTCCTTTTTTCCTTTTTGATGTTTAAAATGATCTGTTGCATTTGTGTTTAGTGTAACATTGATTTGAATTTAAACTTCCGTATTTATCTTGCGCGGCTGATCTGTTACTTATTATTATGTCCAAATTTACAAAAATTAAAGTTAAAGGAGTAACTGATTTTTCACTATGTTTATTAGTATTTTTTTCTTTTCCTCCCCCCCCCCCGCAATCTCTTTATATTATGTATACCTAAGACAGTTTCCTGTTGGGAATGGTGCATTATGGTAACTTTAGTTTTCTTCATTGACCATTATTTTCTCACTATATTTAATTAGCATTCTTTTCACAATTTCAGAATGGTGCATTGTGGTACCTGTGGTTTGATGTAAATTTCGCCTCTCTCATCTGTTTAACTTTCATCTGATTAGCGGTTTCGCCCATATAGGATATCCCCATGTGTATATCTAAAACATATGATTTAACAGTGCACATTCTTTTCACAATTTCAGAATAGTGCATTGTGGTACCTGTGGTTTGATGTTAATTTCGCCTCTCTCATCTGTTTAACTTTCATCTGATTAGTGGTTTCGCCCATATATAGGATCTCCCCATGTGTATATCTGAAGCATATGTTTTAACATTGCAGTATTCAATAATATTTTTCTATGCAACAAATTATAATTGAACAAAATAGAAAACAGGAAAAAAACATTTTTGTAATTAATGAAAACATTTGCAATATTCATAACAAGGGTCCTGTATATTATCATTTTTTTGGTTTTGTTTCTGCTATTTCTCTGCTACTTCTCCAGCATCACAAAAAGTGAATCATTTCATTGTCGGAATTTAATCCATGTTCCAATGTTTGAAAATGACAGATTAATCTGGCTTCTTCTTGCCTTAAGCAAAGTTCTTGATTTCCTCCTCGTTTGCCCATTTTGATTCTTTTCAGTCCAATAAATCTAATGTCTTTTTTATTATGCATTTGGTGTTCGTTTTGCCAATGAACAGATAACGGGAGGTTTTTGTCTTGACTTCCTATGGCTGAAATATGTTCTCTAATGCTAGTTCTTAACTCCCGAATGGTGCTCCCAATGTAGAGCAGATTACAGACACATATCACTGCGTAGACCACATGTTTGGATCTACAATTAATTTGTTCCCTAATCTTTGTTTTGACACCTTCTTGGTTCATAAAAGTAACTGTTTCTTGTAGTGCATAGTGGCACATCGAACAGAAGCCACATTTCTTGAAACCTGACTGTGGTTGTCGTAAGCATGTTTGTGATCTTGTTTCTTCTTCTTCCTCTTCGGACATCATAGAAGGACTCAACATGTTTTTCAGAGTTCTGGCTCTCCTATAAATTATTGTTGGATAATCTTGTATGTGTTTCTCGATATGTGGGTCTAGTTTTAATAGATACCAGTTCTTTTTTAGGACTTTTTTAATTTCTTTGTTGTTTGCACAATATGCCGTAATAAAATGAATAGTATCATCTGGTTGTGTACTTTTGCTGCTTTGAGATAATGTTGATTTTTGCATGCAAAAATGAAAGCCAAAAACATGACCAGACAATCAACATTATCTCAAAGCAGCAAATTAGAGAACATATTTCAGCCATAGGAAGCAAAACCAACACCAAATGCATAATAAAAAAGACATTAGATTTATTGGACTGAAAAGAATCAAAATGGGCAAACGAGGAGGAAATCAAGAACTTTGCTTAAGGCAAGAAGAAGCCAGATTAATCTGTCATTTTTAAACATTGGAACATGGATTAAATTCCGACAATGAAATGATTCACTTTTTGTGATGCTGGAGAAGTAGCAGGGAAATAGCAGAAACAAAACCAAAAAAATGATAATATACAGGACTCTTGTTATGAATATTGCAAATGTTTTCATTAATTACAAAAATGTTTTTTTCCTGTTTTCTATTTTGTTCAATTATAATTTGTTGCATAGAAAAATATTATTGAATACTGCAATGTTAAAACATATGCTTCAGATATACACATGGGGAGATCCTATATATGGGCGAAACCGCTAATCAGATGAAAGTTAAACAGATGAGAGAGGCAAAATTAACATCAAACCACAGTCTATGTCACAGCACTATTCTGAAATTGTGAAAAGAATGTGCACTGTTAAATCATATGTTTTAGATATACACATGGGGAGATCCTATATGGGCGAAACCGCTAATCAGATGAAAGTTAAACAGATGAGAGAAGCGAAATTTACATCAAACCACAGGTACCACAATGCACCATTCTGAAATTGTGAAAAGAATGCTAATAAAATATAGTGAGAAAATAATGGTCAATGAAGAAAACTAAAGTTACCATAATGCACCATTCCCAACAGGAAACTGTCTTAGGTATACATAATATAAAGAGATTGCGGGGGGGGGGGGGGAAAGAAAAAAATACTAATAAACATAGTGAAAAATTAGTTACTCCTTTAACTTTAATTTTCGTAAATTTGGACATAATAATAAGTAACAGATCAGCCGCGCAAGATAAATACGGAAGTTTAAATTCAAATCAATGTTACACTAAACACAAATGCAACAGATCATTTTAAACATCAAAAAGGAAAAAAGGACTTACGTACTACAACTCAGCCCAAAGTATGGCCGCCGAATTTTGTAAATGAACAAAAGGAAAGAGGGACTAGCAATCTGTAACTCTTTATGAACAAGAATTTGCCAGAACCAAAACAGGACCCTGATGCTTGAGGCATGAGCAAGAGAATTTTGTAGGTAAGCGCTTTTAAGGGGTGGAAAGACCACCGCTACAAACATGCTCAATGTAGAATTCAGCACGCTTGATGCCGAGTGGCATAAACAAAATATATTTTGGTTGGGATTTCAAACTCACGCGAAAGGGTGTTTTGGTAAACACAAATGGGGAGCAAATCGGTTACCATTCATTGTAACTGAAAAAGTAATTCCTAGTGACCGCTAGAGTAACAGAATGCATGAGACCAAGGATATGTAATGCGATTGGAGGATTGCAAATATGAATAGCACTTTTTACATAAATGCAATGAGAAAGATGTTACTAGTCATGCTTACTAGAGTTTAAAATGTGTCTAAATATATGCCAGGGAATCATGCATAAAGAATCAATCCGATAGAAGGTTAAAAGGCTAATGTTAGCATAATAGAACAACCAAATTTGTTCTAGGTGGGATTTAACCCTGGAACTACCGTGATACACTTCAACTAAAGACTAATTCCCGGAAATAAGGAAAGGGAGATTCGCACTACATTCAATAAGGGTAAGAAAACAAATTTACATGCTTTTCTGACAGCCAAAAATTGTTAGGTCCATGCCATCCCATACTTACTTCTTTTTCGGATTGCACAAATTTAATTTTAAAAAACTAACATAGTCACTGTAATGGATTTATTTTTAACCATTTGAGGTAACTAAGAGGTGCTGCACTTTTAGGTGTTCATGCAATTTGAGAATGCTAAAAGGATATACTACACAGCCTAAGTCACTATTCTAACTACTAAATGTGTTACAAAATATGCTAAAATGCTATTTCATATGTTATATTTTGTGTTTTGTTTTATTACATGTTACGCTTGCATTCAGCCCGGATTTGAAAAAGGCGCCAATGAAACGCCGAAACACGTGTCATCCATATGGGCAGAACATATATCAAATAAATTAAGAAAATATACTTGAAGAAACTTGACTACGTACTTTTATTCATTTACATCAGAAATTTGGCGCAAAGAGGTGTAGGCACAAACAAACTACTGCTTACTTTAAATCTAAAGTAGCTAATCTTTGCCTTCCGTTTACCCCCTCTCTCTTTCCCTTTGCTCCTCTTGCTTTTTCTCCATTGCCTTACTCCTTTGCATCTTTTTCTTCTGTTAGAGATCTTGACACTTCCACTGTCCTGATTCGTGCTCATCCTCCTGCTTCTCCTTATGACCCTCTTCCTTCCTCTCTTATTCCTTAAGTATATCCCCATCTTCTCCCTTATCTTACTTCTCTTATTAACTCTTCTCTTGCACATTCTTGTTTCCCTGTGGCTTTCAAGCATGTATTCATTCTCCCTATTCTGAAAAAACTTCCCTTGACCCATCTTCCACAACTAATTTACATCCTATTTCTCTTCTACCTTTTCTCTCCAAAATCCCTGAACGTGCGGCCTATACTCTAGTAACCCATTACTTGAGTCTCCACTCACTTTTTCCACCCTTGCAACCTGGTTCCTGCCCCTCTCATTCCACTAAAACCACCCTTCTCCATTTGTCTAATTCTCTTCTTTCAGTCAGCCACTCTAAGCTTTCTTCTATTCTTATTCTTCTTGATCTGTCTGCAGCATTTGACACTGTGGAATTTCTTTTTTCTGTAGTCTTTTCCCGAATTGACTATTGTTCATCTTTACTTCTTGGTTTTCCTCTTTGTCACCTTTTCCCTCTTCATTCCATCTTTAATTCTTCTGTTCATCTTCTTTTCTCATTACCCCCTTGATCTTGTAGTACATCTTCCCTGCTCTCAATTTCACTACTTCCTTTTCGAATCTTGCCTCTTGTATCACTTTATTTCAATTGTCTTCAAATGCAGCCATGGCTTGGCCCGCCTTATCTTTCTTCCCTACTCTCCTTCTATGTCCCTTACGATCTCAGAATCTATTTATTCTAACTATTCCTAAGCCTCCCTGTGCCTTGTCTTGTTTCCTATCTTTTTCTCTTTTGGCCACTAAGCATTGGAATGCCCTTTCTCTTTCATGTTGCTCCTCTTCATCTCTTAGTATTTTTCAAACAATTCTTAAACTCTACCTTCTTTCATCTCCTGCTGGTTAAAAACAAAAAAAAAAACAATTTCCTTGTCTTTTTCTCTGTTGATGTAACTTGCATTCATTGTTATTAGTTTGATTGTTTGAATTCTTTTATTGTTCAGCCCCTTTTGCGAAAGGCGCTCTATAAATGTAATAAAATACAAATATAAATACAAGGAGATAACTAGGGTTGAGGATAAGATGGATGCTTAGAGTCATGCTGACATATTACAGTGGATATGATGTGCTGCTTGATCAGATTAGTGAGAGGAAAATTGGTCAATAGGGTAGAGAAGAAGAGAGAGAAGACAAGAAAGAGGAGTAACCGAAGGAGCAATGATCTCTTACATCCATCAGAGCGATTTTAGTATTTTATCATTAGCAAGGATTTCTAGACAAACGAATCTGCTCCAACATAATACAGATTTTTGGCCCATTGTTACTAGATCTTCAGCAATGTCTATCAATTCCTCATTAATGGCTAAGATATAAGCATGTACAAACTCTTTTCGCAAGGGCTAATCAAGCTACAGCTTTACATCCAGTACCACCTTACCTAAAGTATGACACATCAAAAGGGTTTTCACACTCCTTTTCACATAAAGAATAACCAAGTTCCTTCATCTGCATTATGCAACGGTTTCTTTTGGTCTTTTCACAATAAAATTCAAGCAATTCATGATGAAATCACTACTAACATTCTAAAATTTACTCTGTGACACGAGAAAGGCAATTCGTTACAATTGTAACTTGCAGTCAGGTGGCATTTTGGTGACACTTAAAATGTCTCCAAGATGTTTACCAATGAATTGCTTTTACATCTGTAGGAATAATTATTTGGTTGACACCTGATTCAGGGCACTTTAACAATCCACCTCAATTAAGACAGGCAACACTTATCAACTTGTATTAGAAATTTGAAAAATGTTAATGAACCTGAGAAGTCCTAATCTAATGGTGTTATCATAGAGCAATGTCTGGAACAAGAAACGGGATAGTTTGCAATAACAATAGTTTTCATTTCAAATAGATAACATACCAGCTATGCCCACTCTCAAAGCAAGTATTTACAGCTCTTAATCCTTTGGATATCCAAGTTCACCAAAATATATACCTGTATACTTTAGTCAGTATGTTTTGACATATCAACTAATAGGATGAACACTATAGTAGAATGAAATACATATCACATCGGATGTACCAATGATGCTACGAAATTGGTGAAAACATTACCTGGATGGTATTGAATCCATTCTGGGATTTCTGGTCAATTTGCCAACAGTTTTTAGTAAGTATTGCTTTGTATCTGATTTTGTATATTGTATCTTAGCTTAGTTAATGTGGAAAAACAAATCCAGAAACCTGATATAAATACCTACATGGATTTTGTTCTTTTAATTTAGCGCTTTAGTTTGCTTTTACTAGGCGTGGTAATTAGTTGATACAATGTTTGTATTCCTATTGGACTGTCATTTTATAGTGTTGATTTCAAGGCTTACAGCCAAAATCAAGCTAGTATGAAGATTCATAGAATTAAATGGTTTTGTTATAAACAAGCACAACCATTATAATCCGCAGGTTGGTGATAGGTCAGACTGATAGATTCCCTTTGGCACATTTCTGTTAAATACGAAGATCACATGCGCTGGCATGTGTCAAAACTGCACATTTTTTCACTGGGTGAACATCAAACAAATAAAACAATAAGTGGCGGTGCACCTGTGAAGTGGATGTCTTTCATTAAGACACGGTAGGGTACTGTTAATAGAATTCCTTTGCATCCTCTGTTCGGCATAGTTTTGAGAAGACCTCCCCAATGGCTACATGAGCAGAATAGGGTTAAGACAGACACTCATGCCCAGGAGTGTGCTGGGAACCAAAAGAGGCCCTGGAAATCATTTGTGGCCCCATATTACACATTTTCAGCAAGCCCAACCCCTATTACTACGATACAATTTGCAAACAAAATAGATTACAACTCAAAAGAGGCAATGAGTGCAGAACCTACCAGGAAATCGCCTGAGATCCCGATAGGCCAGTCCACCCCTGCTCATGACACCAGTGTAGAGGAAACGTTCAGTCGGATGAAATGAGGAGTTGAACGAATGTAGAGCTTTAATGTATCTGCAAGTGAATTAAGACAAAAAGAGAAACTGTACTGATTTAAGAAGTCTGGTCCCTATAATCATGGCACTGCCTTACTATAGCTATAGCTAGAGAGAACACCATCTTTAAACAAATGCACTTTCTGATGAGATGACGGTTCACTCTGGCAGACAAAGGAAGACATATCCACCCACCTGCAAGCAGCAGCAGAAGTCTTTACTTATGTAACCAATGTGAGGGAGGCATGGTATCACGAGTAGACACTGACACAATAGGTGATAGTTTCAAAACCTTTATTTATGGTTTAAAAGGGGTTGGAAAACTTATAGCTTGTCCTATAACTAAGATGGGAGTATTGTCGACCATCAAACAAAAGGAAAATACAGTCCCAGTCAGTCCATAATCAAAATAAAATTGACTATACTAATAAACCTAATGCCCGCCCTCTTTCTAATATAATAAATGTGTAAAGGGAAGGTGTAATGCAAAAAGGAAAATCAGTGTTCAAAAGAAATGTCAGTATGGCTGAGTAAACTCCCTTCCCCGGGATATGGTGGCACAGTTGGACCTTGTGATGCACTCTGGCTTCGGACACAAGGATGCCATTTGTTTTGTGGACCAGGACCCACTTGGCCTTCCACAAAAAGTCACAAGTTTATCCGCTGGACCTCTCAGCTTTCTCTCACTCCAGTCCAGGTCACCTTGTAGCTTGTAATACAGTTCAACAAAAGTTTGTTTCCTTCTGGTTACCACAATTCAGTACAGGTTTCTTTCTGCCGGGCTCAAACCTTTCAATCACAATGTATAGGGATTCCATTCACCAAGCATCAATAACACTTTCATAGGCTTCCCTCCATTGGGATCAAGTCTCCTTTCACTTTCATTCTGCTGTCGAAGACGTTTGAAACTGCAAGGCTTTTGCTCTTACCTCGGCATGATCACTTTGACCTTAAAACGTCACTTTTTCTCTCCTACACAAAGGCCTCTTGGTAAATGTAGTTTCGAGCACAGTACTTATTTCAAAGTACAAAGATATCTCTCACATCCAGGTTTCCATCTGCTGGGATCAAACCTAACCATTCAAAGTCATCTTTCACATCCAGGTTTCCCTCTGCTGGGATCAAACATAACACCAGTTAAAATCTTGCACCTCAGTTTCTTTCTCTTCCCGCCGCTTCTACGGATTCAAACATTTCACAGAGACTTCCGATTGGGCAAAATTCTTTCGCCGGACCACTCTGTTACTTTGTATCTTTAATTTACAGTTCATTACAATATTTTGGTTTCTCTCGCGTCTTATAGGTACACACACAACCTTCATTCATTGGATACTGTTTCTGTCAAGTTTCATTTAACACAGCCCAGACTTTCATTGCTTTCATCAACTCACTGGCTGTGTTCATTCATTTTTGTATTTTGCTGCTTTGATCCTGTAGTCAAGGCTAATGCCTGACCTGCCACTGCACCTCCCCAACTCTGCAGTTCACCCACGGGGCTTAGGGGAGACTGGTCAAGGAGGGCCTGGCCCATGAAACACTTGCAGCGACGGGGGGAATTAGCAAGGGAGGGGAAGAGGAAAGGAAGAGGAGAAAAGGAAAATCTTGAGAAGATTCCAGAACTTAAGAAGTTCCGGCTCCAGTCTGAGAGGTGCAGGCGGCCATTACAGAGGGAGGCTCCTGCTGAAGAAAGAGATCTACCCCACCCACTCTCTGCTTGGAGAAACATCTGATCTTCAGACAGTTGGAGCTAGAGGACTGAAGGACTCTAGACAGGAGGCATTTAGGGAGAGAGGGGCAGATGTAGTGAGGTCCAAGGCCCCAGCAAGCCTTGAGGATGATGCAGAGTGTCTTTAATTCGAATATTGTAGCCACTGGGATTCAAGGGAGATATTTTAGGGTTGGAGAGATCTTGTCCCTGGGCTTATGGACAAGGATACGTCTCACA